>NC_082731.1:47611483-47928983 GCF_030144855.1 Hypanus sabinus | reverse complement strand
TGGAAGCTAACTACCTATATTATTTCTGATTTTGCACTACTCTTAATTTAACTATTTAATATACATATATGTATTTACTGTAATTGATTTACTCATTTATATTTTTTCTCTGTATTATCATTTATTGCATTGAACTGTTGCCACTAAGTTAACACATTTCATGACACATGCCAGTAATTTTAAACCTGATTCTGATTGTATTAAAAGCCACAGAAAAAGTGCAATTCAGGTAAACAATTAAGTGCATGATCATTACAAGGTAGATTGTGAGGTCAAGAGTCCCCCTTATCAGACAAGAGGTTGTGAATACTTACAGGCTTTTGTATTAGGGTAGGTATCTTTCTTACATTTGTAACAAAAACTGAATTGTCTGCTCTCCTAAGAAAGTTCATCGACCTGATACATCAACTTTGTTTCTCTCACCACAGATGCTACCTGACCTGTTGAGTGCTTTCAGCATTCTCTATATTTATTTCAGGCTTCCAGCATCTGCAGTGTTTTGATCTCCGCTCAGTACTCAGGTCAGTAAATCACTTGAGGTTGTGTTTAATAACAAACATTTGTGTGGGTCAGTAAGTACAGGAACTGGAATGGACGTTGTAGGAGAAACCTTAGGAAAGCAAAACAAAGCCTGCAAATTTGTTAAATCTGAAACATAAGCAAACAAAATGCTGGAAACACTCAACAACAACACACAAAATGCTGGTGGAACACAGCAGGCCATGCAGCATCTGTAGTGAGAAGCGCTGTCGACGTTTCGGGCTGAGACCCTTTGTCAGTCCACAGCAGGCCAGGCAGCATCTATAGTGAGAAGTGCTGTCGACGTTTCGGGCCGAGACCCTTCGTCAGAATGCTGCCTGGCCTGCTGTGTTCCACCAGCATTTTGTGTGTGTTGTTGTTTGAATTTCCAGCATCTGCAGATTTCCTCGTGTTTGCTGGAAACACTCAACAGATTATTCAGCACCTGTGGAGAGTAAAAAAAAAGTTAATGCTCCAGTCAAAAATGGGTTGATTCATTTCAAGTCAGTGTGAGTTAGAAATTGAATATATTCTAACATACAAAGACCAAATGTATGAGAAAATGTGTTCAAATGGTGGATCAGACTCGATGGGCTGAATGGCCTAATTCTGCTCCTATGTTTAGCTGGCAATGATTAGGAGGACTGAACTTGTGCAGTGAAAAATCTTGCAACCTTTTAAGCCTGGATTGTCAAAGATCTAGTTGTCTTACCTCTTTGCATGTCCTGGCACCTGTCCTTGAATTATAATCAGTTTCTCATCTTGAAGTCCACCAAATATACTTCCTGTGAAGGGAATAATCTGAAAGAAGGAATAAATATACTTAGAACACTTAAAGACCCCCATATTTCCTCATGGTTGTTGTGTGAACATCATCCTCTTTCTCATAATTACCATTTCCAATGTTTCTCTCAACACCTCTCTCCTGTCCCATAAACTATTTGCATACCAACTGATGGCAATCTCTTTGCCAACAAAACATCATCAATAAACAACTGGAGAAGAGGTTGGTTGTGACTTTAAAACTTTGGTTACTCATTACCATGAGCAAGCAGATGAATACAACATTCAATTTAAGAATTAGAGAGTTAGGGGGAATTTCTTGAGCCAAAAAGTGTTGAATCCATGGATTTCATTAGCACAGACAGCTGTGGAGGCCAAGTCATTGAGTATATTTAAAGCAGAGGGTTATAGTTGGTTGATTAGTCATAGCATCAAAGGTTGCCGATAGAAAGCAGGAAAACGGGGTTGAGAACGATAACAAATGATGGAATGGTGGAGCAGATTCAATGGGACAAGTGGCCTAATTCTGCTTCTATGTCAAGAAGTGTTGCTCATATGCTACAGAAGAAACTGAAGCAAGATTAAGGCATTCACCACTGATATTCCTTCGATTAGTCAATAGGATCACCACAGGTCTATTACTTCAGTGTCATTTTCCTGCACTAACCCCAGATTTCTTCATTCCCTTAATATCTAAATGTCTACCTCTTTGCCTTGAATATATTAGGCCACCTCTCAGGTAGAGAAATTTAAAGATTCACCACCCTTTTGTGACCATTCTCCCCTAGGGGCACTCTCCTCTCCTATCAGGTTCCTCCTTTAGCCCTTTGCCTTTTCCAACTATCACCTCCCAGCTCCCTACTTCATCCTCCCCCTCCCCTATCCACCTACTGCCCCCTCACCTGGCTTCACCTATCACCTTCCAGCTTGTACTCCTTCCCCGCCTTAACTGGCTTCTTCCCACTGTCCTTTTCACTCATGATGAAGGGTCTCATCCCATATCAGCTCTTTATTCCTTCCTGTCGATGCTGCCTAGCCTGCTGAGTTGCTGTGTAAATATAATCTTTTGCATACAGGTGGAAATTCCCAATTAATTACCACCTCTGAAAGTGGATAAAAGATTCTCCCATTGTTTTTTTTACTGTTAATTCAAGACGTGGGTGCTTTCACAATCTATGTAGGAAATCTGAGGGTTGGTATTGTACTTTGCCTGGGCTTGAACTCACTTTTACCTGTGTCCCCTCCATTACCTGTCCGATGTGGATTTTCAAGAAATTCCAACATTCCATTTCAAGAAGCACTTGGTTCAGTATTAATAAAGCCCATCTCAAGAGCCCTTTCCCTTATTCTGTCAGCTCCTCCAGAGAGTTTTACACCACAGGATCTGTTTTGGCACATCATTTTCTTTGGCACGTCAAATACCTATACGGATAATCCCATTTACCAGAAAAATTTTTACTCCTCATGTATGTGAAGGATGTGAGAAATAAAGTCAATTCAATTCATTTCTTGGTCCATATGCGTCTATGCCTTGTTGATTCAACTGTTTCATCAGATCCCTCTTAAAAGTGATCGTATCTGCCTCCACCACTTTCTCAGGCGGTGTGTTTCAGCTTCCAACAACCCTCTGAGCGAAAAAGTTCTCATTCAGAACCTCTTATCCTAAATTGAAGCCATCTACTTTTATATACCTCTGCTATAGAGCAATAGCCTATCAATGTTCCTCAGAACACTGCACAGATCTGTCATTTCCTCCTCACTCATCCACTCCAACGAAACAAATCCAGCCTCTCTTGATAACTGAATATTTCATCCTAGGCGGCTCAATGCATAAACACATACAGACATGGTTAAGAGGTTCCGTTGTTCAGACCAAACATCAGAATGAGGAATAGCAGTGAAGAAGGCCTTCATTAGCTGAGGAATAGAATGAATATAAGAGCGAAGAGGTAGCATACAACTTCCATAAGAAATTATTTATTTTATTTTATCAACATACAGCGTAGAATAGACCTTTCCGTGGCCAATTAACCTACAAAACTGTACGTCTTTGGACTGTGGGGGGAAAAAATCAGAGAACCCAGAGGAAACCCACACAATCACAGAGAGAACATACAAACCCCTTACTGACAGTGGAGGGAAAGTCCACAGTACATTAAGACATGAATATACACATAATGTCCACTTCATTAGGTAACTCCTGTGCCTGCTGAAGTGGATACTGAGTGTATGCTTGCGACATTTTTCTGCTGTAACCCATCCACTTCAAGGTTCAATGTATTGTGCATTCAGAGATACTCTTCTGCACACCACTGTTGTAATGTGTGGTTATTCTGTCAGCTTGAACCAGTCTGGCCATTCTCCTCTGACCTCTCTCATTAACAAGGCATTTTTGCCCATACCGTTTCTGAAATACTCAAACCACCCAATACAGCACTAACAATTAATTCACAGTCAAAGTCACTTGGATCACATTTCTTCCCCATTCTGATACTTGGTGTGAACAACAACTGAACCTCTTGACCATGTCAGCATGCTTTTATGCATTGAATTGACTGATTAGATAGTTGCATTAAGAAGGTGAACAGGTATACCCAATAAAGTGGATATTGAATGTATATGTCACCAGATACAACCCTGCAGGCACTCACAATAAAACAAGGAAACAAAATGGAATCAATGAGAAACTGAACACAAAGACTGACAAACATCCAATGTGCAAAACAACTGTGCAAATACAATAAAAGAACAGGCAATAAACATCTGTGATATTGTGGACTTGGATTATAGAAAGGCCTTTGACAAGCTGCCACGCGAGCTGTTAAACAAGCTACAAGCCCATGTTATTACAGGGAAGATTCTAGCATGGATAAAGCATTGGCTGATTGGCAGGAGGCAAAGAGTGGGAATAACACAAGCCTTTTTTTACCGGCTGCTGGTGACAAATAGTGTTCCACAGGGTTCTGTATTGGGACTTCTTTTTACATTATATGTCAATGATTTGGAAGATGGAATTGATGGCTTTATTGCAAAATTTGCTTATAATATGAAGATAGGTGGAGGGGAAGATAGTTTTAGGGAAAAGGTTACCGAGTGGCGTATAACCATGTGGTTAAGGTATTGGACTAGCGATCTAAAGGCCGTGAGTTCGAGCCCCAGCCCAGGCCAGCGTGCTGTGTCCTTGACTATTTTCTAAATGGAGAGCAAATACAAAAAACTGAGACGCAAAGGAATTTGTGAATCTTTGAGCAGGAATCCCTGTTTAAATGTTAATTTGCAGGTTGAGTCTGTGGTGAGGAAGGCAAATGCAATATTAACATTCATTTCAAGAGGACTACAATATAAAAGCAAGGATATAATGTTGAAACTTTATAAAGTACTGATGAGGTCTCACTTGGAAAACTGTGAGTAGGTTTGGGCCCCTTAGCTTAAACAAGATGTGCTGCAACTAGAGAAGATTCAAAGGAGGTTCACGAAAATGATTCCAGGATTGAAAGTCTCGTCATATTGAGAGTGTTTGATGGCTCTCAGCAGACCCCTTGATGCCCCAACCAATCAGTAATCTATCAACTTCTGCTTTAAATATGCCGATAGCTCGGCTTCAATCACAGTCTGTGGCAGAGCATTCCACAGATTCACCACTCTCCGGCTAAAAGAATTCTTCCTTACTTCTGTTCTATAAGGTCACCTATCAATTTTGACGCTGAGAAAAGCGTCCTCAGCGAAATGTTTCCCACCAGAGGAAACATTCTCTCCAATCCACTTTATCTAGTCCTTTCAATATTCAATAGGTTTAAATGAAATCCCCACAAGTAATCTTCTAAATTCCAGTGAGTACAGGCCCAAAGCTGCCAAATGTGCCGCAGATGTTAACCCCTTCATTCCCAGAATCATCCTCATAAACATCCTCTGGACTTTCTCCAATGACAACACATCCTTTCTCAGATATGGGGCCCAAAACTGTTGACAGTACTCCAAGTATAACCTGACTAGTGTCTTATAAAGGCTCAGCATTATCTCCTTGTTTTTATATTCTATTTCCCTTGAAATGAATGCAAACACTGGATTTACCTTCTTTACCACAGATTCAACTTGTAAATTAACCTTCTGGGTTTCTTGCACAAGGACTCCTAAATCTCTCTACACCTCTGATGTTTGAATTTTCTCCCCATTTAGATAATAGGCTGAACTATTGTTCTTTTTACCAAAATGCATTATACATTTCCCAACACTATTCTATCTGCCTGTGTTTTGCCCAGTCTTAAAGTTTGTCTAAGTCACGTTGCAACTGCATTACTTCCTCAGCACTATCTACTCTTTCACCTATCTTTGCATCATCGAAGAACAAAGGAGAGGCAGTGGTTGACATTTACTTATCTCTTCAGCCATCTTTTTCAGGACTCTAGGATATAGTCCATCTGGTCCAGGTGACCAGTAGATAAATAATACATACTCTTGAAAAATCAGATTCCTTGTACAAAATAAATGCAATTTAGCTTCACACATCTTCCCATGTGCCTTAGTAAACTATGTTTGCTCTGTGCATGAGACTTCACATTTTCTGCTCTATGTGAAGGTGCCTCCCTCTGTATACTTATTTACTCCTGTGTTTATTATTTACTTATTTTTTCCCCTGCCAGATTAGTTTTAAACCCACCTTAGCAGCACTGGCAGACCTGCCCACGAGGATGTTGGACCCATTCCAACTCAAGTGCAACGTGTTCACCTTCCCTGGTAATGTTCTGAATGACTCAGAAAGCTAAAGTCCCTCCACCTATGTCATTTGTTTAGCCGCACATTCGTGTGACTGGTGTGTGGCAAAAGTTTATCGGCACAAGTACACGTGCACAGGTAAAATAAATACCTTACTTGCAATAGCAACACCCAAATCAGAACAAGAGCTTTCACAAGAAAAACAGAACTTAACCACAAAGTTCACAATTAGAGCAAAATAATCTATTGGAGCGCAAAGTGATGTGGTCACAGTGTTGCTATACTGAAAGTGAATAGGAAGATACAGATGAACCATCCCCCACTACAAATACATGGCTCCTCTGTAGAGAGTTAAGTGCACTACATTCCTGGGAGTTCACATCACGGATGATCTCAACTGGTTTCTCAATATCACCTCCCAACCTCCCTGAACAAGAACAAGAACAAGCACCTCCATTCCCTGAGGATATTAAGGCAAGTGAGGCTTCCCCACAGCCCCCCACCATCATAAGTGAAGTTTACAGGAGCACCATTCAGAGCATCCCGAGAAGCTGCATCTTCATCTGGTAAGGGAGTAGTCGAGCATCAGACCAGAAGGCCCTACAGTGAGAATGGCTGAGAAGATCAGAGGGATCTCACTACCAACAATCGGGGACATTTATCAGGAAAGCTGAGTGCACGGGGCCCTTAGTATTATATAGGACCCCACCCAATCATACAGCAACCCCTTTGACTTTCTACCATCAGGCAGGAGACCGACGCATAAAGACGAGAATGGACAGGATGGGAAACAGCTTCTTCTCTCTAGCCTAACACTAACCCTAACCTTACCACATCGTATTTGAAGTGACCATAAGACATAGGAGCAGAATTAGGCCATTTAGCCCACTGAGTCTACTCCGTGATTCAATCATGGCTGGTCCTTTTTTTTCCCTCCTCCTCCTCAACCCCATTTTCCCAGCCTTCACCCCATAACCTTTGATGCCATGTCCAATCAAGAACCTCTCAATCTCTGCCTTAAATAAACCCAATGACCTGACCTCCACAGCTGTATATGGCAACAAATTCAACAGCTTCACCACCCCTTTGGCTAAAGAAATTTCTCTGTATCTCTGTTTTGAATGAATGCCCCTCTATCCTGAGGGTATGCCCTCTTGTCTTGAATTCTCCCACCATGGGAAACATCCTTTCCACATCTACAATGGTTTCAATGAGATCCCCCCTCAGCCTTCTGAATCCCAGCGAGTACAGACCCAGAGCCATCAAATGCTCCTCGTATGATAACCCTTTCATTCCTGGAATCATCCTTGTGAACCTCCTCTGGACCCTCTCCAATGTCACCCTGACTCAACCTGCAAGTTAACCTTCATGGTGTTCTGCATAAGGACTCCCAAATCCCTCTGCATCTCAGATTCCTGGATTTCCTCCCAGCTTAGAAAATAGTCCGCATGTTTATTTCAACTACCAAAGTGCATTACCATGCATTTTCCAACATTGTATTTCATTTACCACTCTCTTGCCTATTCTCCTAATCTAAGTCCTTCTGCAGCCTACCTGTTTCCTCAACACTACCTGCCCCTCCACCAATCTTTGTATCAGCTGCAGACTTGGCAACAAAGCCATCTATTCCATCATCTGAATCATTGATACACAGCATAAAAAGAAGTGGTCCCAACACCAATCCCTGCGGAACTCCACTAGTCACTGGCAGCCAACCAGAAAAGGATCCTTTTATTCCCACTTGCTGCCTCCTTCCAAGCAACCAATGCTCTAACCATGTTAGTAACTCTCCTGTAATACCAAGGGCGCTTAACTGGTTAAGCAGCCTAATGTGTGGCACCTTTTCAAAGGCCTTCTGAAAGTCTAAATAGAAAACATCAACTACATCCCTTTTATCTACTCTACTTGTAATCTCAAAGAATTCCAACAGGTTCATCAGGAAGGATTTTCCCTTAAGGAAACCATGTTGATTTTCTCCTACCTTGTCCTGTGTCACCAAGTACTCCATCACCTCACCCTTAACAACTGACTCAAACAAACACTGAGGTCACGCTAACTGGTCTATAAGTTCATTTCTGCTGCCTTCCTCCTTTCATAAAAAGTGGAGTGACATTTGCAATTTTCCAGTTCTCTGACACCATGCCACAGTCCAATGACTTTTGAAAGATCTTTACTAGTACCGCCACAATCTCTAACACTAACTCTTTCAGAACCCTTGCGTTCATCTGATCCGGGTGATTATGTACCTTTAAATCTTTCAGCTTTCTGAGCACCTTCTCTCTTGTAGTAGTAACTGCACCCACTTCTCTTCCTTCACTCACTACAACATCAGGCACACTGCTAGTGTCTTCCACAATGAAGACTGATGCCAAATACTCATTTAGTTCACCTGCCATCTCGTCCCGTTATTATTTCTCCTGACTCATTTCCTAGCAGTCCTATATCCACTCCCATCTTTTATTTCTTTACATACTTGAAAAAGCTTTTACTATTCACTTTGATGTTATTTGCTAGCTTGCTTTTATTTTTCATCTTTTCCCTTCTAATGATTTTGCTCTCTGTAGGTTTTTAAAAACTTCCCAAACCTCTATCTTCCCACTAATTTTTCCTTTGTTGTACGCAAAGCATTCCACAGATCCACTAGTCTAAAATAATTCTTCCTTACTTCTGTTCTAAAAGTCACCCCTCAATTTTGAGGCTGTGCCCTCTAGTTCTGGATACCCTCATCATAGGAAACATCCTCTCCGCATCCACTTTATCTAGTCCTTTCAATACTCAGTAGGTCTTAATGAGATCCCCCTGCATTTTTCTAAATTCCAGTCAGTACAGGCCCAAAGCTCCAAACATTCCCCATATGTTAAGCCCAGCATTTCTGGAATCATCCTTGTGAACCTCCTCTACTCTCTCCAATGACAACACATCCTTTCTGAGATATGGAGCCCAGGAGTGCCTTACAAGGCTGATTGGTGCCTTATAAAGCTTTGGCATTATCTCCTTGTCTTCATGTTCTATTCCCCTTGAAACAAATGACAAATTGCATTTGCCTTCTTTACCACAGATTCAACTTGTAAATTAACCTTTTGGAAGTCTTGCATGAGGACTCCCAAATCCTTCTGCACATCTGATGTTTGACGTTTCTCCCCATTTAGGTAATAGATTATCTGCAAAAAAAACTCTCATGTTCATTCTTTGCACTCCTGATTTCCTTTTAGAACTCATTATTTGATCCTTGTTACATATTCCTGCCATGTCCCCCTTTCCTTTTCCTCACTATCTCTTGTCATCCAGGGTTCCCTCAACAAGCCAGCTTTGCCCTTCACTTGGACAGGGACTCTGTCTATCACACTTTTATAAGACTCCCACTTGGAAAATGTCTGCTATCTCCTAACAGTCTCCCTCAATCAACTTTGACTGTTCCTGTTTAATGCCTTCAAAATTAGCCTTGCCTAATTCAGGACTGAAACTTGACTTCAGTAATAAAGTGCAGAACTAAGTTTTCCAAAAACTAACAGACTGGGGTTCTGAACACTTCCAAAAGAGTATATTGGCAATGACAAGGTCAACCATACAAATTAGAGAAGTCTCACCAAGACTCCAAGGATTAGACATAAGAATTTGAAGTTTGCAGACATCCCACCTCTCCCGGAAGTTCCGGGAGTCTCCCGCAAATTGATAGCGGCTCCCTGACACCCACAATTTATATACAATATCCCGGAAAACAAGTTTTTTGAAGGAGAGAGGGAGGGGTTGGGGGAGAGAGAGAGCGAGAGAGGGGGAGAGACAGACAGACGTAGCGTGAGCGTGACAGAGAGAGCATCCTGATTGGTCTCTCTTTGTGCCAAGTAAACCTATCAGTTTTCTCTGTGGGCGGGCTTTACAGTCGACACGCTCCCTCCCTCTCTTTCATTGTCCATCAGTTCAGTTTAGTGTCCTGCAGTGCCATGGCAGAGTGTTCCAAAAAATGAAAATGTGATCAAGGCAGATGCACTTGGAAGTCTTGGATTATGTCTCAACTAACCTTGAAGGACCGGTGCCAAACTATAGAAGTTTAGCAGTTGTTGAGTTCTGGGGGAAGCTGTCCAAAGTAAAATCTGTGAGCACAGGGCAGTTGAGATTCAAAGAGCTCTGCCGGTTGATGAAGCTGCTTTTGGTGCTGCCAAATTCTAACTGTGATGTAGAAAGGGCATTCAGCATGGTGCGTCACATTAAGACAGAATTCAGAAGTCAGCTGTCTCACAAAACACTTGTGAATCTGATGTCTTGCAAAATTAACAAATTCATTGACAGGCAGCTATGAGGTTGAAACTTCTGGCAAAATGCTCAAATCTGCCAAGCAAACCAAATCACAGTACAAGGAAAGTTTGCAAAAGAAATAGAAAAGCTATTTGCATTAGCATTTATTGAGAAATATACCTGACATAATCACTATATATCCCTGAAATATAACCACTATGTACTAGCTATTTACTACACTATGTAATCACTCCTATGTACTGAATATTACTATGTATTATTTTACTAGACACATTTTGCTGTGTATTGTTTTACTAGATACCTTGTATTCGCTTAGCTACATACTGTGGCAGTTAAAGAACACCTGTTTAGCTAGCAGCACTAATTAGATGAAATGTACTCCATGTATTATACCCAGCCTTTGTTTATTAAGAGATAACGGTGGCGGACAGGATGGTACGAGCAGAAGATGTAATGTGAGGGTGATTAAGGAGGCTGACTGAGAAACAACCTTGGCCAGGAATGAGGCCCAAGATGTGAACTGGAAAGAAATACTGGTGGCACATCAAGAGCTAGGCAAGAGCGATTGATTAGTTAACGTATAGATGATATGCAACTAAAAATTGATTGGGTATGCTGGTAAAACTGAAATGTAACTGATTTAAGAAATTACTATAAAGAATGCTGTACACCGGAGCTCGGTGGGCTTTCGGTGACAAGTTCATTGATTGCCTCAGCCTTTGCTTGCAAATAAAGGTTTAAACTTCTCGAAGAATTGTTTGCGTCTCCTGGTCATTTCAAGTAACCACGATACATTTATCTATTAGCATTGAGACTGCCAACAAAATACTCAACAAGGAATATATGTGTGTAAATAGTTTCAATATGAGATCAAATAAATTGTTGTGTTCTTTCATAATCCAATATCCTGTATACATACACCCTTGGAGGTCGATGGGGGAGTGGGGGGAATATGGGGTTGTGGGGGATGGGGCTGGTGATGCTACCTCCGTGAAATGAGTTTTTGCAAGGTGGGATGTCTGAGTTTGCATTCCCAGGAATAAAAGAAATGAAGAGTTAATTTGATCAAGTTGTTTAAAACGTTGAATAGGACACATAGTATGAGAGTCTTTTTTCACAATTGGGCAAGTCCAGATCAAGTGAAGGTAGGTTTAAAATCATAGAGGTCCCATTCAGGAAACAAACGGTATTTTAGAATTTCCTGAGAACTGAAGATAAAATATTCATTTCCCATCTGAAATCAATACATTGTTGCTGGACCCAAAATTGCATTCTTCAGCAGCCAAAAGGAGTGGGCTAAGTTTCATGGTGAAATTCAGGGGCAGATCAGCCCAGTTTTCAATGAAAAGCACACAGAAGACAAAATGGCTACTCCTTTGTGTGGTGGCTGCCCCCTGTTAAGTCAAGTTTATTTATATAGCACATTTTAAAACAACCCATGTTGACCAAAGTGCTGTACATATCAGAGCAGATAGCTAAAATCACAGATACAAGAAACACAGACATAACCAACAAGGCAAACAGCTTACAGGCACAAAAAAACAACACAAGGGCCTAGGCACAAGCCAATAATCAGCCACATCAGGATTCAAACGCTAGTGAATAAAAGTAAGCTTTGAACCTGGATCTAAAAGAGTCAATGGAGGGGGCAGATCTGATAAGGAGGGGAATGCTGTTCCACAGTCTAGGGGCTACAATAGCAAAGGTGCAGTCACCCCTGAGTTTAAGTTTAGATCGCGGGACAGTCAGCCGACCTGAGGGACCTGGAAGTAGAATAAGGGGTTAGAAGGTCTGTGATATGGGGGGGGGGGGGGGGCAGGTCACTTAGGGCTTTATAAACAAACAGGAGAATCTTAAAATCAGTTGTGAACCGTACTGGCAGCCAGTGGAGGGAGGCTGGGATAGGAGTGATATAGTCCCTCTTCCGTTAAGCTGACAAGAGCCTGGCTGCGGCATTCTGGACCAGTTGCAAGTGGGACAGGGACGACTGACTAATCCCAGTAGACGGGGAGTTGGAACAGTCCAAGCTGGAGGATATAAGGGCATGGATGACTTCCTCGAGATCTTTCAAAGAGAGAAACAGCTTGATTTGGGGAATAGTAAGAAGCTGGAGAAAAAAAAATAGCTTTTACTACTGCATTAACTTGCTTGTCAAACTTAAAGGTGGAATCAAATATCACACCAAGGGATTTAACATGGGGTTTGACAAGGGTGGACAGGTTGCCAAGACTGCTGGTAATCACTTTGATGGAGTCAGGGAGGCCAAATAGGACAACTTTATTGTCACTCCAAATGGCTCACCTCACTCCCTCCCAGTCCCTCTGAGACTCCTCGCCCTCACTTTCTCAATTCCCTTCGATTTTATCGTCCCTCTTATTCTCCCCCTCCCTCTCATTCTCCCCCTCCCTCCAGTCCACCTCGATGCCCCCATTCCCCTCATTTTCCCAGCCCCGCTCTGGAATACAGCCTCTCTGACCCTCTGTGACTTCTCACCAAAAGCTCTTCCCACTCTCGCCCCCTCTCCAACCCCACCCCCATCATTGGCTCAAGCTTCCTGCCCCCGGACCCCCACCCCCGTTTTGACAAATACTGAAAGAAGCAAGCGGATATTGTCAAGAAAAAACGACAAAATAGCAAAAGAGCGGACGATGGCCCGCTACCGGTCTAATCGGGCAGGTCTTCTGGGCCCTACCGGGTTGTAGATCGGCTGTTGTTCCATCATCTTGCTGGTTCTCAGGTAGCTCTGCTCCGGACAGCGTGGGACAGAAACTGAGTGAGATCCTGAGTAATCGAGTGATGTGAAAGATTAGCGAACTGACAACCGGAAATAACTAAAATGAGACCGTCACCTCCGTCCAAAACTAGAACAGAAACCAAAGTTAGTTTCGTTTCTTCAATCTGACTCTTGCGAGTCAGTTCCCAACCCCTCCCCACGCTACAAAAACAGCCCCTTTGTGATAGTAAACATTTTATTTTTTTACGAGAGAGAACAATGCAGGTGGACATCCAAGGAGCAAGAACAGTTGCAAACGTAGATTGTAAAACCAAAAATATATGATTATTGTACAAAATGTCTTTGATAACAGAGGGGTAAAAACTGTTCTAATCCCTCTTAACCTCAGCGCACAAAGGTTCACACAACGCTATTGTCGGAGTTCAGAAGTTCATTTCCAGCGTCCTGTGTATGAAAGTTTGTGTGTTCGTCCTACCAGCGTGTAGTTTTCTCAGGGTGCTATGGTCTCCAACTACACTCGAAAGACGTAGAAACATAGAAAACCTACAGCACAGTACAGGCCCTTCGGCCCATAAGTTGTGCAGAACACGTCCCTACCTTAGAATTTACTAGGCTTACCTATAGCCCTGTATTTTACTAAGCTCCATGTACCTATCTAAAAGCCTCTTAAAAGACCCTATCATATCCGCCTTCACCACCTGTGGTGAACTATGTGCCTGTCGGGACACGCCCCTGCCGACTGCTCCTGTGGCTCCTCCCACAGGCCCCTGTATAAAGGAGACCTGCGGCCTGACGCTCGGCCTCAGTCTCCAAGACCTTGTATGATAGACACTCACTCCTGGTTCCTTCTTCCAGTCAATAAAAGCCGATATCTCGCCTACGTCTCAGTGTGAGTTATTGATGGTGCATCACCACCGTCACCAGCAGCCTATTCCACGCACTCACCACCCTCTGAGTAAAAAACTTGCCCCTGACATCTCCTCTGCACCTCCTCCCCAGCACCTTAAACCTGTGTCCTCTTGTGGCAACCATTTCAGCCCTGGGAAAAAGCCTCTGACTATCCACACCATCAATGCCTCTCAGCATCTTATACACCTCTATCAGGACACTTCTCATCCTCCATCGCTCCAAGGAGAAAAGGCCAAGTTCACTCAACCTATCATCATAAGGCATATAAGGCATGCTGCCCAATCCAGGCAACATCCTTGGAAATTTCCTCTGTACCTTTTCTATGGCTTCTACATTCTTCCTGTACTGAGGCAACCAGAACTGAACACAGTACCCCAAGTGGGGTCTGACCAGGGTCCTATATAGCTGCAACATTACCTCTCAGGTCCTAAATTCAATTCCACGAATGATGAAGGCCAATACACCTTACACCTTCTTAACCACAGAGTCAACCTGCGCAGCAGCTTTGAGTGTCCTATGGACTCGTACCCCAAGATCCTTCTGATCCTCCACACTGCCAAGAGTTTTACCATTAATACTATATTCTCCCATCTTATTTGACGTACCAAAATGAACCACCTCACACTTATCTGGGTTGAACTCCATCTGCCACTTCTCAGCCCAGTTTTGCATCCCATCAATGTCCCGCCGTAACCTCTGACAGCCCTCCACGCTATCCACAACACCTCCAACCTTTGTGTCATCAGCAAACTTACTAACCCAGCTCTCCACTTCCTCATCCAGGTCATTTATAAAAATCACGAAGAGTAAGGGTCCCAGAACAGATCCTTGAGGCACTCCACTGGTGACCGAACTCCATGCAGAATATGACCCGTCTACAACCACTCTTTGCCTTCTGTGGGCAAGCCAATTCGGGATCCACAAATCAATGTCCAATGCCTCCTTACTTTCTCAATAAGCCTTGCATGGGGTACCTTCTCAAATGCCTTGCTGAAGACTACATCTACTACTCTTCCTTCATCAACGTGTGCAGTCACATCCTCAAAAAATTCATTCAGGCTCGTAAGGCACAACATGTGGTTTACAAAGCCATCTGACTACTCCTAATCATATTAAACTTCTCCAAATGTTCATAAATCCTGCCTCTCAGGACCTTCTCCATCAACTTATAACCACTGAGGTAAGACTCACTGGTCTATAATTTCCTGGGCTATCTGTACTCCCTTTCTTGAATAAAGGAACAACACCCACAACCCTCCAATTCTCGGGAACCTCTCCCTTACTCATTGATGATGCAAAGATCATAGTAAGAGGCTCAGCAATCTCCCTCACCTCCCACAGTAGCCTGGGGTACATTTCGTCTGGTACCGGCGAATTACCCAACTTGATGCTTTCCAAAAGCTCCAGCACATCCTCTTTCTTAATAATTACATGCTCAAGCTTTTCAGTCTTTTGCAAGTCATCAAAGATCGAAGGGAGGCGAATGTTGTTCCCTTGTTCAAAAAAGGCAGTAGGGATAGTCCAGGTAATTACAAATCAGTGAGCCTTATGTTTGTGGTGGGAAAGCTGTTGGAAAAGATTCTTAGAGATAGGATCTGTGGGCATTTAGAGAACCATGGTCTGATCAGGGACAGTCAGCATGGCTTTGTGAAGGGCAGATCGTGCCTAACAAGCCTGATAGAGTTCTTTGAGGAGGTGACTAGGCATATAGATGAGGGTAGTGCAGTGGATGTGATTTTAGTAAGGCATTTGACAAGGTTCCACACAATAGGCTTACTCAGAAAGTCAGAAGGCATGGGATCCAGGGAACTTTAGCCAGGTGGATTCAGAATTGGCTTGCCTGCAGAAGGCAGAGAGTTGTGGTGGAGGGAGTGCTTTCAGATTGGAGGGTTGTTACGAGTGGTGTCCCACAAGGATCTGTTCTGGGACCTCTACTTTTCATGATTTTTATTAACGACCTGGATGTGGGGGTAGAAGGGTGGGTAGGCAAGTTTCCAGATGGCACAAAGGTTGGTGGTGTTGTAGATAGTGTAGAGGATTGTAGAAGATTGCAGAGAGACATTGATAGGATGCATAAGTGAGCTGAGAAGTGGCAGATGGAGTTCAACCTGGAGAAGTGTGAGGTGGTACACTTTGGAAGGACAAACTCCAAGGCAGAGTACAAAGTAAATGGCAGGATACTTGGTAGTGTGGAGGAGCAGAGGGATCTGGGGGTACATGTCCACAGATCCCTGAAAGTTGCCTCACAGGTAGATAGGGTAGTTAAGAAAGCTTATGGGGTGTTAGCTTTCATAAGTCGAGGAATAGAGTTTAAGAGACGCGATGTAATGATGCAGCTGTATAAAACTCTAGTTAGGCCACACTTGGAGTACTGTGTCCAGTTCTGGTCGCCTCACTATAGGAAGGATGTGGAAGCATTGGAAAGGGTACAGAGGAGATTTACCAGGATGCTGCCTGGTTTAGAGAGTATGGATTATGATCAGAGATTAAGGGAGCTAGGGCTTTACTCTTTGGAGAGAAGGGGGATGAGAGGAGACATGATAGAGGTGTACAAGATGTTAAGAGGAATAGATAAGAGTGGACAGCCAGCACCTCTTCCCCAGGGCACCACTGCTCAGTACAAGAGGACATGGCTTTAAGGTAAGGGGAGGGATGTTCAAGGGGGATATTAGAGGAAGGTTTTTTACTCAGAGAGTGATTGGTGCATTGAATGCACTGCCTGAGTCAGTGGTGGAAGCAGATACCCTAGTGAAGTTTAAGAGACTACTAGACAGTTGGGGGGTTTTTAAGGTGGGGGTTATATGAGAGGCAGGGTTTGAGGGTCAGCACAACATTGTGGGCTGAAGGGCTGTAATGCGCTGTACTATTCTTTGTTCTATCACTGCAATCACTAAGATAATTTTCCATAGTGAATACTGAAGTATTCATTGACTACCTGTGTTATTTCCTCCGGTTCTATACACACTTTCCCATTGTTGCATTTGACGAGTCCTATTCTTTCATGTCTTATCCTCTTGCTCTTCACATACTTGTAGAATGCCTGGGGTTTTCCTTAATTCTGCCTGCCAAGGCCTTCTCATGGCCTCTTCTGGGTTTCCTAATTTCCTTCTTAAGCTCCTTCCTATTAGCCTTATCATCTTCTAGATCCCCAACAGTACCTGGCTCTCTGAACCTTTCGTAAAGTTTTCTTCTTGACTAGATTTATTATAGTCTTTGTACACCACGGTTCCTGTACCCTACCATAACTTCCCTGTCTCATTGGAATGTACCTATACAGAGCTCTACACAAATAACCCCTGAATATTTGCCACATTTCTTCCATACTTTTCCCTGAGAACATCTATTTTCAATTTAAGCCTCCAATTTCCTGCCTGATAGCCTCATAATTCCAATTAAACGCTTTTCTACTGTAAAGGGTTTTTTTTTTCTTTTTTCTCTTTGTTACTGTTGTAAAGGGGGTTTCTTCTTTTTGTTAACTAGCAGGAATGCTAATTTACTGATAACGAGAATGGTATTCCTTCGTAAACCAAATGGGGATTAATGTTCTTTCTTCTGAGTCTGTAAGCTTTTGTTGACAGGCTTTTGGGCAAATCGGCGAGAGGGGGTCGAGAGAGAGAGGACGCAATGCTGTAAGTTGGGCGAGGATCGGACCCCAAGCGGGGGTCCGAGGCCGGGAGCTACTCCGAGGAGGGGGGATGAAGCTAGATGTGCTTGGTTGACCACTCAGAGGGTCCTGAGCTGTGAGTCGAGGAGTTTGGAGGGGATCGAATGGTGGCCAGAAGACTTCAGTAATTGAGCTCCAACGGTTGTGCACGAAGTGGTTTGGACTTTGATAAGTTTGGTGCCTTTTCTTTATTTTTTTCTCTTCATATATACTGTATCGTTATTAATCACTTAGTTATAGCAACCTTTATAAATTGTACTCATTTAATCGCTTATGGTGTACTGTCTGTTTTTTGGGCGAGGCGGGGACATCACACAGCATCCACACCAGCTGATTACCCAGTTTGGCGGGGCCGAAGGCTGCTCCCCCTAGACGAAATGAGCTGAACGAGCCTGAGGCGACCCAGGGGGTTACACTACCTTGTCTGTTCCTATCTTTCTCCAGTGCTATTGTAAAGGAGATAGAATTATGATCACTATCTTCAAAATACTCTCCCACTGAGAGACCTGACACCTGACCAGGTTCATTTCCAAATACCAAATCAAGTACAGCCTCTCCTCTTGTAGGCTTATCTACATATTGTGTCAAGAAACGTTCCTGGGCACACCTAACAAACTCCACCCCACCTAAACCCCTCGCTCTAAAGAGATGCCAGTCAGTATTTGGGAAATTAAAATCTCCCATCACGACAACTCTTATTATTACACCTTTCCAGGATCTGTTTCCCTATCAGCTCCTCGATATTCCTGTTACTATTAGGTGGCCTATGAAAAACACCCAGTGAAGTTATTGACCCCTTCCTGTTCCAAACCTCCACCCACAGAGACTCTGTAGACAATCCCTCCAGGATGTCCACCTTTTCTGCAGCCGTGACACTATCTCTGATCAACAGTGCCATGCCCCCACCTCTTTTGCCTCCCTCCCTGTCCTGGGTGATGCAGCTCATTGGGCCAGAAAGGCATTCCGCACTGTACCTCTAAATAAAATAAAAACAAATAAACAAAATGGGTTCAATGGCTATCTTTTAAAAATGTATGAACCCAATTACAAAACACACTAAAGCAACCTTTGGCATTTTAAACTTAACTTACCTACCATCAGCAAATTTAGCAACTATACCTTCCCCGAAGTCATTTGTATAAGTTGATCAAAGTTCAAAGTAAATTTATTATCAAAGTACATAACATCACCAGATGGCAGCCAGAAGTCTTGGATCATATTGGAACCAAAGGCATAGGCAGACAAGGTGAGGAGGCCCTGAGAGAGATTTTAGGGAGCTAGGTAGAAAGCTGAGAAACAGGTACTCCAATGTAGTAATCTCATGTGCCACGTACTAGTGAGGGTAAGAATAGGATGATTTGGTAGGAGAATATGGGGCTCACATTTATGGATCATTGGGATCTCTTCTGGGGGAGGTACAACCTATATAAAAGCCATGTATTACACCTGAACTCAAGGGGGTCCAATATCCTTGCAAGCAGGTTGAATGGAGTTGTTTGGGAAGGTTTAAACTAATTTGGCAGAGGGATAGGAACTGGAGTGATAGAGCTGAGGATGAGGTAGTTGGTTTATATAGTGAGACTCCTAACAAGGAGAGGCTGATGATCGGGAAAAATTCCAGTCAACAGGCTAAGTTACAATGTAAAAGACAAAATCAGAAAGGACACAGCCTCAGAGTAGAAGCATGTCCTTTTATAAAAGAACGGATTTGATGAGGAATTTCTTATTCCAGAGAGCGGTGAATCTGTGGAATTCTTTGCCACAGGCAGCTGTGGAGGCCCAGCCTTTGAGGAAGAGATTGTTAGATTATTGATTGGTCAGGGCATGAGGGGATAAGGGGGAATGCAGAGAGGAAAATTGTGATGAAATGGTGGAGCAGACTTAATTGACCAAATAGCCTAATTCTGCTCCTATATCTTATGATTTTATGGTCTTATACAACCCTGAGGTATATTCTCTTGTGTGCATTCTCAATAAATCCAGTAATTATAATAGAATCAGTAAAGACTGCACCAGCAGGGCAGACAACCAGTGTGCAGAAGTCAACAAACTCTGCAAATACAAAAAGAAAGGAAAAGACAGATGAATGAAGAGATGGATAAATAAATACATACTTGTAAATGCATACATACACAAGCAAACATACAATTAATATTAAGAACATGAGATGAAGAGTCCTTGAATGTGAGTCCATAGGTTGTGGAAAAGTTCAGTAAAGGCATAAGTGGAGTGAAGTTATCCCCTTTGATTCAAGATGGTTGAGGGATAATATCTGTTCCTGAACCTGGTTGTGTGAATCCTGAAGCTCCTCTACCTTCTCCATAATGGCAACAGTGAGAAGAAACTATGTCCTGTATGGGGGTGACTCTGAAGATGGATGCTGCTTTCCTGTAACAACACTCATTGATGGGAAGGGTTTTAGCCATGATGCAGTGGACTAAAAAAAGCTAAAGCACCAGCACCTGTTCCTGAGACTCATTGTCAAACAGAAAATAACAAGTTCAATGTACTTTCCATTTCCTGTTATCATCTACATACTAATCTAGAATTTTCTGCGGTAACTTTGCAAGTACTATTTTATTAATTAACTTCTAGGAATCTAAATTCTGTACATCCACTGAAATATGTTTCATTTTATTCCAGAACTTAATTGAGCTGCCAAACAAGATAAGAGCCCATGGTATTACTGGTAAGATATTAGTATGAGCAAACGATTGACTGACTGGCAGGAGGCAAAGAGTGGGAATAAAGGGGGCCTCTTCTAGTTGGCTGCTGGTAATTAGTGGTGTTCCACAGGGGTCAGTTTTGAGACAGATACTTATCATGTTGTATACCAGTGATTTGGAACTTACAGCTTTGTGGCCAAGTATGCAGATGATACAAAGATAAATGGACGGCCGGGTAGTGTTGAGGAAGCAGGGAAACTGCAGAAGCACCGAGACAGATTCGGAGAATCGGCAAAGGAGTGGCAAATGGAACATTGCGTAGAGTAGAGTATGGTCATGCACTTTGGCAGAAGGAATTAAAGTGTAGACTATTTCTAAATGGGGAGAAAGCAGAGGTGCAAAGAGATTTGGGAGCTCTCGTGCAGGATTCACTAAAGATTATCTTGCAGGTTGAGTCATTGGTGAGGAAGGCAAATGCAATGTTAGTGTTCATTCCAAGAGAACTGGAATATAAAAGCTAGGATTTAATGTTGAGTCTTTATCAGACATTGGTCAAACTGAACTTAAAACCATAAGACCAGAATGCTCTGAGGCTGTATAAGGCACTCATGAGACCACACTTGGAGTATTTTGTGCAGTTTTGGGCTCCTTATTTTAGGATATACTGACCTTGGAGAGGGTTCGGAGAAGATCCATGAGAATGATTCCAGGAATGAAAGGGTCACCATATGAGGAACGTCTCGCACTCCTTGAGCTGTATTTCCTGGAGTTCGGGAGAATAAGGGGGGAATCTCATAGAAACATTCCGAATGTTAAGGCCTGAACAGATTAGATATGGCAAAGTTATTTCCCATGGCAGGGGATTATAGGACAAGAGGGCACGACTTCAGGATTGAAGGATATCCTTTTACAACTGAGATGCAGAGAAATTACTTTAGTCAGAGGGTGGAAAATCTGTGGAATTTGTTGCCATTAGCGTCTGTGGAGGTCAAGTCATTGGGTGTATTTAAGGCAGAGATAGATAGGTTCTTGATTAGCCAGAGCATCAAAGGGTATGGGGTGAAAGCAGGGAAGTGGGGATGACTGGAAGAACTGGATCAGCCAATGATTGAATAATGGAGCAGACTCAATGGTCTGAATGGCTGACTTTTTCTCCTATCGTCTAAGACATAGGAGCAGAATTAGGCCACATCCCATCAAGTCTGCTCCACCATTCCATATAGCTGACTTATTTTGCCTCTCAACCCCATTCTCATGCCTCCTCCCTGTAAGCTTTGATGCCCTAACTAATCAAGAACCTATCAACTGCTGCTTTAAGTATACGTAATAATTCGGCCTTCATGCCATCTGTAGCAATGATTTCCACAGATTCACCACCTTCTTTCTAAAGAAATTCTTCTTCAATCTCTATTCTAAATCTACCTGCATATTGAAGTACCCCATCATCATCATAACATTGCCCTGTTTACACGCCTTTTCAAGTCAAGTCAAGTCAAGTCACTTTTTATTGTCATTTCGACCATAGCTGCCGGTACAGTACGCAGTAAAAATGAGACAATGTTTTTCAGGACCACAGTACAAAAACTAGACTGAACTACGCAAAAAACAACACTGAAACAAAAAAAACAAACTACACTAGACTACAGACCTACCCAGGACTGCATAAAGTGCACAAAACAGTGCAGGCATTACAATAAATAATAAACAAGACAATAGGGCAGTAAGGTGTCACTCCAGGCTGTGGGTATTAAGGAGTCTGATAGCTTGGGGGAAGAAAATGTTACATAGTCAGGTCGTGAGAGCCCAAATGCTTCGGTGCCTTTTCCCAGATGGCAGGAGGGAGAAGAGTTTGAATGAGGGGTGTGTGGGGTCCTAGCAGTGACTAGAGGGGTACCGCAAGGCTCAGTGCTGGGAGCCCAGTTGTTTACAATATATATTAATGACTTAGACAAGGGAATTAAATGCAGCAACTCCAAGTTTGCTGATGATACGAAGCTGGGCAGCGGTGTTAGCTGTGAGAAGGATGCTAAGAGGATGCAGGGTGACTTGGATAGGTTAGGTGAATGGGCAAATTCATGGCAGATGCAATTTAATGTGGATAAATTTGAGGTTATCCACTTTGGTTGCAAGAACAGGAAAACGGATTATTATCTGAACGGTGGCCGATTAGGAAAAGGGGAGGTGCAATGAGACCTGGGTGTCATTGTACACCAGTTATTGAAGGTGGGCATGCAGGTACAGCAGGTGGTGAAAAAGGCAAATGGTATGTTGGTATTCATAGCAAAAGGATTTGAGTACAGGAGCAGGGAGGTTCTACTGCAGTTGTACAAGGCCTTGGTGAGATCGCACCTAGAATATTGTGTGCAGTTTTGGTCCCCTAATATGAGGAAAGACATTCTTGCCATAGAGGGAGTACAAAGAAGGTTCACCAGATTGATTCCTGGGATGGCAGGACTTTCATATAAAGAAAGACTGGATCGACTAGGCTTAAACTCACTGGAATTTAGAAGATTGAGGGGGAATCTTATTGAAACGTATAAAATTCTAAAGGGATTGGACAGGCTAGATGCAGGAAGATTGTTTCCAATGTTGGGGAAGTCCAGAACGAGGGGTCATAGTTTAAGGATAAAGGGGAAGCCTTTTAGGACCAAGATGAGGAAAAACTTCTTCACACAGAGAGTGGTGAATCTGTGGAATTCTCTGCCACAGGAAACAGTTGAGGCCAGTTCATTGGCTATACTTAAGAGGAAGTTAGACATGGCCCTTGTGGCTAAAGGGATCAGGGGGTATGGAGAGAAAGCAGGTACAGGGTTCTGAGTTGGATGATCAGCCATGACCATACTGAATGGCGGTGCAGGCTCGAAGGGCCAATTGGCGTACTCCCACACCTATTTTCCATGCTTCTATGTTGTCTACATTTCATAATGCTGTTTGCTTTGCGGATGCAGCGTGTAGTGTAAATGTCCGTAATGGCAGGTAGAGAGACCCCGATGATCTTCTCACCTGACCTCACTATCCACTGCAGGGTCTTGCAATCCGAGATGGTGCAATTTCCGAACCAGGCAGTGATGCAGCTGCTCAGGATGCTCTCAATACAATGGGTGAGTGGTTGATGGACTTTCCTCAGCCTTCACAGAAAGTAGAGATGTTGCTGGGCTTTCTTTGCTATGGAGCTGGTGTTGAGGGACCAGGTGAGATTCTCCGCCAGGTGAACACCATTTATCTCCCACTGTTATTTGTACCCACATCCTGGTTACTGTATATTACTATATCAGGGTCTTTTTCCCCTTGTAGTCAACATCTCAAAGGTCTCTCCTGGGCTCAACACATTGATGCAATCATGAGGAAGACATGCTATCCACTTGGAGTACTGTGTCCAGTTCTGGTCGCCTCACTATAGGAAGGATGTGGAAGCACTGGAAAGGGTACAGAGGAGATTTACCAGGATGCTGCCTGGTTTAGAGAGTATGGATTATGATCAGAGATTAAGGGAGCTAGGGCTTTACGCTTTGGAGAGAAGAAAGATGAGAGATGGCATGATAGAGGTATACAAGATATTAAGAGAAATATATAAGAGTGGACAGCCAGCGCCTCTTCCCCAGGGCACCACTGCTCAGTACAAAAACATGGCTTTAAGGTAAGGGGAGGGAAGTTCAAGGGGGATATTAGAAGAAGGTTTTTCACTCAGAGTGGTTGGTGCGTGGAATGCACTGCCTGAATCAGTGGTGGAGGCAGATACACCAGTGAAATTTAAGAGACTACTAGACAGGTATATGGAGGAATTTAAGGTGAAGGGTTATATGGGAGGCAGGGTTTAAGGCTCGGCACTACATTGTGGGCCGAAGGGCCTGTACTGTGCTGTACTATTCTACGTTCGAGTTTCTAAAATGAGGGCCTTGGTGAAACCGACACAGGTCAGCAAAGTTGAACTATTTTCATTCTTTGTGGCATGGTAAGCAGAAGTGTCTGAGTACTGCTTCTTTTTACTTGTGTTCCAAATAAGACTAGGGAACAAGTCATGGTGAATGTCACAACCAAGGGGAGGCAGAACAGAGGCTCTTTGCTTCTCATCTTTTTGTGTTGCAAATAGCATTAAGAGGGCTCACAATATTCCAAGTGAGGGCTCACCTCTGCTTTATAAAGCCTCTACATTACATCCTTGCTTTTATGTTTTAGTCCTCTTGAAAGGAATGCTGACATCGCATTTGCCTTTCCCACCACAGACTCAACCTGCAAATTAATCTTTAGGGAATCCTCCACAAAGGCTCCAAGTCCCTTTGCCCCTCAGTTTTTTGTATTTTCTCTCCATTTAGGAAACAGTCAACCGATTCATTTCTTTTACCGCAGTGCATGACCATACACTTCCTGACTCTGTATTTCATCTGCCACTTCTTTGCCCATTCTTCTAATCTGTCCTATAGCCCCTCTACTTCTGCAAAACTACCTTCCCCTTCACCTATCATCATATCATCTGCGAACTTTGCAACAAATCCATCAATTCCATCATCCAAATAATGTAAAAAGACTAGGCTGAACTATGTTAAAAAAAAAGAGAAAAAAAACACACAACTACACTAGACTACAGACCTACCCAGGACTACATAAAGTGCACAAAACAGTGCAGGCGTTACCTATAATGTAAAAAGAATCGGCCCCAACACAGACCACTGTTGAACACCACCAGTCACCGGCAGCCGACCTGAAAAGACTCTCTTTATTCCCTTTGCCTCCTGCCAATTAGCAACAGCTCTATTCATGCCAGAATCATCCCTGTCTCGTGACTTGTTAAGCAGCCTCATGTGGGGCACCTCGTCAAAGGTCTTCCTAAAATCCACATCCACCAATTCTTCTTTGTCAATCCTGCTTGTTATTTCTTCAAAGAACTCCAACAGATTTGTCAGTTAAGATTTTTCCTTGTGAAAACCATGTTGATTGCGAACTATTTTATCTTGTGCCTTCAAGTACCCCGAAACTAAGCCTTAACAATGGACTCCAACATTTTCCAAACCACTGAGGCCAGACTAACTGGCCTATAATTTCCATTCTTCTGCCCCTCTCAAGACAAGTCAAGTCACTTTTATTGTCATTTCAACCATAACTGCTGGTACAGTACATAGTAAAAACGAGACAATGTTTTTCAGGAACATGGTGTTACATGACACAATACAAAAACTAGGCTGAACTACGTTAAAAAAAAGAGAAAAAAACACACAACTACACTAGACTGCAGACCTACCCAGGACTACATAAAGTGCATAAAACAGTGCAGGCATTACAATATATAATAAACAGGACAATAGGGCAAGGTGTCAGTCCAGGCTCTGGGTATTGAGGAGTCTGATAGCTTGAGGGAGGAAACTGTTACATAGTCTGGTCGTGAGAGCTCGAATGCTTCGGTGCCTTTTCCCAGATGGCAGGAGGGGGAAGAGATTGTATGAGGGGTGCATGGGGTCCTTTGCTTTGTGGATGCAGCGTGTAGTGTAAATGTCTGTAAAGGCGGGAAGAGAGACCCTGGTGATCTTCTCAGCTGACCTCACCGTCCGCTGCAGGGTCTTGCAATCTGAGATGGTGCAATTTCCGAACCAGGCAGTGATGCAGCTGCTCAGGATGCTCTCAATACAACCCCTGTAGAATGTGATGAGGATGGGGGGTGGGAGATGGACTTTCCTCAGCCTTCGCAGAAAGTAGAGATGCTGCTGGGCTTTCTTTGCTATGGAGCTGGTGTTGAGGGACCAGGTGAGATTCTCCACCAGGTGATCGCCAAGAAATTTGGTGCTCTTAACGATCTCTACCGAGGAGCCGTCGATGTTCAGTGGAGAGTCGTCGCTCCATGCTCTCCTCCATCTCCCTCTTTGAAGAATGGAGTGACATTTTCAATTTTCCAGTCTTCCAGAATCTAGTGATTCTTGAAAATTCATTACGAGTGCCTCCACAATCTCTTCAGCCACCCTTTTCAGAACCCTGGGATGTACACCACCTGTTCCAGGTGACTTATCTACCTTCAGACCTTTCAGTTTCCCAAGAACTTTCTCCCTTGGAATGACCCTTGACACCTGGATCTTCCACCATACTGTTGGTGTCTTCCACAGTGAAGATTGAAGAAGATACTTATTTATTTAGTCCACCATTTCCTTGTCCTCTGTAAGGAGAGCTTCATGGATATTCATGCTCATGACAATGGCCCAATCAGCAGCAGGAGCAGCCCACAACGATGATGTTTCTTGCAGGTTAATGACACTTGTTTAAACATACAGAAGGGAAAAGGGGGGTGGTCATTGTCAGGAATAGGACAGCAGTGAGAGTAGGAGTGTTAGGCTTTGGCTCAAGGGAGGCTTCAGCATGAAAGAGGCATTGACTCTGGGGAAGCTTTTGTTAAGGTTCCCCTTTTTTTCTCTCTTTCTTTACCTAGTGTAGTAAATGGACTCTGTGTGTTCTTCATGCCAGAAGCTGGAGTCCTGAGCGACCCAGGCTCTCCCAGGGAACTACATCTGTGTGAAGTCCATCAGCTGCAGCTCCTTGAAGACCATGTTAGGAATCTGGAGCAGCAACTGGATTACCCTTGGCTCGTACGGCAGAGTGAGGAGATAATCGATCAGAGTTACGGGGAAATAGTCACCTCGAAGTTGCAGCAGGCGAGTAGCTGGGTGACTGTCAGGGGAAATGGAAATGGGAATAGACAGTTAGCGCAGAGCATCCCCGTGGCCAGTCCCCTGAATAATAAGCAGAGTCGGCCCTCCTTATCCATGAGTTCCGCACGCACAAACTCAACCAACCGCAAGTCGAGAAAACCCGGAAGTGCTCTTCCAACACTTGTTGTTCGAGCATGTACTTTTTCTTGTCATTATTCCCTAAACAATGCAGTATAACAACTATTTTACATAACATTTACATTATATTAGGTATTATAAATAATCTAGAGATGATTTAAAGTATACGGGAGGATGTGCATAGGTTATCATGGATCGGGATTGAAAGAAAATCGGAAGTTCTCTTACTAAGTCGGAACAGGTACATCCGGTATTATTTAGTGTCAGTTAGTCATACGTTTGTCTTAGTATACAGTATATATTTTACCTTTCTATGCATATAAAACACTTAAGAACATATGTTTCAGCGCCGGGCTCAGGAACGGAAGTTTCCGAGTTCGATCCAGTGACAGATCACTGCTAAGCGCGCTGTTCATCCGAGTTTGGTTGATGTGGACGATCAAAAACCCAAATCCCCCAAACCCAGTAATTAAACCACTGCGTTGCTTAGTAATAATTGTAGCCTTCATCGGGGCAGGGCCTTTCTCACTTTATCCTTTAAAATTGTTCCGATCGTTGACCGAATGTAGCCTGACGCTTTTCCAATGATCGATGGCATTTCACCGCTTTACGATCGCTTTATTATTTCCATTTTATTTTCAATCGTGATCGTAATTATTTTCGTGAACAGAAACACTGCGAATTCAGAGCTCCACCACTGGGTCCTAATGTCGACCACACTAAGACTGAAAAAGTAGGACCACAAAGGTAATAATCTCTGGATTACTACCAGTGCCACGTGCTAGTCAGAGTAGAAATAGGAGGATATTTCAGATGAATACGTGGCTTGAAAAATGGTGCAAGGGGGAGGGATTCACATTTCTGGGGCATTGGAACCAGTTCTGGAGGAGGTGGAACCAGTTCTGGAGGAGGTGGGACCGGTACAAACAGGACGGTCTGCACCTGGGCTGGACTGGAACCAATGTCCTAGGGGCAGCGTTTGCTACTGCTGTTCAGGAGGATTTAAACTAATGTGGCAGGGGGATGGGAACAAGTGCAGAGAGACAGAGGGGTGTAAAATGAGGGTAGAAGCAAAAAGTAGTAAGGTGAAAAGTAAAAGTGGTAAGCAGGCAAATCCAGGGCAAAAAGCAAAAAGAGCCACTTTTCAACATAATTGTATAAGGGCGAAGAGTATTGTGAAAACAAGCCTGAAGGCTTTGTGTGTCAATGCGAGGAGCATTCGTAACAAGGTGGATGAATTGAATGTAAAGATAGTTATTAATGAATATGATATAGTTGGGATCACAGAGACATGGCTCCAGGGTGACCAAGGATGGGAGCTCAACATCCAGGGATATTCAATATTCAGGAGGGATAGACAGGAAAGAAAAGGAGGTGGGGTAGCGTTGCTGGTTAGAGAGGAGATTAACACAATAGAAAGGAAGGACATTAGCCTGGAGGATGTGAAATTGATATGGGTAGAGCTGCATAACACTAAGGGGCAGAAAACGCTGGTGGGAGTTGTGCACAGGCCATCTAACAGTAGTAATGAGGTTAGGGATGGCATTACACAGGAAATTAGAAATGCGTGCAATAAAGGAACAGTAGTTATAATGGGTGACTTCAATCTACATATAGATTGGGTGAACCAAATTGGTAAGGGTGCTGAGAAAGAGGATTTCTTGGAACGTATACGGGATGGTTTTCTGAACCAACATGTCGAGGAACCAACCAGAGAGCAAGCCATTCTAGATTGGGTATTGAGCAATGAGAAAGGGTTATTTAGCAATCTGTCGTGCGAGGCCCCTTGGGTAAGAGTGACCATAATATGGTGGAATTCTTCATTAAGATGGAGAGTGACATAGTTAATTCAGAAACAAAGGTTCTGAACTTAAAGAAGGGTAACTTTGAAGGTATGAGACGTGAATTAGCTAAGATAGACTGGCAAATGATACTTAAAGGGTTGATGGTGGACATGAAATGGCAAGCATTTAAAGATCACATGGATGAACTACAACAAGTGTTCATCCAGCTTGGCAAAAGAATAAACCAGGGAAGGTAGTGCACCCGTGGCTGACAAGGGAAGTTAGGGATGGTATCAATTCCAAGGAAGAAACATAAAACTTAGCCAGAAAAAGTGGCACACCTGAGGACTGGGAGAATTTCAGAGTCCAGCAGAGGAGGACAAAGGGCTTAATTAGGAAAGGGAAAAAAAATTATGAGAGAAAGCTGACAGGGAACATAAAAACTGACTGTAAAAGCTTTTATAGATATGTGAAAAGAAAAAGATTGGTTCAGACAAATGTGGTCTTTTACAGTCAGAAACTGGTGAATTGATCATGGGGAACAAGGACATGGCAGACCAATTGCATAACTACTTTCGTTATGTCTTCACTAAGGAGGACATAAATAATCTTCCAGAAATAGTAGGGGACCAAGGGTCTGGTGAGATGGAGAAACTGAGGGAAGTACATGTTAGTAGGGAAGTGGTGTTAGGTAAATTGAAGGGATTAAAGTTAGATAAATCCCCAGGGCCAGATGGTCTGCATCCCAAAGTACTAAGGAAGTAGCCAAAGAAATAGTGGATGCATTAGTGATAATTTTTCAAAACTCCTTAGATTCGGGTTTAGTTCCTGAGGATTGGAGGGTGGCTAAAGTAACCCCACTTTTTAAAAAAGGAGGGAGAGAGAAACCGGGGAATTATAGACTGGTTCGTCTGACATCGGTGATGGGGAAAATGCTAGAGTTGGTTATCAAAGATGGGATAGCAGCATATTTGGAAAGGTGACCATGTAAATTTGAGGGCAGTGTGCAAGTGGGAGGCAAAAGTGATGAAGTCGATGATTCATCAAAGCAGATATATATCCGAGTTATAAATACGAGAACTTGAAATATGTAATAAAGAAATCCAAGTTCAAAATAATTTTGTTGTCCAAGTAGGTATATGTCAGTATATAATACTCTGAGATTCATTTTCTTGTAGGCATTTACATTAGGACAAAAAAATCAAAGTTACAAAGACTGACAAGCAACCAATGAGCAAAAGAAGACAAACTGCATAGGCATTGATAATTATGTTAACAATAAGTAAGTACTGTAATACCAAGAACAAGAGTTTGTAGAGCCCTTGAAAGTGAGTCCATAGGTTGTGGAATCAGTCAGAGTTGAAGTGAGTGAAGTTATTGGCACTGGTTCAGGAGTCTGATGGTTGAGGGGTAATAACTATTTCTGAACCTGGTGGTGTGAGACATGAAGCTCTTTTACCTCCTTTCCATGATCACGATCATGGGGGTTCTTGACCATAAAGGCTACTTTCATAAAGATACACTCAATGGCGCAACTCTGCAAGTACAAATGGCAGAGTAATTACTCAACTATTTTGCTTTCATTTTGACAGAACACAAGTCAATTCCTAAAAATGGTGGGGAAGAACGTAATGAAAATGAGGAACAAAAGGAGATCACACTCAAATAATGAGAAGAGGTATAGGATGGAAACAGAGGCCCTCGTGATACCAAGAGAAAACCCCTCTCTCAATGCCAGCAAAAGAAAGGAGCTGTATGGACTCCACCTCCCAGTGTGTATCGATGGGACTGGGGTGGAGATGGCTGATATACGGAGATGGTCATCAACAGTCAGAAGTTATACCACCCACTGCGTATCAGTGGTGCTGAGGTTAATAGCTTCATGACTTGCTGCCTGTTATGCGGCTGCTGTTTAGAGCAGGAATAAAGGTCCTCCATCTCTGGCGGTGTTCAGGAATAAAGGTCCTCCATCTCTGGCGGTGTTCAGGAATAAAGGTCCTCCATCTCTGGCGGTGTTCAGGAATAAAGGTCCTCCATCTCTGGCGGTGTTCAGGGATAAAGGCCTTCCATCTCTGGCGGTGTTCAGGAATAAAGGTCCTCCATCTCTGGCGATGTTCAGGAATAAAGGTCCTCCATCTCTGGCGATGTTCAGGAATAAAGGTCCTCCATCTCTGGCGGTGTTCAGGAATAAAGGTCCTCCATCTCTGGCGATGTTCAGGAATAAAGGTCCTCCATCTCTGGCGGTGTTCAGGAATAAAGGTCCTCCATTTCTGGTGGTGTTCAGGGCTTCCTTCATCATGCCAGTTGCTACTTCTTGATTTACTCTACTGTCAGTCATACAAGTCCCAGCTGGAGGCTCAGGAATACCATCACACTCAAATGTAAAAGCATTCTTCATTGCTGTTTCTATAACACTTTTGTTTTACCACTCAGCATTGTTAGCCCTGAGCCGAACCCCAGAACCTGGAGGCTCGACAGTCCACTCTTAGTCTATCCTCTAACCTTTGACCTGCTTGGCATAGGTGACTTCTCCCTTCCTGTTCTTTCCCACTCCTCCTCTTTCCCGTGAGTCAGAAGATATAGAAGCTTTGAAACACGTGTTAATAGACACATGGACAGCTTCAGTCCTGCTGTAATCAAAATCTTGGACAGCTACACTAAAGGGGGATTCTTGATCTCCCTGTTTACCTCATCTTTGTCCTTCCACTCCATTTCTCTACATGCACTGCCCTTTCTCAGTCACTGCAACACCAGATTCTACATTCAATTCTATTTACTTTGTGACCTTCGTCTATTACGACATGAGCTGCCAGGATGGTAAACAAAGTTTATCTGTAGCTTGGTATCCATGACAATAAACCAATATGTAAAAATCAATAGCACCAAACACCAATATATTCTTCCCTATCTAGAGAAAAGGTATCAATAAGATTAAAAGAATGCAGAGAAAATTTACAAGGATGTTGCCAGCACTTGAGGACCTGAGTGATAGGGAAAGGTTGAATTGGTTTGGACTTTATTCCCTGGAACATAGGAGAATGAGTGACTACTTGATAAAGGTATACAAACTCATGGGGCTTATAGATAGGGTAAATGCAAGCAGGTTGGGTGAGATTAGAATTAGAGCTCATAGGTTAAGGGTGAAAGGTGAAATGTTCAAGGGGAACCTGAGGTGGAACTTCTTCCCCAGAGGGTGGTGAGACTGTAGAACAAGGTGAATGTGGGTTCAATTTCAGTATTTACGTCAAAGTTATGAACAACTACACATAAACAAAGACTGACAAACAACCGGTGTGCACAAGATAACAATTTGTGCAAATATAAATAAGTGAATAATACTGAGAACATGAGTTGTCAGGTCCTTGAACAGAGTCTGTAATTTGTGGAATGTTCAGTGTTGGGGTGAGTGATGTTGTCCTCACTGGCTCAGGAGCCTGATGGTTATAGGGTAGTAACTGTTCCTGAAGCCAGTGGTGTGGGACCTCAGGCTGCTGTACCTCCTCCCCAATGGCAGCAATGAAAGAGGCTATGGCCTTGGAGAAGTATGTACATCAATGGGCAGGGTATGGAGGGTTGTGGTCCAGGTGGGGGCCGTGGGGGGGGGGGTTGATGGGATGAGGCAAAATAACATTCAACATAAAATGGATGGTCCAGATGGCCTGTTTCTGCACTGTAGTGCTCTATGGCTCTTTGCCCAGGGCCTGATAATCTGCATCCCAGCATAATGAAAAGGGTAACCATGGAAATAATGAATGCAACGCATACAAAATGCTGGAGGAACTCAGCAGGTCAGGTAACATCTGTGGAAAAGAGTACAGTCAACATTTCACTCCAGAACCCTTCAGGAGGACTGGAGAAAAAAAGATGAGGAGTAGAGTGAATAGGTTGGGGTAGAGGAGGGAGAACCACAACGTGATAGGTAAAACCTGGAGAGGAAGTGGTGAAATAAAGAGCTGGGAAGCTGATTGGTGAAAGAGGTACAAGGACAGAGAAGGGGGAATCTTATAGGGGAGGACAGAAGGCCCTGGAGGGAAGAAAAGGGAGGAGGAGCACCAGAGATGGACGGGCAAGGAGATAATGTCAGAGAGCGAAATAGAACGGTGAAGGGGGGAGGGGGGAACTTCATAGGAAGTTAGAGAAATCGATGGTTATGCCATCAGCTTGAAGGCTCCTCGAAAGGAATATAAGGTGTTGTTCCTCCAGTCTTGAGTGTGGCCACTTTGTGGCAGTAGAGGAGGCCATGGATTGACAGAGATGCCAAGAAATTTCTTTAACCAGAGGGTGGTGAACTTGTGGAACGTATTACCACAGCCAGCTGTGGAGGTCAGGTCGTTGGGCGTATTTAAGGTGGAGATTGATAGGTTCTTGATTGGCTATGACATCAAAGGTTATGAGGAGCAAGCCAGGGAGCGGAGGAGAGAAAAAGAAAGGATTAGCCATAATTGGTTAACCATTGGCTAAGAATCTTTATCTCTACAGTTCTTTCATGCTTATCCCCTCCTCCTCCCCCCTTTATCTTTCATCTGATTGGTTTTCCACCTGGCGCCTCTAGGCCCTAACCCCTCCCTTATCTCTATTACTAGATTTCGGCCCTCTCTTCCCCCCCCCCCCCCATTCCTGATGAAGGGTCTCGGCCCGAAACGTTGGCTACTCTTTTCTCACGGATGCTGCCTGACCTGCTGAGTTCTTCCAGCGTTGTGTAAGTATTCTTTGATCCACAGCATCTGCAGTTGTATTTTTGTGTTATGGCTCTGTGAAAGGTTTGAGCTGCAGATTAATGGAAAGGCTGTAAGTGTCTATGAACTGGAACAATCTGAGACCAGCAGCTGACTGACATGGCTGAACTGCTTTGAACTGGGCCGACTCAAAAAAGGAACCTGAGGCACAACTTACAAAATGCTGGAGGAACTCAGTTAGTCAGGTAGGAAATAATCCGTCAATATTTTGGGCTGAGACACTTCATCAGGATAAAAGGTCTCAGCCTGAAACTTAAACTGTTTATTCCCCTCCATAGATGCTGCCTCCTGCATTTTGGATGTGTTGCTCAAGATTTCCATCGTCTGTAGAATCTTGTGTTTATGAGGCACATGGAATGTCTTCCATTATGAGGAATTCTCCGAGTTCACGGATGGAGTCACGTGCTTGACCCGGAAGTGCATCAATGATGCTGTCCCCCAGAAGTTGGTCAGGGTCTTCCCGAACCAGAAACCCTGGATCAATAGTTCTGTGCGAGCAGTACTTACCGCGCGACAGAGAGCTTTAGTTGCCAGTAATCAGCAGGAGCTCGAGAGAAGCAGCTATGATGTGCACAAAGCTATCAACACTGCGAAACAACAATACAGGGACAAGATTGAGTCAAGATTCACTACGAATAGCAACATGACGTGGTGAGGGCTGCATACCATCACAGACTTCAAAGCCAAACATTGTGGTGCTGCCAACACCGCAGCCTCTGTCCCAGATGAGCTCAATGGCCTTTACGCTCAGTTGGAAGTTACTGACTCTGAGCCTCCACCGCGACAACCTGCTCACCTCCGAGGCTGAGGTATGCAGATGTTTCCAATGAGTGGACAGGCACAAGGCTACGGGACCGGACAGCATCCCAGGGCGGGTACTCAGGATGTGCTCAGCACAACTGGCAAGTGTGGTTACAGACATTTTAAATCTCTCCCTCTCCCAGTATAGAGTGCCCTCCTGCTTCAAATTACCCACCATTGTCCCTGTACTGAAAAAGACCAGGGTAACGACTGGCATCCTGTCACACAATAATAAGCAAATGCTTTGAGAGTCTGGTCATGGACTACATCTAGAGTATGCTACTACCCAAACTGGACCGCCTACGATTTGTCTACCGACACAAATGATTGACAGACGATGCAATAGCCACAGCTCTACATAGCAATCTTATACATCTGGAGAAGAAGGGTGCTTATGTGAGAATGCTGTTCTTGGACTACAGTTCAGCATTCAACACCATAGTTCTCACCAGGCTCCACAAGAAGCTCAGCGACCTCGGCCTTGACCCTGCCTTGTGCAGCTGGATCCTGGACTTCCTGTCAGACCACCGGCTAGTGGTAAGAGTGGGCTCCCTCACCTCTACCCCTCTGACTCTCAACACCAGAGCACATCAAGGTCGTGTACAAAGTCCACTCCTTTACTCCCTGTATACCCATGACTGTATTGCAACCCACAGATCTAATCTGCTAATTAAATTATACTACATTAACTGCCCTAATCTCAAACAATAACAAGGTGGCCTACAGGAAAAAAGTAATCTCTCTGACACAGTGGTGTCAAGAAAACAACCTCTCCCTCAATATCGCAATGTCTCTTTTAAGAGACTCCTGGATAGGTACATGGAGCTTAGAAAAATAGAGGGTTATGGGTATCCCTAGGTAATTTCTAAAGTAAGTATATGTACGGCAGAACATTGTGGGCTGAAGGGCCTGTATTGTGCTATAGGTTTTCAATGTTTCTGTGTTAACAAAGGAGCTGGTTGCGGACTACAGGAGGAATGGAGACGGGCTGACCCCTATAGACGTCAATGGATCTGGGGTTGAGAGAGTGAACAGCTTTAAGTTCCTCAGCATCCACATCACCGAGGATCTCACGTGGTCTGTACATACTGGCTGTGTGGTGAAAAAGGCACAACAGCGCCTCTTTCACTTTAGACAGTTGAGAAATTTTGGTATGGGCCCCCAAATCCTAAGAACTTTCTACAGGGGCACAATTGAGAGCATCCTGACTGGCTACATCACTGCCTGGTACGGGAACTGTATCTCCCTCAATCGCAGGACTCTGCAGAGAGTGGTGCGGACAGCCCAGTGCATCTGTAGTTGTGAACTTCCCATGATTCAGGGCATTTACAAAGACAGCTGTAAAAAAAGGGGGCTGAAGGATCATTGGGGTCCCAAGTCACCCCAACCACAAGCTGTTCCATCTGGGAAGTGTTACCGCAGCGTAAAAGCCAGGGACAGCTTCTTCCACCAGGCCATCAGACTGATTAATTCAGTCTGATTTGAGAGTATTTCTATGTTACATTGACTGTTCTATGATTGCACATTGTACATTTAGACTGAGATGTAACGTAAAGATTTTTATTCCGCATGTATGTGATGGATGTAAGAGATAAAGTCAATTCAATTCAAGTCACAGTCCTTATTTGGGAGAGAGCAATGAAATAGTACTCCCTTGGAGCAGAGCCAGTGGAAAGTTAACACAAACACTGGTTCCTCCAGCTGTTTGTGTGGGTAGCTTGGAAAGTTAACTCATGCTAGGCCGGAGAAAAGGAAATCGAAACACAACCACTTGAACTGGTAAGGAAAGGGAATTAGAATGAAAGAATTTGGAGATTCTCTGGAGGCTAACTGTCACAGGAAAGCTGCCATGTCAGAGCAGGGAGCAGAAGGATCAATTGTATGGCCTATGGCAGATCCCCTATTTCAGTGTCATTCATTAGTTAGCCAGGGGTCCACAGAGGTTAGCGGTGAGTGATGGTATAGAAAAGAACGGCATTTTCATCCAGCACACATGACTCAACAATGTCCAGGAGCAGGCCGAGCCCATAGATTACAGCACTGGGAATCCACCTCGCAGGGGTCTCAATTTATTGAAATACATGCCATTGCAACTTCTGGATCTCTTCTCCCTTTCTTCTGCTACTATTTATACTCAACTGAATCCCAAGTTATCTCAGTGCATCAGGCTAAATCCCTCCCAACCATTGAGCACATCCACGTGAAATGCTGTTGTAGGAAAGCAGCATCTACCATCAGATATCCCCACCACCCTGGTATTGTTCTCTTCTCACTGCTGCCATCAGAACCCAAACTGTACAAATAGTTTAATTTAATATCAGAAAATGTATACAGTATACAAACTGAAATTCTTACTCTCCACAGTCATCCACAAAACAAGAAACCCCATAGATTAAATGATAGAAACATCAGAACCCCCAAAACAGCCCCTCTCCCCTTCAGCAGCAGAACGACCAATCCCCCCTACCCCCACCTAAGCAATAGCAAAATTCCACCCCCATAGAGACCTTGAGCTAGAGTCGGTCAAAGCTACGGTCCATAACCCAGCACTTCAGTATGTCAGACAGGCTCCCCCTCCCCAATGAAGGAGAGAGATCACCCCTGCAACAATGAGGGTAAAGACCAGCAACTCATTGTTCCAATGTTACGATATTCCATGTTGCTACATTGGTGTCAGAATGTGAGGTGGCAATGGTGGGCTACCCACAGAACTTACTTAGGATGTGTTGGTTACACTGGGAAGCAATTGTTTTTTGAAAGTGTTTTCCTCAGAATTTTTTTCTGTTTCTGATAGACCACTTGAAGTTGAACACAAATATAATTTCAGATTACTTGTACCACATAGGAATTCAAAGAAGCAAGAAATTAACTTTTATTGAATATAATGCATTTATTTTCATTACGGTGCTGACGCTTTGCAATAGTTCATCTAAGCTGAAGATATTTTGTTGATGATATTTCATTCGTACGCAGTGTCTGAGGCTTCTCACTTAAGTAATCAGCCGGCACTGATGGATTCCAGATGTCCTGATACTGTTTCTCCATGACCACAATGACCTGGTGAAAACTTTCATCTACTTTGTCACTGACAGCGCCAAGATTTGTAGGGAAGAAGTCTCAATGGGAATGCAGAAAATAAATATTTACTGACATATCACACTTCATGGTTTTACATAAAAAACATAGGAGCAGGAGTAGATCATCTGGCCCATCAAGCCTGCTTTGCCATTCAATAAGATCATGGACTCATCTCCACCTACCTGCCTTTTCCCCATAACCCGTAATTTGCCTACTGTGCAAAAATCTATCCAACCTTCTCTTAAATATATTTACTGAGAGGGCCTCCACTGCTTCATTGGGCAGAGAATTCCACAGATTCATAATTCTCTGGAACAAACAGTTCCTCCTCATCTCCATCCTGAATCTACTCCCCCACATCTTGAGGCTATGTTCCCTAGTTCTAGTCTCACCTACAACTGGAAACAACTTTCCCGCCTCTATCTTATCTATCCCTTTCATAATCTTATATTTTTCTATAAGATCTCCTCTCATTCTTCTGAATTTCAGCGAGTGCAGTCCCAGACAACTCAATCTCTCCTCGTAGTCTAAGCCCCTCATCTCTGGAATCAACCCAGTGAACCTCCTCTGCACTGCCTCCAAAGCCAGTATATCCTTCCTCAAGTAAGGAGACCAGAATTGCACACAGTACTCCAGGGGCGGCCTCACCAGCATCCTGTACAGTTACAGCATAACCTCCCTGCTCTTAAAATCAGTCTCTCTAGCAATGAAGGCCAACATTCAATTTGCCTTCTTGATAGCCTGCTGTACCAACAAACCAACCTTTTTGTGATTCATGCACAAGCACTCCCAAGTCCCTCTGCACAGCAGCATGCTGCAATTATTCATCATTTAAATAATGATCTGCTCATTCATTTTTCCTTCCAAAATGGATGACCTCACATTTAACAACAATGAACTCCATCTGCCAGACCCTTGCCACTCACTTAACCTATCTATATCTCTATACAGATTCTCTGTATGCTCTGCACAGTTTGCTTTCCCACTCAATTTAATGTCATCTACACTCGGTCCCCTCTTCCAGATCGTTAATGTATATCATGAACAGTTATGGGCCCAGCACCGACCCCTGTGGCACATCGCTCACCACTGATTGCCAACCAGAGTAACACCCATGGATCCCAACTCTCTGCTTTCTATTAGTTAACCAATCCTCTATCCATGCTAATATATCACCCCCAACTCTGTGCAACCTTATCTTATGGATAAGTCTTTTATGTGGCACCTTATTGAACACCTTCTGGAAATCCAAGTAAATAACATCCATCTGTTCCCCTCTATCCACTGCGCTTGCTATATCCTCAAAGAACTCCAGTGAGTTTGTCAAACAGGACCTGCCTTTGCTGAATCCATGCTGTGTCTGCTTGATGGATCATTTCTTTCAAGATGCCTTTCTATTTCTTCTTTAATGATGGCTTCAAGCATTTCCCAACTACAGATGTTAAACCAACTGGCTTACAGTGACCTACCTTTTGCCTACATCCTTTTTTGAACCGTGGTGTGACATTCACCATCTTCCAATCCACCGGGACCTTCCCAGAGTCCAGAGAATTTTGGCAAATCATCACAAAAGCCTCTACTATAACTTATAGCATTTATTTCAGTACCCTGGGATGCATTGCATCAGGACCAGAGGACTTCTCTATTTTCAGGCCCACAAGTTTGCTCAGCCCTACCTCTTTAGTGTTTGCTATTGTATGGAGGTCCTCACCTCCCATCGCATCTATAACATCTCTCTTCAGCATGTTAGATGTGTCCTCCACTGTGAAGACTGATACAAAATAGTCATTCAAAGCCTCAGCCATTTCCTCATTACCCAATATGAATTCCTCCTTCTCGTCCTCCAAGGGACCTATGTTCACTTTAGCCACCAGTTTCCACTTTCTATAATTATAAAAACTTCTACTATCCATTTTCATATCTTCCCTTTCTTTATTGCATGCTTTAGTGGTTCTTTGTTGCTTTTTAAAGTTTTCCCAATCTTTCAGTCTTGGCAACTTTGTATGCATGAGCTTTTAGTTTGATGCCTTCTTTTATTTCCTTAGTTATCCAAGGCTGGCTCTTCCCACCCTTACTGCCCTTGTGTTTAATTGGAATATACTTTTGTTGAGTACCGTGAAAAACCTCTTTGAAAGTCTCCCACTGTTCCTCAACTGTCCCACCATTTAGCCTGTGTTCCCAGTCTACACTCGATAAATCCTCCTCATCCCATTGTAGTCTCCATTGTTTAGGCAGAATACACAGGTTTTGGATTCATTTCTATGAGAAACTCAGTCATACTGTGATCACTCTTTCCAAGAGGATCCCTAAGTACAAGATCACTAATTTTACCTGTCTCATTGCACAGGACCAAATCTAAGATAGCACGTTCCCTTGTAGGTTCAGTAACATGCTGTTCAAGAAAGCCATCACGGATGCATTCTATGAAGTCCTTTCCAAGATGGCTTCGCTGCAATTTGTGGACCAACAAAAAATGCCTTCCTTAATCTTGACCTCATTTATTCTGGGGAAAATCTGTTTCAGATACCGAAAGTTTTCATGGAAATTTATAGCCTTTAGACCTGTCCTACCATGCAGCATCCCCCCTGCCTAAGCATTATTGGAGAAGATGGAAAATTTTTCAGCTTGCTTTGTGAGAAATATTTTAATTGACTTTAATTATGAAGTGAAATATCAAATATAGGTGTAACCCCCTGGGTCGCCTCAGGCTGGCTCAGCTCGTTATCGTCTAAGGGGAGCAGCCTTCGGCCCCGCCAAACTGGGTAATCCGCTGGTGTGGATGCTGTGTGATGTCCCCGCCTCACCCAAAAACAGCCAGTACACCATAAGCGATTAAATGAGTACAATTTATAAAGGTTACTATAACTAAGTGATTAAGAACGATATAGTATATATGAAGAGAAAAAATAAAGAACAGGCGCCAAACTTATCAAAGTCCAAACCACTTCGTGCACAGCCGTTGGAGCTCAATTTCTGAAGTCTTCAGGCCACCATTCGATCCCCTCCGAACTCCTCGACTCGCAGCTCAGGACCCTCCGAACTCCTCGACTCGCAGCTCAGGACCCTCCGAGTGGTCAACCAAGCACATCTAGCTTCATCCCCCCTTCTCGGAGTACCTCCCGGCCTTGGACCCCCGCTTGGGGTCCGATCCTCGCCCAGTTTACAGCATTGCGTCCTCTCTCTCGACCCCCTCGCGCCGATCTCCCCAAAAGCCCGTCAACAAAAGCTTACAGACTCAGAAGAAAGAACATTAATCCCCATTTGGTTTACAAAGGAATACCATTCTCGTTATCGGTAAATTTTAACAAACAAGCTTCCAGCACTCTCTCGCAACAAAGAAACATTCCTGCTTTTAACAAAACAAAGAAACCCTTTCCCAACAGTAACAAAGAATAAAAAAGAAGAAACCCCCTTTACATAGGTTTTTTTTTAAATGGTGTGTGATAGGGACATTTTGTGGCGGTCAGCAGCCCAGGATCTACAAGATATACCCAGAAATATTCAGGAAGGAAAACCTTTGTAGTCCTGTGTAATCTTGACAATATGCATAGTTACTGTTCACTACCACTCACCCAAGGGCAGGTGTTATCATGAACAAGCTCTGTACTGTGTTTTCTCTGTCAAATATACGTATCTACTATTTCAAGAACAGTCTCTATTGTATAGCAGTCTCTTTTATCCTAAGGAGTAGACTGCAGTCTTTGTGCTCTGGATGTCCATACTACCTCAGAGTTCCAGAGCATTTAATGAGGTGTCAGGTTCTGGACTGGAGGGCTTGAGTTATAACAAGAGTCTGGATAGACTGGGGCAGTTTTTCCCTAGAGCATATAAGGCTGAAGGGTGACGTTACAGGGGTATGTCAAATCATCATGACCATAGAGAAGATGAATAGTCAGTCTTTTTCCCAGTGTAAGGGAGTCTAAAAGTACAGGGTGTAGATTTAAAGGGAACTTGAAGATCAACATTTTCCCACAAAGTATGAGAAACGCCAGTGCAGAAAGACAGGAATGGTCCAGATGAGAAACAACTTCTTCCCTCAGGCCATTAGGCTTCTCAACTCCCTGCTGCATCACATTCAGCTGATTTGTACTGTACCCTACAATGTTTAATTTATTCATTTTACTTTGTTTATATGTGAGAGTAAGCGTTCAGCACAGACTAGAAGGGCCGAGATGGCCTGTCTCCAAGCTGTAATTGTTATATGGTTATATATGCATAATTAATTTGTAGATTGCATTCTACTTTCCTAAGTTATTGTGTGCTATACTGTGCTATACACCCGGGTCCAGACAGAAATGCAGCTACAGCCCCCCCCCCCCCCCCACCCAGGCAGCACATCCCAGCTGCCCAGCACCCTCTGTATAAAAACACTGGCCTCTTGTATCTCTTTTGAAATCACTCCCTCTCACTTTAAATGCATTCTGTCTAGTATGAGACATCTCAACCCTGGGAAAAAAATACTGTCCCTATTTATGCCTCTCATAATCGTATAAACACAGTCAGATCTCCCTAAGGTTATAGAGAACACTGTTTCAACATTCAATCCAGCAAATGTCTGTTACCGTTAACACAGGAGAGAATTGAACAGGCATCCTATGGTCTTGCCTTTCTGGTCGCCAGAGGACACTGTTGTCCTCAATAGCGACCGGAAATCACTGAGGCAAAGTTTTAGGGTGGTTCAGCCTCCGAATCCATAGTGGGTGGGATGAAGTAAGGTTTGAGTCATCCAGACCACTAGAGGGAGCTTTAGCTGTTATCACATGACTGTGTCCAGTGATACTCGGTGGCCATTGAAGACGCGACCGTTGTCAGCGACTAAATTATAAAACTTTTGGGGGTCGCTCCCTGAAACATCAGCGGGGTGAACATTAGCAGCGAGCACAGGTTAATCCTGAATCCCATGGTTTCAGGTCGATAGTTGTTGGCGAAGAGCATTGCAGTTATCCGTTCACAACCCACAACACAACCCCTGCCCCTCCCAACCCCTTCCCACTTGCCTCACCCTATTCCCTGCCCCTCAACACCCCCTCCCCTCCCCCCCACCCCTTCCTCGAGTCCCAGTGAGAATTGGAGCTTTTCCTCGGCTGACACTTTCTGAAGTTGGAGTGCGCAGTGATTGGTTGTCCAGTAGACCAATAGGAACACTTGGGAATGGAGTGAAAACTGGTCCCTTCAACAGCATGTATGTCATATCAGTGGAGTTTGAAGAGTTGACCCTCTGTTCTGTAGAATTTAGAATAAAAGAACATGACAGATAAATAAAAACCGACTAAAAGCACACCACCGAAGAGCTATGTGTTGAAGGATGAGATACAACTGTATCTAAAATACTGTAGAACAAAGGATTGGGGAAAAGAAGAGTTAGATTGGGACTGAGGTAGATTGGGATACCATTTTCCCGAGTACCTATACTCCATCCACCACAAAAAGCAGATCTCCAAGTGGCGTAGGCAATGGTGAGTTTTTGTTGGTAAAAGATGGAATTACACCTTTAGAAAGAGGTGACATAGAGTCAGGGAGTGTTGAATCTTTTTTGTTTAAGTTGAGAATCTGCACGGGCAAAAAACTATTATGGGAATCATATATATGCCACTAAATAGCAGCCAAGATGTGGGGTTCAGATTGAAAAAAGGGAGCTGGAAAAGGCATGTAATTAAGGTAATGACACAATTGTAATGGGGGACGACAATATGCTAGGGGATTGGGAAAATCAGGTTGGTGTCAGATCGTAAGACAGGGAATTTGTTGAATGCCTACAAGTTGGCTTTTTAGAGCAACTTGTCCTTCGGCCTGCTCAGGGAAAGACGATCTTAGATTGTGTATTCAAAGGCAACACAAGTGAATCTGCAGATGCTGGAAATAAATAAAAAACACAAAATGCTGGCAGAACTCAGCAGGCCAGACAGCATCTATGGAAGGAGGTAATAACGTCGTTTTGGGCCAAAACCTTTCATCAGGAGTCAGGAAACCCTCCTGATGAAGGGTTTCGGCCCGAAACGTCGTTATTACCTCCTCCCATAGATGCTGTCTGGCCTGCTGAGTTCTGCCAGCATTTTGTGTTTTTTATCTTAGATTGTGTGTTGTGTAGTAACCCAGATCTTATTGGGGGGCTTAAGGTAAAGCAACCCTTGGGAGGCAGAGATCATAATACAATTGAATTCATACTGCAATTTGAGAGGGAGAAGCATAACTCACATGTTTCAGTATCACAATGGAATGAAGGGAATTACAGAGGCATGAGAGAGGAGCTTGCCCAGGTGAATTGGAGGAGGATACTGGTGGGGATGATATGGAGCAGAGATGGTTGAAGTTTCTGGGAATGGTCCACAAGGCACAGGATAGATAAGTCCCACAGAGGAAGAAGTTCTCAAATAGCATGTGTAGGCAACCGTGGCTGACAAAGAGAGTTAAGGACTGCATAAAAGCCAAGGAAAGGACATATAAGGTAGAAAAAGTGAGCATGCAGTTCGATGATTAGGTAGCTTTTAAAAGCCAACAAGAAGCAACTTAAAAAGCTATAAGAAGGGAAAAGATGCAATATGAGTGCAAACTAGCCAGTAATATAAAGTAGGATACTAAAAGTTTTTCCATTTATATAAAGAATAAAAGTGAGAGTTGATATTGGACCACTGGAAAATGATGCTGGTGAGGGGGGATAAAGAAATGACAGACGAACTTAGTGGGTGCTTTGCAGCTGCTTTCAATGTGAAAGACACTAGCAGTGTGCCTGTGAGTGTCAGGGAGCAGGACTGAGTGCCGTTGCTTAATAGCAAAAAAAGTGTTAGGAAAAAGTGAAAAGGAAAAACTGCTAGGCAAACTCAGAGGGCTTAAGGTAGATAAGTCGCTTGGGCCAGATGGACTACATCCCAGAGTCCTGAGAGAGGTTGTTGAAGAGATAATGGATGCATTGGTCGTGGTCTTCCAAGAATCACTCGATTCTGGCCATGGTCTCGGTGGACTGCAAGGGAGGAAGGCAAAAGCTTAATCTGAAGCACAAAAGGAGTAGCAAGTTTTTATGCAGGATTCCCGAAAGGTTAATTTACAAATTAAGCCTGTGATGAGGAAGGCAAATGCAATGTCAGAATATGAACTAGAATATGAAAACAAAAGTGTAATGTTGAGCCTTTATAAAGCACTGGTGAGGTGTTAAACTTGGAGTATTGTGAGCAGTTTCAGGCCCCTTGGGAAGGATGTGCTGAAACTGGAGTGGATTCACAAAACTGATTCCAGGTTTTTAATGCCTTGCCATATAAAAAGTTTGTTGGCTCTGGGCCTGTATTCACTAGAATTCAGAAGAATGAGGGGTGACCTAAGTGAAACCTATCAAATAGTGAAAGGCATTGATTGAGTGGATGTGGAGAGCATGTTTCCCATGGTGGGAGAGTCTAAGACCAGAGGACACAGTCTCAGAATACAGGGGTGTCCAGGTCAGGGTCTTCAAAAGAAGCTAAAAGGGAAAAATAAAGATATTAAAGATAGAAATAGAGCCGTTTCCGAAGATGCAAGCAAAGGAGTTGTCATTTAGTTCTATCTTAACTTCACCTCCGCATCCATTTCTATCAGAAGTTGATAGATTCTTGATTCGTCAGGGCATGAAGGGATATGGGGTGAAGGCTAGAGATTGGGGATGAGAGGAAAAATTGATCAGCTGTGATGAAATGACAGCACAGGCTTGATAGACCAAATGGCTTAATTCTGCTCCTATATAGCCTTATGGTTTATCAATGTCTTCATGTAATGTAGAAATTAGCAGCTCATCACACTGTTTATTGTAGCTATTTAAATTAAATCTGTCACGGACTGATGATTCAGTCAGATTAGACCTGTCACTTCACCAGCAAAAAGATCTCTGACTGCTTTATGACTGCCTCCTTGCAGAACGTGGAACGGACTCATGCACCAAGAGTCCCAAATCTTTGGACAAGTCTTTTGGCAGAATATTGTGAATATACTTATGCATATGCCCTGAAAACTGCCATTTTAACACTCCACATGTTGTTATTCCACCCGTCTCTCACAGAGAAGTTTGTGCAGATGATCAGTTTAAGACGGCATTTCACAGAATGTGCTGGAGGACCAGTGGGGGAAATGTCGCAGTAGATACTGTTAGCCAGCTCCTTGAGGAGCTTTTTGAGGCTTTCTTCTTGTCTCAGTCACTTTCAAGGACTCTACAATTCGTTCTCAGTATGATTTATTTACTCATTCATTTAGTTATGTATAATTTGCATAGTTTGTCTTCTTTGCACATTGGATGCTTGTGTGTAGTTTGTCATTGGTCCTATTTTATTTCTCTGTTCTACTGTGAAATGTGAAATCAGCTAGATGTGAATGGCATTTCTTCTTATTGCAGAGAGCTCCGCTTTGCAATGGGACAGTAGCTTCCCCAGGCTGACAGCACCAGAAATCACCAGAGTAGCTGACCATTGTCACTGTAAGATATGGTAACATGCCACTCTGCAATCTCCCATGCTCAATCTCCTGTGAACACCAAGAGACGTGCTTGACCAGCACCCTAAGCACAGGTTTCCAACACGTTTTAGTTCTCTTGACTGACTTGAGCGGATTTCATTCACTTGGCAAACAAAAACAAATAAAACACAGGATTTTTTTGCAATCATGTATTTGTTTAAAAGCCATTCAGCAATAAAGAGATAAAACATTTTCTTAACCAGGAATTTCTTAGTAATCTCTTTACATTGAAGCGTTACGGACACTTTCTTTGCTCTGGTTTAGCCTGGCAGCACAAACATCAAGCGAAAGGTTGAATCGACGTTCTCAGCCTCTGGCGAAATACCCCCCGTCCAGCAAGTAAGGGTCTCTGCCCGAAACGTCGACATCGCTTCTCCCTATAGATGCTGCCTAGCCTGCTGTGTTCTACCAGCATTTTGTGTGTGTTGTTGTTAACTGAGCATCTACTCAGCACCACTAGAGGGCGCAAATGGACCAGGTGTAAAGACAAGTCATTACCCCAGATGTGGCACAGGCCAGCTATTTTAAACTGCAAGGAAATTATCAACTGTGCATCAGGAGTGACTTGCCCTTCAAACCTAAGCTTTGGTATAGACAGGTGTTCTAAAGACCCGTGGTAAGAAGACGATGGAACAATAAACAAACTATTGTAGCCTGGGAACATATATCACATATGTAACATATATGTCAAATGGTCTTATAACTTCCCGTAAGGTGTTGCTGTGGCCTATTAGAGACCAACCAAAGATGTGCTTTTCCTTGTTAACTGTGTAAGAGGAGACAGGACTTCAAGAACTATGGGTACAGCAGGCCTACCCCATTAGTGAGTAGCAGGCCAGGGTGTTGTAAGAGTCGGTGGGTGGTTGGAGAAGCAGTAGTCAATCCGGCAGCTTGGAGGAGCCAGACTGGGTTCAGAGGAGCTGACCTGGAGGCAGACCCTGTCACTGCCTACCACTCGAAGTTGGTGGACAAAGGCAGCATGCAGAGTAACCACGAGTGACTGTCTTGGATACTTCTCTTGCAATCGTAAAGCCCTGTTGGTGATTGCTACTGTAAGATGCTACAGACCTGTCAAGGCAGCAGAATGGGCTCGGTTGTCACGAGGACTAGGCCTGAAGCCATGGGCTTGCCTGCTGCTGCAGTCCAGGTGAGACTGGAAGTGGTATAGAGAGGCATTTGGTTGAGGGATGGCCTCTAATGTTGGTGCTGCTCTCCAGTGTTCAATCACTGGGATGATAGGCTGATCTGCTTGGAACTGTACCATCAATTTGAGGGACGTGTAAATCATGTTTTTTTTGTGATGATGTGTTATTTTCTCTCTATTTTGATTGTGCTTGGCCCCAGAAGAATGCTCATTCAGACGTATCCTTTATCAAAGTGTGTATACGTATCACCACATACTACCCTGAGATTCATTTTCTTCTGGGCATTCACTGTGAATACAAAGAAACACGATAGAATCAGTGAAAAACCACACACAAAAATGAACAAACAACTAATGTGCTAAAGGTAACAAGTTGTACTTAGAGGGAAATTAGAGGCTGCAGATTGCAGTAATGGTATTACAGAATCGCTGGGGGATGGGAACCAAACTGAAGAGACTGGGGAAGAGGAAGTTGGGGAAGTTCCGCAGGATTGGACGGTTACAGATGTTATTCCTTTATTCAGCCCAGAGCTGCCAAACGCTCCTCGTACATTAGCTCCTTCATTCCCAGAATCATCCTTGTGAACCTTGTCTGGACTCTCTCCAATGACGAGACATCCTTTCTGAGATATGAGGCCTAAAATGGTTGAGAATGCTCCAAGTGTGGCCTGATTAGTGACTTATAAACCTTCAGCGTTATCTCCTTGCTTTTATATTCTATTCCCTTTGAAATAAATGCCAATATTACACTTGCCTTCTTTACCACAGACTCAACCTGTAAATTAACCTTCTGGTTGTCTTGCACGAGGACTCCTAGGTCCCTTTGCACCTCTGATGATTGAACCTCCTCCCCATTTGGATAATAGTCCACACCATTATGGCAGGGAGATGGAGACCAGTATGAATGCATTATCATACATTTCCCAACACTGTAATCCATGTGCCACTTTTTTGCCCAATCTTCCAATTTGTCTAAGTCCTCAAACACGAGAAAACCTGCAGATGCTGGAAATTCAAGCAACACACAACAGCAGTGACCTGAATTATTTATTTAGAAATGCAGTGCAGAACAGGCCCTTCTGGCCCAACGAACCACACCGTCCAGACACCCACCTGTTCAGCCTTACAGCTGGACAATTTACATTGATCAATTAATCGTAATATCTTTGGACTGCGTGAGGAAAGCCATTGTTTGCGGGACGGAACATACAAACTCCTTACAGATAACGTTGGAACTGAACTCCGACTTCAACGCCCCGAGCGGTAAGAGCATCGTGCTACCCACTACTCCACTGAGGTGCCCACAGCTAACCTGCAGCAAATGCCAGCTGCCTGACTCTGATCACTTCATTCTGCATCCAGGTGGACGTCATACCTCAAACGTCTGGCCAGGTACAAATGGGAGAAATGGTAGGCCTCTCTCCTCAGTTCCCCAGTTCTTGTTTGTCCTGGTGTTTCGCACTACCGCGTTCTCATCGAATCGTTGGTTGATGTGGAGGGCAATGTTGTCAGAATAACTCGCTATCAGATCCACAGTAAACCTGAAACGAAGACAATCCATGTGGATCATGGTACCTGTTTTATTTTCTCAATCACCACCTGTCCCACGTTCAACCCCTCACCCATACACCAGGACCAATCTGCAATGGCTGATTCACCTACCAACCTGCGCTCCTTTGGAATGTGGGAGAAAATCAGTGTGCCAGGGGAGCATGCAAACTCCACGCAGAAAGCAGCCAACATCAGGGTCACTGCCGCTGTGGGCAACGGCTCTAAGTGTTCCTCTGAAGGAACTCCCACTTCACAGATTACCCAGATTAAGTTCCATATCCTGGTGTGATCTAGGGTCTCAATCCCCCATGTTGAGCTCCCACATAGGCCACAAAACCATGCAACCATAAGATATAGGAACAGAATGATTGCATTGGAGAGGGTGCAGAGGAGATTCTTCAGGAAGTTGCCTGAAGTGGAATATTCTAGTTATAGGGAGAGTTTGGAAAGGTTGAGTTTTCCCTGGAGTGAAGGTGTCCGAGATGTGACCTCACCGAGGTTTATGAGATTAAGAGACACATAATACAATGCATACCGGTAAGAGTTAATCTTCACAGTCCTAATAAACTTTATCAGCTGCTGAGGCCGGATGCTTCCGATATAGGCCTGGTATGGAACAACCTGAGGAATGAAATGAGAAGTCTGTCAATGACAGATGAAGTGTACAGATGGAGTCAAAGAGCAAACAGCACAGGAACAGGTCCTTCAGCTCATCTATTCTATGCCAAATTATTATTCTGGCACGATCCATCAACCTGTATCTGGGCTATAGTTTCCCATACCCCTCCCATCCATGTACCTATCCAAAATCCAAAATGCCAAATCCAAACCCAGCTTGTCCCCAAACTCTCACCATCCTCTGAGTGAAGAAGTTCCCCTCATGTTCTCCTTAAAACATTTCACTTACCAGCCTTAACCCATGGTTCTAGTCTCATCAATGTAGTTCTAGATGGCTGAGGTCTATAGGGCAGGAGGAGATTCCAACAACATGGAGAGATGGAGAGATGGGGTCATGGAGAGAGTTAAAACACAAATGCTGGCACAAGACTTATAGTTGAAGGCCACGGTTGGCCAATGAATACCTGAGTAAGATGTCAACCTACACTCAGGTCTGTCACCGCTCAGTAATGTGGATGTGATAGACCACTGACCCAACCCACTACCTCCATCAGTGGCTAACAGATCACCAGCTCATCACATGGGAGAACACCTCCACAATCTGGCTTGGTGATCCCTTCCTTCCATTGGTTTTGGTGGGGGGAGCATTGAGTAACATGTATGGGGGTTAGGGTTGTCCACCACCTCCTGTGTTAAGAGTCATATATCACGGAAACAGGCCCTGATGCGTGCTCTGATTCTTGTGCGTCTTCTTCAAGTCCCTGCCGTGTGTTCCAAATCCTGTGTTTCTTCCTCTAGACCCTTTTGTGTGTTCCAATCCCTATGCGTATTTTCCGGGGCCTTGTCATCTACTCCAGTCCCTGTGCATGCTCCTCTAGACCCTGTCATGTGTTCCAATTCTTGTCTGTGTTCTTCAAGGCCCTGTCACGTGTTCAAAACCCTGTGTGTGTTCCTCAAAGCTCCATCGTGTGTTCCAATCCCCATGCAGGTTTCTCTAGATCCTGTCGTGTCTTCCAATCCTGTGCATGTTCATCAGTGGATCTGGGGTTGAGGGGTGAACAGCTTTAAGGTCCTCGGCATAAACATCACTGAGCATCTCACGTGGTCCATACATACCGGCTGTGTGGTGAAAAAAGCTCAAAAGTGCTTCTTTCACTTCAGATGGTTGAAGGAGTTTGGTGTGGGCCCCCAAGTACAAAGAACTTTCTACAGGGGCACAATTGAGAGCATCCTGACTGGCTGCATCACTGCCTGGTATGGGAACTGTATTTCCCTCAATCACAGGACTCTGCAGAGAGTGGTGCAGACAGCCCAGTGCATCTGTAAATGTGAACTTCCCACTTTCAGAATATTTACAAAGACAGGTGTGTAAAACGGCCCCAAAGGATCACTGGGGACTCAAGTCACCCCAACCACAAACTGTTCCAGCTACTAACATTCAGGAAATGATACTACAGCATAAAAGCCAGGCCCAGCAGGCTCTGGAACAGCTTCTTCCACCAGGCCATCAGACTGATTAATTTACGCTTACACAACTGTATTTCTATGTTAAATTGACTGTCCTGTTGTACATAGTATTTATTATAAATTACTATAAAATCCACAATGCACATTTAGACAGAGACATAATGTAAAAATTCTTACTCCTAATGTATATGAAGGATGTAAGTAGAAAAGACAATTCAATTCTATTCTATTCTAGACCCTGTCATGTGTTCCAATCCCTGTCCATGTTCCTCAAGGCCCTGTCATGTGTTCAAAACCCTGTGAGTGTTCCTCAAGGCCTTGTGCACGTTTCTCAAGATCCTGTTGTGTTTTTCAAATCCTGTGCATGTTCCTCAAGACCCTGTCATGTTCCTCAAGGCCGTGTCGTGTTCCTCAAGGCCCTGTCATGTTCCTCAGGGCCATGTCGTGTTCCTCAAGACCCTGTCGTGTTCCTCAAGTACATGTCATGTTCCTCAAGGCCGTGTCGTGTTCCTCAAGACCCTGTCATGTTCCTCAAGGCCGTGTCGTGTTTCTCAAGGCCGTGTCGTGTTCCTCAAGACCCTGTCATGTTCCTCAAGGCCGTGTCGTGTTCCTCAAGGCCGTGTCGTGTTCCTCAAGACCCTGTCATGTTCCTCAGGGCCATGTCGTGTTCCTCAAGACCCTGTCGTGTTCCTCAAGTACATGTCATGTTCCTCAAGGCTGTGTCGTGTTCTCAAGGCCGTGTCGTGTTCCTCAAGGCCGTGTCATGTTCCTCAAGGCCGTGTCATGCTCCTCAAGTCCCTGTGTGTGTTCCTCAAGTCACTGTCTTGTTCCTCAAGGCCGTGTCATGTTCCTCAAGACCCTGTGTGTGTTCCTCAAGGCCGTGTCATGCTCCTCAAGACCCTGTGTGTGTTCCTCAAGGCCGTGTAATGTTCCTCAAGGCCGTGTCATGTTCCTCAAGGCCCTGTCATGTTCCTCAAGGACGTGTCATGTTCCTCAAGGCCATGTCGTGTTCCTCAAGTCCCTGTCATGTTCCTCAAGGCCGTGTCGTGATCCTCAAGACCCTGTCATGTTCCTCAAGGCCGTGTCGTGCTCCTCAAGTCCCTGTCATGTTCCTCAAGTCCCTGTCGTGTTCCTCAAGTCCCTGTCATGTTCATCAAGGCCGTGTCGTGTTCCTCAAGTCCCTGTGTGTGTTCCTCAAGGCCGTGTCATGCTCCTCAAGACCCTGTGTGTGTTCCTCAAGGCCGTGTAATGTTCCTCAAGGCCGTGTCATGTTCCTCAAGTCCCTGTCATGTTCCTCAAGGACGTGTCATGTTCCTCAAGGCCATGTCGTGTTCCTCAAGTCCCTGTCATGTTCCTCAAGTCCTGTCATGTTCATCAAGGCCGTGTCGTGTTCCTCAAGTCCCTGTGTGTGTTCCTCAAGGCCGTGTCATGTTCATCAAGGCCGTGTCGTGTTCCTCAAGTCCCTGTGTGTGTTCCTCAAGGCCGTGTCATGCTCCTCAAGACCCTGTGTGTGTTCCTCAAGGCCGTGTAATGTTCCTCAAGGCTCTGTCATGTTCCTCAAGGACGTGTCATGTTCCTCAAGGCCATGTCATGTTCCTCAAGTCCCTGTCATGTTCCTCAAGGCCGTGTCGTGATCCTCAAGACCCTGTCATGTTCATCAAGGCCGTGTCATGTGCCTCAAGGCCATGTTGTGTTCCTCAAGGCAGTGTCGTGCTCCTCAAGTCCCTGTCATGTTCCTCAAGTCCCTGTCGTGTTCCTCAAGTCCCTGTCATGTTCCTCAAGTCCCTGTCGTGTTCCTCAAGTCCCTGTCATGTTCATCAAGGCCGTATCATGTTCCTCAAGGCCGTGTCATGTTCCTCAAGGCCATATCGTGTTCCTCAAGGCCATGTCGTGTTCCTCAAGGCCGTGTTGTGCTCCTCAAGTCCCTGTCGTGTTCCTCAAGTTCCTGTCATGTTCATCAAGACCCTGTCGTGTTCCTCAAGTCCCTGTCATGTTCCTCAAGTCCCTGTCATGTGCCTCAAGTCCCTGTCATGTTCCTCAAGACCGTGTCGTGTTCCTCAAGACCGTGTCGTGTTCATCAAGGCCGTGTCATGTTCCTCAAGGCCGTGTCGTGTTCCTCAAGGCCGTGTCATGTTCCTCAAGTCCCTGTCGTGTTCCTCAAGGCCGTGTCGTGTTCCTCAAGACCGTGTCGTGTTCATCAAGGCCGTGTCATGTTCCTCAATGCCGTGTCGTGTTCCTCAAGGCCGTGTCGTGTTCCTCAAGTCCCTGTCGTGTTCCTCAAGGCCGTGTCGTGTTCCTCAAGACCGTGTCGTGTTCCTCAAGTCCCTGTCATGTTCATCAAGGCCGTGTCGTGTTCCTCAAGTCCCTGTCGTGTTCCTCAAGGCCGTGTCGTGTTCCTCAAGACCGTGTCGTGTTCCTCAAGTCCCTGTCATGTTCATCAAGGCCGTGTCATGTGCCTCAAGTCCCTGTCATGTTCCTCAAGTCCCTGTCGTGTTCCTCAAGTCCCTGTCGTGTTCCTCAAGGCCGTGTCGTGTTCCTCAAGACCGTGTCGTGTTCATCAAGGCCGTGTCATGTTCCTCAAGGCCGTGTCGTGTTCCTCAAGGCCGTGTCGTGTTCCTCAAGACCGTGTCATGTTCCTCAAGTCCCTGTCGTGTTCCTCAAGTCCCTGTCGTGTTCCTCAAGGCTGTGTCGTGTTCCTCAAGACCGTGTCGTGTTCATCAAGGCCGTGTCATGTTCCTCAAGTCCCTGTCATGTTACTCAAGTCCCTGTCGTGTTCCTCAAGTTCTGTCATGTGCCTCAAGTCCCTGTTGTATTCCTCAAGGCCGTGTCGTGTTCCTCAAGTCCGTGTCATGTGCCTCAAGGCTCTGTCGTATTCCTCAAGTCCCTGTCATGTGCCTCAAGTCCCTGTTGTATTCCTCAAGGCCGTGTCGTGTTCCTCAAGTCCCTGTCATGTTCCTCAAGTCCCTGTCGTGTTCCTCAAGGCCGTGTCGTGTTCCTAAAGACCATGTCGTGTTCCTCAAGTCCCTGTCGTGTTCCTCAAGTCCGTGTTGTGTTCCTCAAGTCCCTGTCGTGTTCCTCCAGGCCCTGTGTGTGTTCATCAAGACCGTGTCATGTTCCTCAAGACCGTGTCGTGTTCCTCAAGGCCGTGTCGTGTTCCTCAAGACCCTGTCATGTTCCTCAAGGCCGTGTCGTGTTCCTCAAGTCCCTGTCGTGTTCCTCAAGGCCGTGTCGTGTTCCTCAAGACCGTGTCATGTTCCTCAAGACCCTGTGTGTGTTCCTCAAGTCCCTGTCGTGTTCCTCAAGGCCGTGTCGTGTTCCTCAAGACAGTGTCGTGTTCATCAAGGCCGTGTCATGTTCCTTAAGGCCGTGTCGTGTTCCTCAAGGCCGTGTCGTGTTCCTCAAGACCCTGTCATGTTCCTCAAGGCCGTGTCGTGTTCCTCAAGGCCGTGTCGTGTTCCTCAAGACCCTGTCATGTTCCACAGGGCCATGTCGTGTTCCTCAAGACCCTGTCGTGTTCCTCAAGTACATGTCATGTTCCTCAAGGCCGTGTCGTGTTCTCAAGACCGTGTCGTGTTCCTCAAGGCCGTGTCATGCTCCTCAAGTCCCTGTGTGTGTTCCTCAAGTCCCTGTCTTGTTCCTCAAGGCCGTGTCATGTTCCTCAAGACCCTGTCGTGTTCCTCAAGTCCCTGTCATGTTCATCAAGACCCTGTCATGTTCATCAAGACCTGTCATGTTCCTCAAGGCTGTGTCGTGCTCCTCAAGTCCCTGTCATGTTCCTCAAGTCCCTGTCATGTTCATCAAGGCCGTGTCGTGTTCCTCAAGTCCCTGTGTGTGTTCCTCAAGGCCGTGTAATGTTCCTCAAGGCCCTGTGTGTGTTCATCAAGACCGTGTCATGTTCCTCAAGACCGTGTCGTGTTCCTCAAGGCCGTGTCGTGTTCCTCAAGACCCTGTCATGTTCCTCAAGGCCGTGTCGTGTTCCTCAAGTCCCTGTCGTGTTCCTCAAGGCCGTGTCGTGTTCCTCAAGACCGTGTCATGTTCCTCAAGACCCTGTGTGTGTTCCTCAAGTCCCTGTCGTGTTCCTCAAGGCCGTGTCGTGTTCCTCAAGACCGTGTCGTGTTCATCAAGGCCGTGTCATGTTCCTTAAGGCCGTGTCGTGTTCCTCAAGGCCGTGTCGTGTTCCTCAAGACCCTGTCATGTTCCTCAAGGCCGTGTCGTGTTCCTCAAGGCCGTGTCGTGTTCCTCAAGACCCTGTCATGTTCCACAGGGCCATGTCGTGTTCCTCAAGACCCTGTCGTGTTCCTCAAGTACATGTCATGTTCCTCAAGGCCGTGTCGTGTTCTCAAGACCGTGTCGTGTTCCTCAAGGCCGTGTCATGTTCCTCAAGGCCGTGTCATGCTCCTCAAGTCCCTGTGTGTGTTCCTCAAGTCCCTGTCTTGTTCCTCAAGGCCGTGTCATGTTCCTCAAGATCCTGTCGTGTTCCTCAAGTCCCTGTCATGTTCATCAAGACCCTGTCATGTTCATCAAGACCTGTCATGTTCCTCAAGGCTGTGTCGTGCTCCTCAAGTCCCTGTCATGTTCCTCAAGTCCCTGTCATGTTCATCAAGGCCGTGTCGTGTTCCTCAAGTCCCTGTGTGTGTTCCTCAAGGCCGTGTCATGCTCCTCAAGACCCTGTGTGTGTTCCTCAAGGCTGTGTAATGTTCCTCAAGGCCGTGTCATGTTCCTCAAGTCCCTGTCATGTTCCTCAAGGACGTGTCATGTTCCTCAAGGCCATGTCGTGTTCCTCAAGTCCCTGTCATGTTCCTCAAGGCCGTGTCGTGATCCTCAAGACCCTGTCATGTTCATCAAGGCCGTGTCATGTGCCTCAAGGCCATGTTGTGTTCCTCAAGGCCGTGTCGTGCTCCTCAAGTCCCTGTCATGTTCCTCAAGTCCCTGTCGTGTTCCTCAAGTCCCTGTCATGTTCCTCAAGTCCCTGTCGTGTTCCTCAAGTCCCTGTCATGTTCCTCAAGTCCCTGTCATGTGCCTCAAGTCCCTGTCATGTTCCTCAAGACCGTGTCGTGTTCCTCAAGACCGTGTCGTGTTCATCAAGGCCGTGTCATGTTCCTCAAGGCCGTGTCGTGTTCCTCAAGTCCCTGTCGTGTTCCTCAAGGCCGTGTCGTGTTCCTCAAGTCCCTGTCGTGTTCCTCAAGGCCGTGTCGTGTTCCTCAAGGCCGTGTCGTGTTCCTCAGGGCCATGTCGTGTTCCTCAAGACCCTGTCGTGTTCCTCAAGTACATGTCATGTTCCTCAAGGCCGTGTCGTGTTCCTCAAGGCCGTGTCGTGTTCATCAAGGCCGTGTCATGTTCCTCAAGGCCGTGTCGTGTTCCTCAAGTCCGTGTCATGTGCCTCAAGGCTCTGTCGTATTCATCAAGTCCCTGTCATGTTCCTCAAGTCCCTGTCATGTTCCTCAAGTCCCTGTCGTGTTCCTCAAGGCCGTGTCGTGTTCCTCAGGGCCATGTCGTGTTCCTCAAGACCCTGTCATGTTCCTCAAGTACATGTCATGTTCCTCAAGGCCGTGTCATGTTCCTCAAGGCCGTGTCGTGTTCCTCAAGGCCGTGTCGTGTTCATCAAGACCCTGTGTGTGTTCCTCAAGGCCGTGTCGTGTTCCTCAAGGCCCTGTGTGTGTTCCTCAACACCCTGTCGTGTTCCTCAAGACCCTGTCGTGTTCCTCAAGGCCGTGTCATGTTCCTCAGACCCTGTGTATGTTCCCCAAGGCCGTGTCATGTTCCTGAAGTCCGTGTCGTGTTCCTCAAGGCCCTGTCGTGTTCCCCAAGGCCCTGTCGTGTTTTCCAAATCATGTGCACGTTCCTCAAAGCCCTGTTGTGCTTTGCAAACCCTATTCATGTTCCTCGAGGCGTCACTAAGAGAAAGGCTTCACCAACCCTCACCATGGAGGTGGTGAGAGTGGAGATTGGCATTGTATTGTCTGTATTCCTTCTAGACAATGCACAAAATTGCCCCGTGCCAGTTGTTGATTGGCAGCCATTCGAGTTATTCTGAGCAGCAGGAAAGCAGGGGGAGAGGGAAGAGGGGAAGTGGAGGAGTGGCAAAAGGGGAAAGGCGAGGGGGAAGAGGGGAAGGGGGATTGGAAGAAGGGAAAGGATGAGGGGGAAGAAGAGAAAGGGTAGTGGGAAGGGGGAAAGGGGTTTCTAACAGGGGAAGGCAGGATGGGAAGAGGGTAAAGCAAGGTGAGAACAGGGGAAAGGGGTGAGAACTAGGGAAAGGTTTGTGGGAAGCGTGGAGTGGAGTAAGAAGTGGGAAAAGATGTGAACTAAAGGAGACAGGTCAAGGCAAAACAAAGAAACTACACCAATTATGGCAGAAAAGAACAAGAGGTACTTTAACAAAATCTAAACAAACACTAACCGGATTAAATATAGTCACTGGGGGAGATGTACCCTGTAAGAGAATTTTTTAAAAATGTTAGTACTTCTTTCCTGGATTACATTTGGCATACCGCTCCAACAAACCCACAATATCCAGATACCATTACCAGGATGCAGAGGGATGCAATAAGAGATTCTTTGTGTCCTCTCTAGACACAGGCAAGATCCTGGAAGAATGGCATGTGGCTAATATTGTATCTTTGTTTAAGAAAGGAAAATGGAAAAATCCTAGAAACTATAGACAGGTGAGTCTCATGTCAGTTATATGGAAATTGCTGTAGAAAATTCTTCAGGATGGGGTATACGAACATTTGGAAACTCATGGCCTAATGACAGAGAGCCAGCATGGCTTTGTGTGTGGCAGGTCCTGTTGTACAACTTAACTGAGCTTTAAGACAAGGTGGCAAGAAAGATTGGTGAGGGTAGGATAGTGAATGTTGTCCACATAGATTTTAGGAAGGCATTTGAGCAAGTCCCTCATAGGAGGCTAAGATTAAGATCACGGGATCCCTGGTAAATTGGCTGTTTGGATTCAGAACTGGCTTGCACATAGAAGGCAAAGGGTAGTAGTTTAAGAGACTTTTTCAAGTTGTAGTTCTGTAAATCGTGGTTTTCTGCAGGGATCTGAATGAGGACCTCTGCTGCTTGTGATGTATATAAATAAAAATGTAGATGGGTGGGTTAGTAAATTTGCAGGTGACACCAAGACTGGTGGAGTTATGGATGATGCAGAAGACTGGCAAAGAATACAGCACAATATCGAGCAGTTGTAGATATGGGCTGAGAAATGGCAGATGGAGTTTAACCAGATAAATATGAGGTGTTGCAGCTTGGTAGGGTAAATGCAAGGAGACAGTACACTGTTAAGGGAAAGGTCCTGAACAGTGTTGCTGAGCAGACACATTTTGGGATCAAAGTTCATCGCTCCTTGAAAGTGGCCACACAGGCCGATGAGGGAGTTAAGAAGGCTTATTGAATGCTTACTTTTATTAGTTGAAGCACTGAGTTCAAAAGTTGAGGTTATGTTGCAATTTTATAAAACCCAGGTTATGCCACACCTGGAGTATCATGTACAGTTCTATAGGAAGGACGTTGAGGCTTTGGAGAGGGTGCAGAAGAGGTTTACCAGGGTGCTGTCTGGTTTAGAGGGCATGTGCTATCATGAGAGTCTGGATAAACTTGGGTTGCTTTCTCTGAAGTGTTGGAGACTGAGGGGAGATCTGAGAGAGGTTTACAAGATTATGAGAGGCATAGATAGAGTGGACAGAGGGTATCTGTTTCCCAAGTTTGAGGTGATTAAGACCAGAGGGCATTCACTGAAGTTGAGGGGGGTAGGTTCAAAGGGGATATAAGGGGTAAGTGTTTTACTCAGAGTTGTGAATGCCTGGAATGCATTGCCTGGCATGGTGGTGGAGGCAAATACATTACGGGATTTTAAGTGATGTTTGGATAGGCACATGGATATAAGGAAGTTGAGAGATGTAGACATGGTGTAAGTAGGAGGCATCAGTGTTTGGATATAGTTGATCACTTTTTTAGCTGGTTTGGCACAACATTGTAGGACAGCTTATTCTTGTACTGTATTTGTCTATATCTATTGGAATTTCCACCAGAACACCCAACACCACGGTAAGAGGATAATGTTCCTGAAATCGCATGCAGCTAACGCCCCTACATCCGGCACTTCTGACAGCCCAGGCTTCGCAGTCTACTTGGCACCACATCCTGGACCTGACCCTGATCATCACATCCAATCCTTTCCTACCATGTAGGTGGAGAGGCAAGTGGGCAGGTTACAGAAGGACCTGGACAGATGAGGAGAATAGGCAATAGAGTGATCAGAAGCTTGAGAGGACATATCTCACTCAGGTTATTTATCGAATATTAAAGGCACTATAGTTATTTGGAACTTTGATTGGCATCCAATTGGCAATTGGGATTGATTTGCAAAAGAACAAATTAAAGTAAGGCAGAGGCAAATGGAGCAGCCATCGTCAGAGTGGACAGAGATCTCCAGAGGGAAGATTTTTAGCTCTTAAAGGCTTCAAGTCCCGGATGACTACAACTGCAGGAAGTGCATCCAGCTGCAGCTGCAGTAAGGAGTTGGAGCTGGAACTGGATGAACTCCGGATCATTTGGGAGGTTGAGGACATGGTAGACAGGACATATAGAGATGTAGTTAAACCCAGGAAAATGGATGACAATCAGGAAGGGAAAAGGAGTTAATTCAGAGTAGCATCTTCCCACCCTGTCATTTGTCATTTTCTTTTCTCAGCCAAAAATGTCAACTGTTATTCCTCTTGTACAATGTCCTGTGTATGTTACTCAAAATGGCTTCTTTGGTTTGTTACGAGCAGGAATGCTTCTTTGTCGGATAAGTGTTTCTCTCGCCGTTGTTTCGCTTTAGAATGGCTGATATGGTAATTGTATTCATTTGTTAATCAATGGGGAATGTTATTGTGTCTTGTGATGCTGGGAACTTGGGGGAGGGGTTTTCACGGGTTTTTGGTCTGAGGGGGGTCGGGAGGAAGACGCCGAGGAAGGTGGACGTGCGCTGGACTGCTCGTAAGACCACTGGGGTGGTCCCAGGTGCGACGGCGTGGCGGTCGGATGGGTCGTTGGTTCGATGGTTGAGCTCCAATGAGTGCACTAAACAGACTGAACTTTCATAAATTGGCGCCTTTTGTTTTTTCCTTATATATATATTGTGTTGCCTAATACTCTTTTAATTTTAGTAAACTCTTTAAAGTGTATTTTATAACTGTATTTGTTGTAGGTTTGATACTGTGGGTGGGCGCGAGGCATAAACTCGATTCTCACAGCACCTGCGCGAACGGGAGGTGGGTTGGTGAGTGGCTGGATCTCCGTTTCCCCTAGACATATACCAGCCTTTTGGGTAAGTGTTACATTTGTGGGGGCTCATCCGGGATTGGATTGTCAGGGGCTGTGGAATCAGAATCATCTTCCTCTGTGTAGGCAGCAGAGGAAGATGGACAGAGATAAGATTGCTTGTTGGTGCGAATTTGAAGGTGTACTGGTGTAGTACGAACACACCTGCACTAGTGAGCGGAGTGGATTTTCGAGTTTCGGGAGACGCGGTAGTACGGGGGTTAAGTTTGCTAAAAGGTATTGGGCAGGTAGTATTGGTAGCTAGTCGGTGTGGTAAAGAGGTGGAGTCTAGCTGGGTGTTGGCTAGTACGAGTGCTGACGCCAGGACGGTGGAACAGCCAGCGACGGTCAGTGTACCGGGGGAGGAGGGGCTGTGGGGGCTCCACTCCTTCTCCAAGGATGAGGCTGAGGAGACATCGGAGGAGGAGCTAGAGCTAGAGGTGGACCCCCGAGAGGTGGCCGGCACTAGTAAAGGAAGGTGGGAAGAGGGAATCGTGACTAGGCCCCGCCCCCCAGGTACACTGGAAGCCTCGGAGCTGGCAGCCGCACTTAACTCTTTGGTGGGGGTGGCCAAGAGGCCACGTCTGAAGCTGGGGGTGTTCTCCGGAGCCAAGCCTACTCTGGATGGGGAGGTGGACTATGAGACCTGGATCGAGCATACGTCCTTGATGTTAGAGGAGTGGCCAGGCTCGGAGGAGGAGAAGAGGCAGCGATTGGTGGGAAGTTTGAGGGGTTTAGCAGCCAAAACCGTCCGGGAGTTGAAAGCTGAGAAGCCTGGGGCCTCAGTGGAGGAATGTATAGAAGTTTTGGAGGGAGCGTTTGGGTTGTCAGGGGAACCCTGGCTGCTTTTAGCAGAGTTCCAACGCCTGGAACAATGTAGAGGGGAAAAGCTCTCCGAGTACATATTTAGGATGGAGGGGATGCTCTTGGGGCTGCGGGGCGTAGTGAAGGCGACTGACGTGGCTAGCGTGAGGATGAGTCAGATATTCAGTGGCTCTCTGGAGGAGGACAAGGTGGCGTGGACTATCCGGCAGGCTTATAGGAAAGGCCCCCCTCCATCGTTCAGTCAACTGATTAGAGAGGTGCGGGAGGAAGAGAGAGCGTTGGGGCAGAAAAGGGGCGCGGGCCTATGGGAGCGATCCTCAGCGATACAGGAAGTGGTGGCTGGGTGGAATGACAATCCCCAGGGGAGTAGGGGACCCCCTCTGGAGGGGAGGGACAGGGGAGGTACCCATTCTCAGGGGCAATCAGTGCAGTGGATTGGGAGCGGGAGCCGTCCTAGGAGAGGAGGGGCGGCAGGCAGCATGTGCTTTAACTGTGGGAAAGAGGGGCATTTCAGGCGGGACTGTGGGCGGCCGAGGGTGTGCTATAGCTGTGGAGAGGAGGGACACTTTAGCTGGGATTGTGAGAGACAAGGAGTCCCGCGGAGGACAAACCCCCCTACGACTAAAAAGGGAGAGGTGTCGGGAAACTTAGGAGAGGCTCAGTGAGGGAATGGACTGGAGCCTCTGGAGGAACACGTTCCCAGAGATCAGCCAGAAGACCACTGGGTGCCCACGCCTCTATTCCAGATGGGCTGGTAGGACCCCGTGCCAGTGTGGGTCTATGGATAGAGGGAGTTTACCCAAAAGCCACTCTTGATACGGGATCGCAGGTGACCTTATTGTACCGGTCTTTCTACAACCAATATCTAAAGCACTTGCCCGTAACCCCATTTGACGCCCTGCAGATTTGGAGTGTGAGCGAGGGTGACTACCCGTACGATGGGTACCTATCGGTGAGATTGGAGTTCTCGGAGGGCGATGTGGGAGTATCTGAAGCTGTTGAGACGTTGGTGTTGGTGTGTCCTGACCCAGTGGAAACCGGTGGTGCTGCCCTCCTGGTGGGGACTAACTCCCCTGTGGTGCGACGGCTCCTGGGAGCTTGTAAGGAGAAAGGGGGGGAAGACTTTCTGGAGACCCTCTCGGTGCATCCAGTGTTTCGACCAGGGTTCGGGAGGAAGACGCCAAGGAAGGTGGACGTGCGCTGGACTGCTCGTAAGACCACCGGGGTGGTCGCAGGTGCGATGGCGTGGCGGTCGGATGGGTCGTTGGTTCGATGGTTGAGCTCCAACGAGTGCACTAAACAGACTGAACTTTGATAAGTTGGCGCCTTTTGTTTTTTTACAATATATATTGTATTGTCTAATACTCTTTTAATTTTAGTAAACTCTTTAAAGCGTATTTCATAACTGTATTTGTTGTGGGTCTGATACTGTGGGCAGGCGCGAGGCATAAACTCGATTCTCACAGCACCTGCGCGAACGGGAGGTGGGTTGGTGAGTGGCTGGATCTCCGTTTCCCCTAGACATATACCAGCCTTTTGGGTAAGTGTTACACTCTCCATAGATACTTCCTGACATGCTGAGTTGCCCCTAACATTCTGTGTGTGTTGTTCTGGATTTCCAGCAACTGCAGAATCTCTTGTGCTTCTGGCAATAATATTTAATGCTGGTGCTCAGGAAGTTGGAGTGTCCTTGGCCAAGCTTTTCCATTGAGACTACAACACTGAGCTGTGATGCCCACATCATTTCAATGAATAATAATAATGATAGGACATCAAGAGAGACAGGTATCTCACCAGGGAAAATGAGATAATCTATTGTCAACAACAAAGAAGCATGCAGCTAACACTCGGCAGAAGGTATTTTACAGAACAAGGTAAAACAACAACAGGAGGAGGATACGCTGGAGCAACCTAAAACAGAAAGACAGTCAGTGACAGACTGGTGGAAACCAGGAGCAAAACCCATCGCATTTGCATGGTGTCCATCACACAGGTAGTATTCAACAATGAGGGGCATGTTGGGGCCAGTCAAAGAGCTCAGCTTTTTCAAGAAAGGAGCAAGAGCTGGTGGGGTTTGGCTGGAGATATTCTCACAAGGAGAGCAGAAATCTCAGAGGGTTTGATGAAGATTGGGATGGAGAAGGGCAAGGTATTTCAAACTAATTTACAGGAGTGGGGATTGCTAGAAAAATGTGTTCATTCCCACCCCTAAGGATACTGCAGTCTCCTTCAGAACCCTTTCCCTGAAGGATATTGTGATAAAAATCTGGATTACCAGACACCAATTTCTTGGGAACTATTAGTGACAGGACCTCGTTCTAAACCTGCATGATATAGTCAACTCAAATTAACTTCCACAGCCACTGTTGTGGGTTTTTGAATTTAGGATATTTTGCACAGACCTCAGGGTTACTGGAGTAATAACAGTATTTTTCCTACACAGAGAGTGGTGGGTGTATGGTACACTTGTCGTCGTTTCTCGTGCCCCACAAACGACCAGGAGACGCAGAAGATTCTTCAAGAAGTATTAAACTTTAATTTGCAAATCAAAGCTGAGACAGTCATTGAGTTAGTCGCTGATTGCCCACCAATCCTTGGACATAGCATGTTTTATAGCAATCTCCTGGTTTAGTTGCATTAGCATATCCAATCGGTCTATAGTTGCATTTCACAAGCACATCCGCCACTATTGTTTCTACCCATTGACTTAATCATGTTCTAATCTACATCTCTTAGCTACCTCTCATTAACCCACCATCGTCTTCTACATTCTTAAGATTTCATTCTCCTACTAAATTGGGTACATGCATAGCAAATAACAAGTTTCAAAGCTGACTACATAGTTTTGGTTACACAGCAAATAATGCAACTTTTATACTCCAATACACGCTGCCGAGGTTGGTGCTCAAGTCTGATACATTACAGACATTTAAGAAACTCTTAACAGGCAAGCTGCTGTGTGCTACCTACATTTGGGTTTTTAAAAGTGATGGTTTTCACATGAACATCTCCCCTAATTGACAGGGTGTCCACTCCAGTCAGGGGCAGCCTGTGGTTGTAATCCAACAAGTGTTGTCCATTCGCATAAACCTGTGGAAGATAGGAAGGTTACTTACAACATCTCAAGTCATAGAGTTGAACAGCATGGAAACAGGCCCTTTGGCCCACTAAGCCCCTGCCAACCTTTAACACTGATTATGCTGTAATTGTAACTGAGGCCAATCCTCATACCTGGAAACCATGATTCTGTGTTTTAAACATCAGCTCAAAGTACATCCCGACTTTGATGGGAATCTCCTTTTTCCTCTCTTCACATCCCCAGCGTTCGCACTGCAGCGTATTGCAGACCACAGCAGGTTCATCATAGCGTACAGCGAAGTGAAAGGCAATGTCACTGGAGCCACACATGAAATTCACGGAAAACCTTAAGAACAAAGTTCAGACAGTGAGCTTCTTTTGTCTGTAAACCTCCAACAGTCTGTGTCACCAGAGTAGCATGTGAACCAGTCATGACAGAAACATGGTTTTAACTGAAAGATATTGTGTAGTTTGAAAGGAGCATCTGTGGACTTAAAAAAGCTGATGTGCACTATTGGTATTGGCTTATGGTTGTCACTTGTTTGAAGTTCAAAATTCTAAGTAAAGTTTTTATCAAAGTAGATATATGTCACCAGATATAACTCTGAGGTTCACTTTCTTGCAAGCAAACTCAAAAAATCCTTAATAGAATAACAACCATAATAAAATCAATGAATGACTGCACCAACTGGGCATTCAGCCAGTGTGCAAAAGACAAGAAACTGTGCGCACACAAAAAACCAATAATAAATAAATAAATGAATAGATAGATAGATAAGCAATAAGTATTGAGAACATGAGATGAAGAGTCCATGAAAGTGAAACACACACACAATGGTGGAGGATACCACAGTCTATGGGAAAGTGAGTCCTTAAGTCCATAAAATGAGTTTGTGTGAAATGAAAGGAAGTCCATCAGTTATGAGAACATCTCAGTGATATGATGAGTGAAGTTACCCCTCTGGATCAAGAGCCTGATGGCTGAAGGATAATAACTGTTGCTGAACTGATGGTGTGAGTTTGAGGATGCCGTACCTTCTTCCTGATGGTATTGGAGTATAAAAATTGCATTGTTTGCTGTGTAACCAAAACTATGTAGTCTGAGTTTGCTATTTGCTATGCATGTATCCAATTGAATGTAGAAGACAATGGTGTGATAATGAGAGGTAGCTAAAAGATGTGGATTATGTAGTCTGAGTTTGCTATTTGCTATGCATGTATCCAATTGAATGTAGAAGATAATGGTGTGGTAATGAGAGGTAGCTAACAGATGTAGATTAGAACATGATTAAGTCAATAGGTAGAAACAATAGTGGTAGATGTACTTGTGATACGCAACTATAGACCGATTGGATATGCTAATACAACTAAACCAGGAGATTGCTATAAAAAATGCTATGTACAGGAATCGGTGGGCAATCAGCAACTAGCTCAATGACTGTCTCAGCTTTGATTTGCAAATTAAAGTTTAATACTTCTTGAAGAATCTTCTGCGTCTCCTGGTCGTTTGTGGGGCACGAGAAACCACGACAATGGCAGCAGTGAGAAGCAAGCATGGCCTGGCTGGTGGGGGTCCATGCTAATGGATGCACCTTTCCTGTGTTAATGCTCCTTATAGATGTGCTCAATGTGTGTTAGTGTACAGAGGGGGGAGCTTCATCCATGATGGGCTGCGCAGTATCCGTTCAAGGGCATTGGTGTTTCCATACAGTCAGTCAATGTACTCTCCATGTAGTGGAACACAATGAATAGCTTATCTTGTATACTGTTCATACAGATCAGATCATTACACAATGCATTGAGCTAGAACAAGGCCAAACGATAACGATGCAGACTAAATGATCAAAAGCTACAGAGAAAATACAAAGCAAGTAAACAATAAAGTGCACAATCTTTACGAGGTAGATTGTCAGATCAAGCATCCACCTTATCATACAAGAGTGAGTTAACAGTGGGATTGAAGCTGTCCTTGAGTCTGGTGGTACATACTTACAGGCTTTTGTATTAAGGTAGATATCTTTCTTATATTTGTATCTTAAAAACTGAATTGTCTGCTCTCCTAAGGAAGCTCATTGACCTGATACATCAACTTTGTTTCTGTCTCCACAGATGCTGCCTAACCTGATGAGGATTTCCAGCATTCTCTGTATTAACAGGTTTCCAGCATCTGCAGTGTTTTGATCTTGGCTCAGTACTCAGGTAAGTTTTGATGTTGTGTTTAATAACAAACATCTGGTGGGTCAGGAAGTATAGGGATTGGAATGGATGTAGGAGAAAACTTAGGAAAGCAAAAGAAAGCCTGCAGATTCCTTAAATCTGAAACATAAACAAACACTCAACAGTTTATTCAGCATCTGTGGAGAGGAAAAATAAAGTTAATGTTCCAATCAAATACGGATTGATTCATTTCAATATGTTTTTAGAAATTTAATATGTTCCAACATATAAAGACCAAATGATGGAGAAAATATGACCAAATGGTGGACCAGGCTTGATGGGCTGAATGGACAGATTCTGTTCCTTTGTCTGGCCTGAACTGTCAAAGAACTAGATGTCCTACCTCTTTGCATGTTCTGGCACCTGTCCTTGAATTATCATCAGCTTTCCATCTTGAAGTCCATTAATTATACTTCCTCTGAAGGGGATACGCTGAAAGAAGGAATAAATATGCTTAGAATACTCAAAGGACACCATATTTCCTCTTGATTCTGTGGTTGTCATGTGAACATTATCCTCCTTCTCAAAAATACCATTTCCAAAGTTCCTCCAAAGAACATTTGCAACTGATGACAATCTCTTTGCCAACAAAACATCATCAATAAACAACTGGAAAAGAGGTTGGTTGTGACTCCAAAACTTTGGTTACCATGAGCAAGTAGATTAAAACAACATTCAATATAAGAATTAGAGAGATGAGAGGGAATTTCTTTAGCCAGAGATTGATGAATCTGTGGAATTCATTAGCACAGACAGCTATGGAGGCCAAGTCATTGAGTATAATTAAACCTAGAACAGTACAGCACAAGAACTTGTCATCCTGATATTGTGCCAAACCAGTAAAAAAGCAAATCTAAAACACCAAAACACTAATCACTTCCTACCTAAACCATGTCCATATCCCTCCATCTTCCTTACATCCATGTGCCTATCTCTTAAAAGCCCCCAATGTATTTGCCTCTACCACTGTGGTGATATCACCTGACTGGAGAACACTGAGCATGTGTGGGGTTTGCCAGCGTGTATCAGCAAGTGGCGGGATTAAGATGTGTTTGTTTATTTCTGTAAACAAAAGTTCTCTAATTCTTCCAGAATATGATTCCTTACTATTATCCCACTGAATGCGAACATAACATGGTGTCAGAAGTGCTTTTGGAAGAGTATTACGAGAGAATTTAGAACCGAAGATAATCGAAAATAAAGAAGAAAAAAGTTCAAACGGTAATCGGTGAAATGGAAGGTTTACTACCCCCACAAAGACTGCAGCTGACTGGGAATGTAGCTGAGAATTGATATTCAAGCAACAGTTTGAGATATATTTACCGGCGATCGGAGTTGACAGAAAAGCGGACAAAACCAAAGCGGCAATCCTGCTCCATGTAATCGGAAATGACATGATAGAAGTATACAATAATTTTGTCTTTGAAGATGGAAACAATTTCAATTTAAAGTTGATAATGGACAGATTTGAACTATTTTGTATACCTAAGCGTAATTTAACATATGAGCAGTATAAATTCTTCACATGTGCGCAGAGGGCTTCTGAAACAATTGATCAGTGTGTTAAGAATTGCTGAGTTAAGAAAGCATAGTAGAACATGTGAGTTTGGATTGCTCACAGACACTCTTATTAAAGATAGACTGGTTTGTGGCATTCCAGATAATGCTCTGAGAGAAAGGCTTCTGTGTGAGCAAGATTTAAATTTTGAAAAAACTTTCGTGCTCTGCAAAGACCGTAATGTCGCAGGCTGAAGAGCTTTGTGTTGAAAACTGCAATATAAACACTGTAAAAAAGCACAAATTTATCGAGAGATAAAATAATACATTGTGGCGACCCACTTCCTAGCGCACTCGAACCGGCTCACCGGCACAAAGGCCAGGTCTGCTTCACCAACAAAGGGAAAAGCCTGCGGGGGTTTGTGAGTACGAGCTCCTTACGGCATCCGCGCCCGGGGAGGGCGGGATGAGGGAGGCTTTAAAGCCAGACTGTGAAGTTCGAATAAATACTTTCTTTAACTGCAGTTTACCGACTCCGTGTCGTTATTTTAGCGCTGCGTGTAGCTCACCGCTACAATTGGTGACCCCGACGGTCCAAACGATTTTTGGACCGGAGATGACCGACGCCGCATCTGTTCATGCGATTTCGTTGAAACTGCCAGGCTTCTGGATGCTGCGACCTCACCTGTGGTTCCAGCAAGCAGAAGCCAATTCCACGTTCGCCAGATAACCTCGGAGGACACCCGCTACTACTACGTGGTGAGCTCCCTCGACCAGGACACAGCGGCCCAGGTCGCGGAGTTCGTACAGTCTGCCCCGGCAGACGGCAAGTACACGGAATTCAAAGCCCTGCTCCTCAGGACTTTCGGACTCTCACGGCGCGAGCGGGCTGCCCGTTTACTGCACCTGGATGGCTTGGGCGACAGACCTCCTTTGGCTTTAATGAATGAGATGTTGTCTCTGGCCGGCGAACACAACCCCTGCCTCATGTTTGAGCAGGCATTCCTGGAGCAGCTGCCCGAGGACTTACGCCTGCTGCTCGCGCCCGGGCGGAATGAGGGAGGCTTTAAAGCAAGGCTGTGAAGTTCGAATAAATTCTTTCTTTAACTGCAGTTTACCGACTCCGTGTCGTTATTTTAGCGCTGCGTGTAGCACACCGCTACAACATCGACAAAACCAACGGAGAGCAAGACGGCATTTGAAATAAAAGTAATGTGATCGCTGTGCGCGGGAACACCGTCCAAATCAGTGTTTGGCATTTGGCAAACTTTGTTGCAACTGTAGCAAGATTAATCATTTTTCACGCTGTTGTAGAAGTAGAAAGAAGGAAAATAAGATGAAACAAGTAATGCAGTGATTGAAAATGAACGTACGGAATTTTATATAGATGTGCTTTATGAAAATGCTGACATGGAGAATATAAAAGCAGTAGCTGCAGTGTCTGAGACGACCAAACAGGAGGTAATTGACGTGGAAAAGCAATGACAGGAAGAAATTGCTTCAATGCAAGCGATAATGAAAGAGACACTGAGAGAATCACTGTCCAGAGCAAGAATGCTCACAATGGGCACAGTATCAGCAAGAAGTGAAAGCACAAGTAATGGAATTAAGAAGTTTTATTGAAATGATGAAGTCTCAGCATAAAAAAGAGAATTACACAGCTAATGAATGAATTAGATGAAAAGAAGATCGGTATTTCATTACAAATGGAAGCGGAAGAAATTAGGAAAGATTCAGACCAAGCAGAAACAGGGAAGCAGATTGCTGAGGAGGATAGTGTGAACTGCTTCCCTGAAATTCCAGATTCTAACCAGGAGACATGTGAGAGTATACCAAAAAGTTTAGTTGAGATACATGAAGAACAGCTTAAAGCAGAAAAGAAGCAGCACAAGAAGAATCATGGCACAGATAGGGAAGAGCCAACTTCAGAGTTTCAGTTAGCTGATATAGATTTGTTTATTGGTCAATGTTGTTATTTGTTTTTCTTTTTAAGGAAAAGAAAATGTGATTCTTCAGAGATTTACGTAACGGATGCAGATGAGACAAAACACGTAAATAATAACAAGGAAACCTGTCTCCGAAGACTCAACATCCTTCCTGTAGTGGGGCAACCTGAACTCTAGTTTTAGAAATATACGATCATGCATTTTGGTAAAAGGAACCATAGTGCAGACTATTATCTAAATGGAGAGAAGGTTCAGATATCAGAGATGCAGATGGTCTTAGGAGTCCTCATGCAAGTCTCCCAGAAGGTTAATATTTCGGTTGCATCAGTGGTAAAGAAAGCAAATGCAATGTTGGCATTCATTTCAAAGGGAATGGAATATAAAAACAAGGAAATAATGCTGAGCTTTTATAAGATACTAGTCAGGCTGCACTTGGAGTATTGTCAACTGTATTGGGTCCCATAACTCAGAAAGGATGTGTTGTCATTGGAAAGAGTTCAGAGGAGTTTCACGAGGATGATTCCAGGAATGAAAGGGTTGACATATGAGGAGCGTTTGGCAGCTTTGGGGCTGTATTCACTCGAATGCAGGAGAATCTCTGAAACCTCCTGAATGTGGAGAGGATGTTTCCTATGGTAGAGGAATCCAAAACTAGAGGGCACAGCCTCAAAATTGAGGGGTGACTCTTTAAAACAGAGGTAAGGAGGAATTTTTTTAGCCAGAGAGTAGTGAATCTGTGGAATGCTCTGCCGCAGACTGTGGTGGAGACCATCTCAGTGGGTATATTTAAGGCAGAAGTTGATCGTTTCCTGATCAATCAGGATGTCAAAGGACATGGCGAGAAGGCAGGTATATGGAGTTGAGTGGGATCCAGGATCAGCCATGATGGAATGGAGGACTAGACTCAATGGGCTGAATGGCCTGATTCTGCTCCTATGTCTTATGGTCCAATGCTCCAGATGTGACCTAACTTGAGTTTTCTAAAGTTGCATACGACCTCCTAACTTTTGAATTCAGTGCTTGGACAAATAAAAACAGCCATTCCTTAAGCCTTTTTAACCACCTCATCAACCTGTGTAGCCATCTTCAACATGCTATGAATTTTGATGGCAAGATCTCTCTGCTCTACAGCACCTTGCCCTCAACAGTGTACTGTCTCCTTGCATTTGCCCTTACTCCCCGAGTCCACTTCGCTCCCCCAATCCCTCTCCTTCTCCTTTTCTCTCAGCTTGTCTTACTCTTCCTCAGTTTCTCCACTTTTCCCAGCCTGTACGACCCTGTCTCTGTATCTATCCCTCTGCCTCACCCTTTTGGTTCCTCTAACCCTAAAACCTCATTCTCCCTCCCTCCCAGTCCCTTTCCCTCCTCCAGTCCCTCTCCTGTTATCTGCAACCTCTCACCAAAAGCTCTTCCCACATTCTCACCACCACCCCCTGATCATTGGCTCAATCCCCCCCCCCCCCCGAAACAAGGCAAAGAATGAGAGAAACAAGCAGATATTGTCTGGAAAAACGACAAAATAGTAAAGGAGCAGACGAGGACCCGCTACCGGTCTAATCGGGCAGGTCTTCTGGGTCCTACCGGGTCGTAGATCGGCAGTTGTTCCATCATCTTGCTGGTTCTCAGGTAGCTCTGCTCCGGACACTGGGACAGAAACTGGGTGAGATCCTGAGTTATTGAGATTAGCAAACTAACAGCGAGAAATAAATAGAATGAGTCTCAACCCAATGACGAAAGCTTATTGGTTGCGGTTTGTCAAAGTAACACCTAACCGACTGTTCCCAGCCTCACTTCAGTGCCTTCAGAAATCACTTACTTTGTGAGTATAAACATTTATTGTTGCACAAGAGTTATCAGCTACTTCTTGTTTATTACCACTTAACCCATTAGCTTTCGACACCCAAGATCCAAGAGATTGCTCAATCAAGCAGAGCAGCATCCATGCATAAAAGGCTTCCTAACCATTCTCTGTAAGGGAGCGCGGGGATTCCTTTTGTTGCAAGGATGAACCCTAACCTTTGCTTTCTCCCCGAGGTGTTACTCCCAAGGAGTAATAGAAGGAAAGAAGGAGTTTGCCTTGCTGTATCATTAAGCAAAGTGTATCGTTAAAGTGGATCAGGATTACATCTCCCTCTCCCTCTCCCTCTCATCTACTTAGACCATAAGACATTTACTGCTCCCATTCTCTTCAGTTCCCTACCCTTTTGAGCCGCAGGGCCAGACTCAGTGCCAGAGGCACAGCCAATGTGGCTTCCTCCACACCCCCCCCCCCCCACAATTGTACTCAAAATGGAGTACTTATTCTTGAGGGGGAATGACCACAGGGGTTCTCTTCACTATGTGAAGTTCTTCCTTCCCTCTCCTGACAGTCACATGTTTATCTGTCTCCTGGAGCCTTGGGTGAATACCTCCCTGTAGCTCCTGTTTGTCACCTAACAAGCTGAAGGTCATCAAACTACAACTCCAGTTCCTAAACATGGTCTCTAAGGAGTTACATCTCAATGCAACCGGTGTAGATGTGGCCATCGGGGGGCTGGTAGTCTCCCGAAATCCCACATTTGACACTCAGAACAGAACACTGGCCCTGTAGACATACTGCCTATTCTCTCAAGAGCTAAATAAGAAAAAAATAAATATGAAATAAGGAATGAACTTACCTACTTACCTTGCCTCTGCCTGTTCTTGCTGAAGCTCTGTTGAAACAAAGCCTTACCACTCTGACTCAGACCACTCCCAATCCAGACGCTACTCTAGACGGAACTACTCTTTTATGGAGACTGGGTTTTTAAAGCTCTTCACTACACTTGTATGGGAACAATTCTACTGCATCTGCACAGCACTCAAATTAATGACTCCTGCTGAAAAAGCTTCTTGCCTTTTAAAACTCTTAGCTGGACCTGTGTGGGAGCACTTCTACTGCATCTGCACAGTACTCCAATCAGTTGTCTCTCTCTATCTCCTTGTCTTTATCTCCAACTTTTAGCACCAGTCACAACCCAGTCTAAGAAAAGATCCCCAACTTGCACAAAGAAATTGCCTCTTTTCATACTCTTCAGGACCCCTTCACATATATCATATGTGGTTGGTCCAGTGCTGGTCCAGACAAACATTATCTCACCATTATCTACACTCAAGGCTGTAGACCAGTTGTAACACTAAGTTCTCAAAATATTGCTGTAGATTGCATTGTATGGACTTTCTCAGAACTTTCCCACATCCCAGACTAACAACATTTTCTCTTTCAAACTTCCAGTTTGTGTTACACATTTTAGCATATACCAAGGAGGAAGCAAATTTAACTTTTTCATGCATAGTAATGGAGAGAGAGCAGTGCAGGTGGATACCTAAAGAGCAAGAGCAGGTAGAATGTGAGAACAAGAATATATCATTTTGGTGCAAGATGTCTCTGATAACAGTGCAATAGAAGCTATGCACTATGGTAGTGCAGAGGTTCACAATATGTTATTACATCTCGAGTTGTCGAAGTTCAGAGTTCCTTTCCAGCGTTCTCTGTATGAAAGTTTCTACGTTCTTTCTGTGAGTGTGTGGTTTTCTCAGGGTGCTGTGGTTTCCTACTACACTCCAAAGACATACCGGATAGTAGGTGAATTGGTCATTGTAAATTCTCCTGTGATTAGGCTGGTGTTAAATAGGTGGGTTGCTGGGCAACACAGCTCATCGGGCCAGAAAGGCTGTTCCGCGCTGTACCTCTAAATAAAATAAAAACAAACACACAAAATGAGTTCAATGGATATCTTTTTATATTTTTGTACCCAATTACAAAACACACTAAAGCTACCTTTGGCTTTTTTAACTAAATTTCCTACCATTTGCAAATTTAGTAACAATACCTTCCCTTCATTTAGCAAACAATGCCTTCATTTGTATAACTTGATCAAAGTTTAACGTAAATTTATTATCAAAGTACATAATATCAACAGATATAACCCTGAGATGTATTTTCTTATGGGCATTCTCATTAAATCCAATAACCATAATAGTATCAGTGAGAGACCATACCAACAGGATGTTCGACCTGTGTGCAAAAGACAACAAACTGTAAATACAAAAAGAAAGAAATAGATAGATAGATAGATGAATGGATAGATAAAAAAATAAATATATAAGCAAGCATACAATAAATATCAGGAATGTGAAATGAAGAGTCCTTGAAAGTGAATCCATAGGTTGTGGGAACATTTTGGTGACAGAGCAAGTGAAGTTACCCCTTTAATTCAAAAGCCTGATGGTTGAGGGATAATAACTGTTCCTGAACCTGGTGGTGTGGGTCCTGAGGCTCCTCTGCCTTCTTCCTAATAGCAACAGTGAGAAGAGACCATGACCTGTGTGGGGGTGACTCTTAAGATGGATGCTGCTTTCCTGTAACAACACTCCATGTGGATGTGCTCATTGATGGGAAGGGTTTTAGCCATGATGCAGTGAGCTAAAGAAGCTAAAGCACCAGCACCTGTTCCTGAGACACGTTGTCAAACAGAAAATGACAAGTTCAATGTACTTTCCATTTCCTGCTATCTCCTACATACTAATCTAGAATTTTCTGCAGTAACTTTACAAGTAACCATATAACCATATAACCATATAACAATCACAGGCCATCTCGGCCCTCCTAGTCCATGCCGAACTCTTAATCTCACCTAGTCCCACCTACCCGCACTCAGCCCATAACCCTCCACTCCTTTCCTGTCCATATACCTATCCAATTTTACCTTAAGTGACACAACTGAACTGGCCTCTACTACTTCTACAGGAAGCTCATTCCACACAGCTATCACTCTCTGAGTAAAGAAATACCCCCTCGTGTTTCCCTTAAACTTCTGCCCCCTAACTCTCAAATCATGTCCTCTCGTTTGAATCTCCCCTACTCTCAATGGAAACAGCCTATTCACGTCAACTCTATCTATCCTCCTCAAAATTTTAAATACCTCGATCAAATCCCCCCTCAACCTTCTACGCTCCAATGAATAGAGACCTAACTTGTTCAACCTTTCTCTGTAACTTAAGTGCTGAAACCCAGGTAACATCCGAGTAAATCGTCTCTGCACTCTCTCTAATTTATTGATATCTTTCCTATAATTCGGTGACCAGAACTGTACACAATATTCCAAATTTGGCCTTACCAATGCCTTGTACAATTTTAACATTACATCCCAACTTCTGTACTCAATGCTTTGATTTATAAAGGCCAGCGTTCCAAAAGCCTTCTTCACCACCCTATCTACATGAGACTCCACCTTCAGGGAACTATGCACTGTTATTCCTAGATCTCTCTGTTCCACTGCATTCCTCAATGCCCTACCATTTACCCTGTTTGGATTATTCCTGCCAAAATGTAGAACCTCACACTTCTCAGCTTTAAACTCCATCTGCCAATGTTCAGCCCATTCTTCTAACCGGCATAAGTCTCCCTGCAAGCTTTGAAAACCCACCTCATTATCCACAACACCTCCTACCTTAGTATCATCGGCATACTTACTAATCCAATTTACCACCCCATCATCCAGATCATTTATGTATATTACAAACAACATTGGGCCCAAAACAGATCCCTGAGGCACCCCGCTAGTCACTGGCCTCCATCCCGATAAACAATTATCCACCACTACTCTCTGGCATCTCCCATCTAGCCACTGTTGAATCCATTTTATTACTCCAGCATTAATACCTAACGACTGAACCTTCTTAACTAACCTTCAATGTGGAACTTTGTCAAAGGCCTTGCTGAAGTCCATATAGACTACATCCACTGCCTTACCCTCGTCAACATTCCTCGTAACTTCTTCAAAAAATTCAATAAGGTTTGTCAAACATGACCTTCCACGCACAAATCCATGCTGGCTACTCCTAATTAGATTCTGTCTATCCAGATAATTATAAATACTATCTCTAAGAATACTTTCCATTAATTTACCTACCACTGATGTCAAACTGACAGGTCTATAATTGCTAGGCTTACTTCTAGAACCCTTTTTAAACAATGGAACCACATGAGCAATACGCCAATCCTCTGGCACAATCCCCGTTTCTAATGACATCTGAAACCTAACAGGAACATAAAGATTCGGTACCCTCATAATTTCACCCTTAAATGACCTCCATTTCTCTATTTCATCCTTCCCATAAAACAACTTGACCCAATCCACTCTCTCTAAATCCCTTCACATCTCCTCAAAGTTAGCCTTTCTTCAATCAAAAATCTCAACTCTAGGTCCAGTCCTGTCCTTCTCCATAATTATATTGAAGCTAATGCTATTGTGATCACTGGACCCGAAGTGCTCCCCAACACATACATCTGTCAGCTGACCTATCGCATTCCCTAACAGGAGATCCAACACTGCCCCATCTCTAGTTGGTACTTCTATGTATTGTTGCAAAAAACTATCCTGCACACATTTCACAAACTCTAAACCATCCAGCCCTTTTACAGAATGAGCTTCCCAGTCTACGTGTGGAAAATTAAAATCTCCCACAATCACCACCTTGTGTTTACTACAAATATCTGCTATCTCCTTACACATTTGCTCTTCCAGCCTCTTTCAGGCTGAGACCCTTCTTCAGGACTGGAAAAAGAGATTAGAAGTTAGAGTAAGAAGGTGGGGTGAGTGGAGGAAGATGTACAGGGTAGTAGGTGAGAGGTAAAACCGGGAGAAGGAGAGGGAGAGGGGTGAAGTAAAAAGCTGGGAAGTTGATTAGTGAAAGAGAGGGTCTAGTGGGCTTTCCGTCACTCACAGGGCTGGAGAAGGGGGAATCTGATAGGAGAGGAACAGGAGACCAGAGGGAGGTGATGGGCAGGTAAGGAGATAAGGTGAAAGAGGGAAATGGGAATGGAGGGTGGTGAGGTGGGGGTGGGCATTTTTACTGGAACTCAAGAAATCGGTGTTCATGCCATCAGGTTGGAGGCTACCCAGACGGAATACAAGGTGTTGCTCCTCCAACCTGAGTGTGGCCTCATCACAACAGTAGAGGAGGCCGTGCACTGACCGTGTTAGCTTACTAGTTAGCATACGCTATTAGAGAGTCAGTGAACTGGGTTCAATTCCTGTCATTGTCTATATGGAGTTTATACGTTCTCTCCATGACTCCGACATACTAATCTAGAATTTTCTGCAGGACAAGTAGTATTTTATTAATTAACTTCTAGAAATCTAAGTGCCGAACATCCAGTGGAAATATGATTCATTTTATTCCAGCCTTTAACTGAGCTGCCAAACAAGATAAGAGCCCATGGTATTACCGGTAAGATATTAGTATGGGCAGAAGATTGGCTGACTGGCAGGAGGCAAAGAGTGGGAATAAAGGGGGCCTCTTCTAGTTGGCTGCTGGTAATTAGTGGTGTTCCACAGTGGTCAGTTTTGAGACAGATACTTATCATGTTGTATACCAGTGATTTGGAACTTACAGCTTTGTGGCCAAGTATGCAGATGATACAAAGATAGATGGACGGCCGGGTAGTGTTGAGGAAGCAGGGAAACTGCAGAAGCACCGAGACAGATCCGGAGAATCGGCAAAGGAGTGGCAAATGGAACATAGCGTAGAGTAGAGTATGGTCATGCACTTTGGCAGAAGGAATTAAAGTTTAGACTATTTTCTAAATGGGGATAAAGCCAAGGTGCAAAGAGACTTGGGAGCTCTCGTGCATGATTCCCTAAAGATTAACTTGCAGGTTGAGTTGTTGGTGAGAAAGGCAAATGCAATGTTAGTGTTCATTCCAAGAGAACTGGAATATATAAGCAAAGATGTAATGTTGAGTCTTTATAGGGCATTGGTCAGACTGAACTTAAAACAATCAGACCATAAGACATAGGAGCAGATTTAGACCACTTGTCCCATCAAGTCCGCTCCACCATTCTATCATGGCTGATTTATTTTCCCTCTCAGCTCCATTCTCCTGCCTTCTCCCTGTAAGCTTTGCCGCCCTAACTAATCAAGGATCTAATCAACCGCCACTTTAAATATACTTTTAATATTCCATAGATTCACCACCCTCTTTCTAAAGAAATTCTTCTTCATCTCTATTCTAAATCTACCTGCATATTGAAATCCCCCATCATCATCATAATTTTGCCCTGTTCGCATGCCTATTCTATCTCCCATTGTTATTTGTACCCCACATCCTGGCTACTGTATATAACTATATCATGGTCTTTTTACTCTTGCAGTAACATCTCAAAGGATCTCTCCTGGGCTCAACACATTGATGCAATCATGAAGATGACATGCTGTCTGGAGGAGGTTTGGAACGTCACCAAAGACTCTTGGAAATTTGACAGATAGACTATGGTTAGCATTCTGGCTGCATCACTGCCTTTCGTTGAGACTTCAGTGCAGAGAATCACAAGAGGCTGCAGAGAGTTATAAATTCCTCAGTTCAAACTCAACCGTCCTCCAAGGACATCTTTAGGAGGTGGTGCCTTAAGAAGGCAGCATCCCTCACCAAGGATACTCAGAATACAGTACTACCACTGGAGAGGAGGTACGGGAGCATAAAGACCCACAGTCAATGATTCAAAAACAACTTCTTCCCCTCTGCCATCAGATTTCTGAATGGTCCATGAACCCATGAATGCTATCTCAATATTACTTTTTATATATTTTGTGATTTATAGTAATGTTACCTCTTTGCACTGTACTGTTTCAAGTTCCTAGGTGTCAAGATCTCTGTGGATCTAACCTGGTCACGACATATTGATGCGGCTATAAACAAGGCAAGACAGTGGCTACATTTCATTAGAAGTTTGAGGAGATTTGGTTTGTCACCAAAAACAATCAAGAGCTTCTACAGGTATACCTTGGAGAGCATTCTGACAGGCTGCATCACTGTCTGGTTGTATCTGGTGACATATATGTATTCTGATAATATATTTTACCTTGAATTTTTTACATGTTTTGTAGCCTGGGAAAAATACACACTCAGGGCAACAAATAGTTCTTCGGGTTTCTGTTTTAGATGTTTTAATGCAGAAAGGGGGTATGAAAATTTAAACAACCATATGAATTTAAAAAACACACTTCCTACTGTTACAATCTCAGCTTTATTTCTATCCACATATTTGTGTATCAACTAGTTATGTGTGCAGTATAAAAATAAATGAACAAAAATATACAAAACTAATATGGTAGTGGCAATTCTAACAAACAATACAAGCAACATTAGAATACCTTATACACAAAATCAAAAACAGGAATAAATACATCTCATCTTGACTAAGATGTATACATGGAAGGTTAGTTAAGAAGGTTCAGTCGTTAGGTATTAATGCTGGAGTAATAAAATGGATTCAACAGTGGCTAGACGGGAGATGCCAGAGAGTAGTGGTGGATAATTGTTTATCGGGATGGAGGCCGGTGACTAGCGGGGTGCCTCAGGGATCTGTTTTGGGCCCAATGTTGTTTGTAATATACATAAATGATCTGGATGATGGGATGGTAAATTGGATTAGTAAGTATGCCGATGATACTAAGGTAGGAGGTGTTGTGGATAATGAGGTGGGTTTTCAAAGCTTGCAGGGAGACTTATGCCGGTTAGAAGAATGGGCTGAACGTTGGCAGATGGAGTTTAATGCTGAGAAGTGTGAGGTTCTACATTTGGCAGGAATAATCCAAATAGAACATACAGGGTAAATGGTAGGGTATTGAGGAATGCAGAGGAACAGAGAGATCTAGGAATAACAGTGCATAGTTCCCTGAAGGTGGAGTCTCATGTAGATAGGGTGGTGAAGAAGCCTTTTGGAACACTGGCCTTCATAAATCAAAGCATTGAGTACAGAAGTTGGGATGTAATGTTAAAATTGTACAAGGCATTGGTAAGGCCAAATTTGGAATATTGTGTACAGTTCTGGTCACCGAATTATAGGAAAGATATCAATAAATTAGAGAGAGTGCAGAGACGATTTACTCGGATGTTACCTGGGTTTCAGCACTTAAGTTACAGAGAAAGGTTAAACAAGTTAGGTCTCTATTCATTGGAGCGTAGAAGGTTGAGGGGGGATTTGATCGAGGTATTTAAAATTTTGAGAGGGTTAGATAGAGTTGACGTGAACAGGCTGTTTCCATTGAGAGTAGGGGAGATTCAAACGAGGGGACATGATTTGAGAGTTAGGGGGCAGAAGTTTAAGGGAAACACGAGGGGGTATTTCTTTACTCAGAGAGTGATAGCTGTGTGGAATGAGCTTCCTGTAGAAGTAGTAGAGGCCAGTTCAGTTGTGTCATTTAAGGTAAGATTGGATAGGTATATGGACAGGAAAGGAGTGGAGGGTTATGGGCTGAGTGCGGGTAGGTAGGACTAGGTGAGATTAAGAGTTCGGCACGGACTAGGAGGGCCGAGATGGCCTGTTTCCGTGCTGTGATTGTTATATGGTTATACTTACTTTGGCACACACAAGTTTAGCTTCCAAACATGCATATACTAGACCCTGAAGTGAATTCTCCTCACACATGCTACTAGGCCAATAAGGAACCGCACGATCACGCTATCCACCGCCAATACCTTACTCGTGAAAATCATACGACCAGTAGTCCTGGAGCAGCTCCCAGTACTTGATGTGCTTTTGAGAACATTATAACCTTTTTCTACTCCTACGTGCACCTTCGACAATTTCTTCCAGATGGTGTTAGCATGTAGAAGCACCGCATTATTGGGGGAGTGGTAGGTGCTGATCAGGGAGGGATTGTTCAGTCATGTTTCATTAACTAAGATAGGCTGAGAAACTTTTCTCCAAGTTACATAATTACAGTTTAAAATAGTGCTGGTGAATTTCAGCAACTTCTGGCTGGTGGCTAATGAAAGAAGGAAAACAGCTAAACTTTTTTATTCACTCTTTTTTCTGCCAAATGACCATTGCAAGCAATAGTCTGTACCTTCCATTTGGAGGCAGTCCAATGTGGCAGAACTGAGGCAAAACAAAACAGTGGGACCATTTGTGGTGAACTATGTGCCTGTCTGGACACGCCCCTTGCTGACTGCTCCTGTGGCTCCTCCCACAGGCCCCTGTATAAAGGCGATCTGAGGCCTGACGCTCGGCCTCAGTCTCCAGGTCATAGTATGATGGACACTCACTCCTGGTTCCTTCTTCCAGTCAATAAAAGCCGATATCTCGCCTTACGTCTCAGTGTGAGTTATTGATGGTGCATCACCATTGCAGAGAGGTTTGATCAATTCAAGCACTGTTCCAAATCAGAGAGGTCGGGTACAAGCCAAATCAAGGCACTGAGATTCAAGCCCCAGAGCGTTTTGTGGTAACCGAGCACGATGCTGGGATGAAGATTTAAGCGCCAGACCGAATCTGAAAAGTCAGGTACAGTACAAATTGAGGCGGTGAGGTCTAGGCCCCAGAGCGTTTCAAAACAACTGAACCCAATGTTTGGGCGGCAGTTTAGATTGAAAACATCATGGTGTTGGAGCTGGAAGTGAGGGTTGGGCCAGTTCAGCTTGAGCTCCTCACATTTATTTGGCTCTCTGCAGAACTCAGGGACCATGGAAAAACTCCCCCATCTCCAGCCCCTTATCTGTTTCACCAACCAACTTCCCATCTCTTCACTTCACCCTTCCCCTTCTCCCAGTTTCACTGATCACCTATGACCTTGTACTTCTTCCTGGCCTCCCCCCCTCCTTCTTACTCTAACTTCTCATCTTTTTTTCCCAGTCCTGATGAAGGGTCTTGGGCCGAAACCTCGACTGTTTACTCTTTTCTACAGATGCTGCCTGGCCTGCTGAGACCTCCAGCATTTTGAGTGTATTGCTTGGATTCCAGCATCTGCAGATTTTCTTGTGTTTTTGAAACTCTTTGTTCATGGTTTGCACGGTTTGTTTTTGGCCTGACTGTCGATTTTAAAAGTGTTCTTTTGGATTTCTTTGTTTTGTGGCTGCCTGTTAGGAGACAAATCTCACAGTTCTATAATATATGCATACTTTGATCATAAATGTACTTTGAACTTTGAAATTTGACACTACAGCTTAAGGATGAAAGATATCATTGCCAAGCCGGGTCCAGAACTCATTAAGTTGGGAAAGGAGGGAATGAAGATGATGATGATGAAACAAACATGTCCATGGGACTTGTAAGCAAAATTAGGCCATTCTGCCCACCAAGTCTGATCCGCCATTTCAGATTCCTTTACATATTCATACATCATGTGGAAATCAAAACACACTGTGAACTACACCATTTGTGTTCATAGCCAACAAATAAATATGATTTATTATCCCTGTCAATCTCGTTCTCCTGACTTCTCCCAAGAATGTTTGCGTCTCTGACTAATCAAGAACCTATCAAACTCAATTTTAAATATATTCAAAGACTTGGCTGTGGCTCTGAATTCCACAGATTCCCAATGACTAAAGAAATTTATCTTCTTTCCTGTTCTAAAGGGACATCCTTCTACTTCAGGGGTTCCCAACCTTTTTTTTCTGCCTTGGACCCCTACAAAGATTGACGATGTGAAGATTGGTAGAGGGGCAGGTACTGTGAGAAAACAAATAGGCCACAGAAGGACTTAGAAAGATTAGGAGAATGGTCAAGAAAGTGGCAAATGAAATACAATGTTGAAAAATGCACGGTCATGAACTTTGGTTGTGGAAATAAATGTGCGGACCATTTTCTAAACAGGGAGAAAATCCAAAAATCTGAGGTGCAAAGGTACTTGGGAGTCCTTGTGCAGAGCACCCTAAAAGTTAATTTGCAGGTTGAGTCGATGGTGAGGAAGGCAAATGCAATGTTAGCACTCATTTCAACAGGTCTAGAATATAAGAGCAGAGATATGATGCTGAGGCTTTATAAGGCACTGGTGAGGCCTCACCTTGAGTATTGTGAACAATTTTTGGCTCGTCATCTAGGAAAAGGTGTGCTGGCTTTGGAGAGGGTCCAAAGGCAGTTCATAAGGATAATTCCGGGAATGAAAGGGTTAACAAAACCACTTTTGATGGCTCCAGGTCTGTACTCACTGGACTTAAGAAGGATGAGGGGGGGATCTCATTGAAACTTTTTGAATGTTGAAAGACCTAGAGAGTGTGGATGTGGAAAGGATGTTTCCCATGGTGGGGGAGTCTAGGACAAGAGGGCACAGCCTCAGTATAGAGGGGCGTCCATTTAAAACAGCAATGTGGACAAATTTCTTCAGTCACAGGTAGTGAATTTGTCACCACAGGCAGCTCTGGAGGCCAGGTTGTTGGGTGTATTAAAGGCAGAAATTGATGGATTCTTGATTGGTCATGGCATCAAAGGTTATGGGGAGAAGGCTGGGAATGGGGTTGAGGAGGGGAAAAAAGATTAGCCATGAATGGGCCCAACGACCCAATTCTACTCCTTTGTCTTAGGGTCTAAATCACTGTTTTATTTCATTTTTTTATTAACAGAGCAACACTGCCCCTCTGCCTTCTTGCCTGTTCTTTCGATATGATGGGTATCCTTGGACATTGAGCTCCCAGCTATAATCTTTCAGCCATGTATGCAACATCATACTTGCCAATCTGTAACTGTGCTACAAGTTCATCGATTTCATTCTGTTGACTCTGCACATTCAAATGTAACATCTTCAGTCCTGTCTTCAGCCTACAACAGCAGAAGACCATGAACTTATACTCAGCAGCCGCTTTGTTAGGTACAAGTGGTACTCCAAATAATAAGGTGGCTACTGAGTTTATTTTAACTTTCTCCATGTCCTGATGAAGGGTCTTCAATCTAAAATATTAAGTCTTCTTTTAGACCATAGATACTGTTTGACTTCGTGGACAATTCTTGCATTCTCTGTTCTATTTCTCAAAAGCAACCTGAGTTAAGAATGTACAGTATTTATTTTAGGTATATGGCAGATAACAGATTTACTGAGAAACCAACAATAAAACCAAAGTTCAATGCAAACAGATAAAGGGAGATTAATAAACAAGGAAAGCGTTTATTTCTACCAAAGTTTAGTGGAATAATCAGACTATGAAAGATAAAATACAGTAGGTTCAAAATCCAAGTAAATCTAATATTATTGTATCATTAAAGATAATACACTGATTGGCCTTATTTCAAATAATGAGAAGTCTTCCTGATTACTACACCTGTGGGAAGTGCAGCCAACTCCAGCTCATGAAGGACCATGTTAAAGAGCCAGAGTTGGAGTTGGTTGAACTTGGGATCATTTGGAAGCCTGAGCAGTTGATAAACATGACTTTCAGCAGCTGGTTAAATCCAGAGTGCAGAATTTGGGGAGTAGATGGGTGGGCACTGAGAGAGGTAAAGGGAGAAGGAAGTCAGTGTAGGGCCCCCTGTGGCCATTCCCCTCAGCAACAGCTGTACCCTTTTGAATACTACTGAGGGAGATGACTTATCTGGGCAAGGCAGCAGCAGCCAGACCAATAGCACTGTGGTCTTCTTTGAGCCTCAGAAGAGTAGGGTGAAGTCAGGTTTAGCAATAGTCATAGGGGACTCAATAGTTAGGGGGAGCAGAGAGGAAATTCTTTGGCAGCAAAAGAGACACCAGGATAATGTGTTGCTTCCTGGGTGCTAGGGTCCAGGATGTCTCTAAGTGGTTGTAAAATATTCTTGAAGGGGAGGGTGAGCAGCCAGAGGTCATGTTGGTACAAATGACATAGGTAGAGAGAAGTAGAGGTCCTGCGCAGTAAGTTTAGAGAGTTAGGAAGGATGCTGAAGAGCAGGACCTCTAAGGTGGTAATCTCCAGATTTCTCCCAGTGCCACAAGCTAGTGGAAGGTCAGAACAGGAAGATAATGCAGATGAATGAGTGGCTGAGGAGATGGTGTAGGGGGCAAGGGTTTCAATTTTGACCCGGCCCAAGAATCCCCTCATAACAAGTGTCTATACCAAATTTTGAATCACAGATCTATTTAGAATGTATAAGCAGCCTATCTGACATTAATAAATGGGTGATTAATCCTTAATTAATGTTTTGGGGATCTAAAATCCATTTCATAGATAAGGGTCAAATTGGACCCGGAACAGCCTCAATGTACAAAAATTTGTAGAGCCTGTATAAAAGTAAAAATTTTTTAAATATTTTCATTTTTGCAAATTTTGGGTTACTTTAGAAAAAGTCATCAAAATTCAGCTAAAAAAATGGCATTCAGGGTGTTTTTACTGTTCTCAAATGTCAAACAAATCAAATTTGACCCGAACAGTATGTAAGGGTTAATGCAACGAGTATCATAAGCAAGGTGGATGAACTTAGAGTGTGGATCAATACATGGAACTATGATGTTGTAGCAATTGCAGAGACTTGGATGATTCAGGGGCAGGAATAGCTGCTGAGTGTGCCAGGCTTTGGATGTTTCAAAAAGGACAGAGAGGGAGGCAGAAGAGGTGGGGGAATGGCACTGCCACTCAGGGATAGTGTCACAGCTGCAGAGAAGAGGGAAGCCATAGAGGGATTGTCTACTGAGTCACTGTAGGTGGAAGACAGAAACTGGAAAGGGGTAATAACTCTACTGGGTGTTTTTTATTGACCCCCCCCCCCCCCCAGTAGTAACAGAGACATCAAGGAACAGATAAGGAGGCACATCCTGGAACAGTGCTATTGTAACAGGGTTATTGTGATGAGTAGTTTTAACGTTCCTAATATTGACTGGCGTCTCTTTAGATGGGTTGGAGTTTGTTAGGTATGTGCAGGAAGGTTTCCTGATGCGATATGTAGGTAAGCCAACTGGAGCGGAGGCTGTACTTGATCTGGTATTGGGAAATGAACCTGGTCAGGTGTCAGATCTCTCAGTGGGAGAGCATTTTGGAGGTAGTGATCACAACTCTATCTCCTTCAGCATAACAATGGAGCAGAAAATTAGGGTAAAACATTTCATTGGGGTAGGGGGAAATATGATGCTATTAAGCCGGAACTTGGGAACTTAAATTGAGAGCAGATGTTCTCAGGGAAATGCACAACAGAAATGTGGCAAAAAAAAAATAAGCTGAGGAGTGGACTTAAAAGGTGGGGAGAGGGGAGAGAGCAATAGAAGGTGATAGGTGAAACCTGGAAGGGGTGGGATGAAGTAAAGAGCTGGGAAGTTGATTAGTGAAAGACATGGAAGTTTGAAAAGGAGGAAGGAGCACCAGAGGGAAGCAATGGGAAGGAAGGGGGTTGGGGGCATTACCAGAAGTCTGAGGAATCGATGCTCATGCCATCAGGTTGGAGGCTACTCAAATGGAATACAAGCTATTGTTCCTCCAACTTAAGTGTGGCCTCATCATGACAGTGGAATTAAAATGGTGGCCACTGGGAGATCCCGCTTGTTCTGGCGGATGGAGCGAAGGTGCTCAGCGAAGCAGTCTCCCAATCTACGTCGGGTCTCACTGATCTACAGGGGGTCACACCGGAGCACTGAAAACATTATATGATCCCAACAGACTCACAGGGGAAGTGTTCCCTCAGCTGGAAGGACTGTTTAGGACCCTGAATGGTAATGAAGGAGGAGCAGCAGGGGCAGGTGTAGCACTTGTTCTGCTTGCAAGAGTAAGTGCCAGGAGGGAGATCAGTGGAGAGGGACGAATGGACAAGGAGTTGTGTAGGGAGCGATCCCTGTGGAAAGCAGAAAGTGGGGAGGAGGGAAGGTTGCTCACGTACCTTTTGCTAGGTTTTATAACAAAGAACTAAAAATACAGAGTAAATCTATTCAAAACCATGTTTATTACTTGCAAGGTAAAGTCCACCTCCACTCCTTACAATGGAGGACAGGCTTATTCTGGATGGCCCTAACAATAGCTGCATAATCTAAAATCCACTGTCTACAATATCCAGTCATCCCTACGAAATACTTCATTCTCCTGTGAGTTGTTGGCTGCAGGGTTTTGATTATAGCTTCAACAGACTCTTAGCCAATGAGCTTGTATCATGGGATACCTACTCTTGAGCAACATTTTTTATGTTCTATCAAAGAAAGCAGTCTTGTTAATAAAACAACTTCTAGTATTGCCCCTGAAATAATCCAATCTTTCCAAAATTGTTAACTTCAAATTCCCAATTAATGAGCAATTTAATGAGAATGCCTATTTCCTTCTACAATTGTATTTGGAGTAGAGATTAATCCGAATTTGACATGAACAGTGTAAAATTTTGGGATTCTCTAAAATCAGTTACAGCGAAAGCAAATTAAAAATCCCAAACCAAAAAACATAGACAAGGCAGAACAGAAATCCATGTGTGTACTGTTTTTCCTTCAAAACTTACACAAGATTTTTACATTGTAGGGGAATTAAGAGTTATGGGGAAAAGGCAGGTAGATGGAGCTGAGTATATGGACAGATCAGCCATGATAATAAATGGCAGAGCAGGCTCGATGGGCCGGATGGCCCACTCCTGCTCCTATTTCTTATGTTCTTGTGTTCTTATGTTAAGTAACTGCAAAACTTAAAATAAACAGTTAATTGCGAAGACACAGGAATGTACATCCCAAAGAGGAAGTAGTATTCTAAAGGCAAGATGGCACAACTGGCTAACAAGAGAAGTCAATGCCAACATAAAAGCCAAAGAGAAGGCATATAATAGAGCAAAAAATAGTGGGATGTTAGAGATTAAGGAAATTTAAATAAAAAAACAAATGAAAACAACCAAAAAGGTGATTAAAATGTTAAAGATGGAATATAGAAGTAAACTAGCCAATAACATTAAAGTTTCTTCAGACACATAAAGTGTAAAAGAGAGGTGAGAGTGGATATCAGACTCCTGGAAAATGATGCTGGAGAGGTAGTAATGGCGGATGAACTGAATAAGTATTTTGCATCAGACTTCACAGTGGAAGACACTAGCAGAATGGTGAAAGTTCCAGGTGTCTGGGGTCATGACGTGTGTGAAGTTACCATAACAAGAGAGAAGGTTCTTGGAAAACTGAAAGGTCCGAAGGTAGACAGTCGGCTGGGCCAGATGGTGTACACCCCAGGGTACTGAAAGAGGTGGCTGGAAAGATCATAGAGCCATTAGTAATGATCTTTCACAGATTCTGGAATAGCTCCAGAAGACTGGAAAATTGAAACTGTCACTCCCCTCTTCAAGAAAGGAGAGAGGCAGAAGGAAGGAAACTATAGGCCAGTTAGTCTGACCTCTGTGGTTGTGAAGATGCTGGGAGTTGATAGGTAGTAGTCAGTATGGTTTTCTCAAGGGAAAATTGTGCCTGACAAATTCTTTGAAGAAATGACAAGCACAATAGACAAAGGATGGCAAAAAAAAAACACTTCTTGTTGTGTATTTGGATTTCCAGAAGGACTTTGACAAGGTGCCAAACGTGAGGTTGCTTAACAAGCTCTGAGACCTGTCCTGTCCAACTGTCAGGAAAGTAAATGCAACGCTAACATTCATTTCAAGAGGATGAAATGTATTATATCTATAGATCATGGTACATGAGCGTGATCCAAAAATAATTGTCAATGCTCTTTTAAGTAGAGAATTAATTTTTAGCCAACCTTTGTAGAGAACAAAAACAGGTAGTTAAGATTAGCTTACCTTTCTTGAAATTAATTTCCTTCTTTCCCTTTCATAAATTTTAAAAACTCATAAGACAAAATAGGTTTAATTTTTCCAAAGGTAGGCTCAAGTAGTTTAATTTAAATAAAGGTTGTAAATTGATTTTAATTAATGCTATTTACAGCATGGAAATTTATTGACAATTTTGGATAGTAAAGTTACTAAAAATCGTAAGTCGAGCAATACGAATAAAAATCTAGCCAAACACAATTTTATACAAGACTCTGAAAAATCATTTTCTTACTAAATGATATAATCAGGCTCAACTATAGGCCTAGCATATAAAACCTATGTTTGTTTTTTTTGCTGCACAAATTCTCAATTCTGGGTTGAACTTGAGATAAGCACACATGGATTTCACCTTCAACTGAAATGAGATGATTTTTATTCTTTCTCCTCATGCTTGTTAAACAAGAGGAAGCTTGCTCACACATGTAAGAAGTTGAAAACTGTAGTGAAATGTTCAGTGCTTTCCTATGAATAGCAAGATACTCTTCTTGCACAGAAATCCACAACTTGTCCAAGGGAAGGTCAGTAAATCTCACCTTGAGTGCACGAACACTCCAGCTCACAAAATTCTTCTTCTTCTCTCAAATAGAAGTTCTCAGACTGAGCAGAAGGTTCGGAGAAAGGGTCCCTCACCCAGTCATACACTTGTGTGAAAGAGAGACAAAATACTGTTCAATTTTGTTTGCAGTCCTTCCAGGGAGTTTTCAGTAGGACTTGAGACGTTCTGATATCCATCTTCACTCTCAAGCCTGTACAGCAGTGGAAACATTTCAACAAATGAGTGCGTTTACAAAGTACATAAAATACACCGTAACTACATCTATATATATGTAACAACATTTTCAAATGCCATTACAGATGTACGTCTGTTTGAGTCATAAATACAAGAACTTGAAATATGTAACAAATAAATCAAAGTTTGAAGTAATTTTGTTATCTAAGTATGTGTATATCAGTTTATATTACCCTGAGATTTAGGATGAAGTACAATAGAATCAATGAAAAGTTACATAGAATCAATGACAAGCAGCCAATGAGCAAAAGATAAACCACTTCTGCAAAAGTAATTTTGATAATAATAAATAATACTGAGCAAAAAAGTTTGTTGAGTCCTTGAAAGTGAATCCATAAGTTGTGGAATCAGTTCAGAGTTGAGATGAGTAAAGTTATCAACACTGGTTCAGGAGCCTGGTGGACTCTGCCCAATGAAGTAGTGGAGGCTACCTCAGTAAGTATATTTAAGACAAGATTGGACAGATTTTTGAAAAGTAGGGGAATTAAGGGTTATGGGGAAAAGGCAGGTAGGTGGAGATATAGCCAGATTTGTAGGTTGTACAATCAGTTCAATCAGATTTGTAGGTTGTACAATCAGCTGAGGTGAGTGAAGTTATTGACACTAGTTCAGGAGTCTGATGGTTGAGGGGTAATAACTATTTCTGAAAATGGTGGACTGGAACATGAAGCTCTTTTCCCTCCTTTCCATAATCAGGATCATGGGGGTTCTTGACCATTAAGGCTACTTTCTTTTGGCAGCGCTCCATGTAGATACACTCAATGGCACAACTCGACAAGTACAAGTGGCAGAGAAATTATACAACTATTTTGGTTTTGGTTTGACAGAACACAAATCAATTCGTAAAAATGGTGGGGAAGAAACCATACTGAAAATGAGGAACAAAAAGAAATCACACCCAAACAACAATGAAAAGAAGTACAGGAAGGAGACAGTGGCCCTCGTGATACCAAGAGAAAATCTCTCAATTCCAGCAAAAAAATGAGCTGGTCATCAACAGCTGTGTGCTGGCAGTTGGGTGGCTCCACCTCCCAGTGTGTAATGGAACTGAGGCAGAGATAGCCATCAACAGCCAAGAAATGGGTTATTACACTTCCCAGTATGCATTGATGGAACTGAGGTGGAGATGGCTGATAGATGGTCATAAACAGCCAGAAGCTGTACCACCCACTGTATCAATGGTGCTGAGGTTAACAGTTTCATGACTTACTTACTGCGGCTGCTGTTTAGAGCAGCAATAAAGGTCCTCCTTTCTAGCTTTTTTCAGGGCTTCCTTCATCATATCAGTAGCTGGGATATTGCCTCAAGATTGAGAGGAGAAAATTTAGGATGGAGAAGATGAGAAACCATTTTTCCCAGAGTGGTGAATCTGTGTAATTCTCTGCCCAGGGAAGCAGTTGAGGCTCCTTCACTGAGTATATTTAAGATACAGTTAGATTTTTACATATTAGAAGTATTAAGGGTTATGGGGAAAAGGCAGGTAGATGGAGCTGAGTTTACGGACAGATCAGCCATGATTATTGAATGGCGGGGCAGGCTCGATAGGCCAGATGGCCTGCTCCTGCTCCTATTTCTTATTTTCTTCTTGATTTACACTTCTGTCAATCATACAAGTCCCAACTGGAGGCTTGGAAACATTGTTGCATGTAGAAGGATTCCTCATTGTTATTTCCATAACAACTTTATTTTACCGCTCAGGGTTGTTAGCCGTGAGCTGAAACCTGAATCTGGAGGATCAGCAGTCTACTCTTTGACTATACTTTGACCTGTTTGGCATAGGTGACCCTACTAAGAACCAAAGCATAATGTCCTGAATCCAGCCAACATAATTCTCTGGGTCACTGAGGCATGCAAGCTTCCAAACCTTAAGACAACGTTGAGGTCCTCAAGGAGGAATAGCTTCAAGAACCCAGGTGTAAATATCACGAACACTTTGTCTTGATACAGAGACTTCGACACTATGGCCCTGAAAGGACATTGTGCCTCTACTTCCTCAAAAGGCTAAGGAAGTTTGGGATGCTCCTGATTTTAAAGAAATATCATGCCTGGATTAATCACGCCTTGATTTGGCAACTGCTTTGTCCGAGACCTCAAAAATGACTGAGAGTTGTGTTTGCAGCCCAGTCCATCATGCAAACCAGACTCTCCTCCTTTAACTGTGCCTACATTTCTTGAAAAGCAGCCAACATAATCAAGGACTTCCCCCTTCTTGGTTGTCCCTCTCCTCCTCTTTCCCATGAGCCAGAAGATATAGAAGCTTTGAAACACGTGTCAATAGACACATGGACAGCTTCAATCCTGCTGTAGCCAAAATCTTGGACAGCTACACTAAAGAGGAATTCTTGATTCCCCCAGTTTACCTCGTTTTCATCTTTCCACTCCATTTCTCTACCTGCATAGCTCTTTCTCGATCACTGCAACACCAGATTGTACATTCAATTCTTTTACTTTGTGACCTCCATGTATTTACGTACAACATGAACTGCCTGGATGGCAAACAAAGTTTATCTGTATCTTGGTACTCATGACGATAAACAAATAGGAGATCACTCTGTAAAAAATCAATAGCTCCAAATGCCTATCTATTCTTCCCGACCTAAAGGAAAGACATCAATAAGATTAAAAGAGCGCAGAGAAAATTTACAAGGATGCTGCCAGCACTTGAGGACCTGAGTGATAGGGAAAGGTTGAATTGGTTCGGACTCTGCAGCTACATAGGACCCTGCTCGGACACTTGGTGTGCTGTGTTCAGTTCTGGTCGCCTCAATACAGGAACAATGCGGAAGCAATTGAAAGGGTGCAGAGGAGATTTACAAGGATGTTGCCTGGATTGGGGAGCATGCCTTATGAGAACAGGTTGAGCGAACTCGGCCTTTTCTCCTTGAAGTGACGGAGGATGAGAGGTGACCTGAGAGAGGTGTATAAGATGATGAGAGGCATTGATCATGTGGATAGTCAGAGGCTTTTTCCCAGGGCTGAAATAACTAACACGAGAGGACACAGGTTTAAGGTGCTGGGGAGTAGATACACAGGAGATGTCAGGGATGTTTTTTACTCAGAGGGTTGTAAGTGCATGGAATGGGCTGCTGGCAACGGTGGTGGAGGCGAATACGATAGGGTCTTTTAAGAGATTTTTGGATAGGTACATGGAGCTTAGAAAAATAGAGGGCTAAAGGCAAGCCTAGTAATTGTTAAGGCAGGGACATGTTCGGCACAACTTTGTGGGTCAAACGGCCTATATTATGCTGTAGGTTTTCTACATTTTTATGTTTCTATGTTTATTCCCAGGAGTGTAGGAGAATGAGGGGAAATGATAGAGGTACAAAAACTCATGAGGGGTATAAATAGGGTAAAGGCAAGCAGGCTTTTTCCAGTGAGGTTGGGTGAGATTAGTATTAGAGCTCATAGGTTAAGGGTGAAAGGTGAAATGTTCAAGGGGAACCTGAGGTGGAACTTCTTCCCCAGACAGTGGTGAGACTGTGGAACCAGCTGCCGGCAGAAGCAGGTTCAATTTCAGTATTTACGTCAAAGTTCAAACTTTATTATTAAAGTACATTTATGTCGTCATATATGATCGTGAGAAGCATTTTTTGTGGCATTTACAGGAAAATAAAGAAATAGAACAGAATTTATGAACAACTATACATAAACAAAAACTGACAAACAACCAATGTGCAAAAGACGACAATTTGTGCAACTATAAATAAATGAATAATACTGAGAACATGAGTTGTCAAGTGGAGATTTACCAGGATGCTGCCTGGTTTAGAGAGTATGGATTATAATCAGAGATTAAGGGAGCTAGGGCTTTACTCTTTGGAGAGAAGGAGGATGAGAGGAGACATGATAGAGGTGTACAAGATATTAAGAGGAATAGACAGAGTGGACAGCCAGCGCCTCTTCCCCAGGGCACCACTGCTCAGTACAAGAGGACATGGCTTTAAGGTAAGGGGAGGGAAGTTCAAGGGGGATATTAGAGGAAGGATATTAGAGAGTTTTTCGCTCAGAGTGGTTGGTGCGTGGAATGCACTGCTTGAGTCAGTGGTGGAGGCAGACACACTAGTGAAGTTTAAGAGACTACTAGACAGGTATATGGAGGAATTTAAGGTGGGGTTTTATATGGGAGACAGGGTTTGAAGGTCGGCACAACATTGTGGGCCAAAGGGCCTGTAACGTGCTGTACTATTCTATGTTTAAGTCCTTGAACGTGAGCCTGTAGTTTGTGGAATCAGTTCAGTGTTGAGGTGAGTGATGTTATCCTCACTCGTTCAGAAGCCTGATGATTACAACAGTTCGGCATGAACAAGGGAGCCAAGTAAAAAGTAAAACTCTTGACCCAGAGCCTGATCATCTGCATCCCAACATAATGAAAGGAGTAACCATGGAAATAATGAATGCAACGTTTCAGTCCAGGACCCTTTAGTAGGGCTGGAGAAAAAAAGATGAGGAGTAGTGTCAAAAGGTGGGGGTAGGGAAGGGAGAAACTCAAGGTGATAGGGTGAAACCAGGAGGAGGAAGTAAAGAGGTAGGAAGTTGATTGGTGAAAGAGCTACAGGGCTGGAGAAGGGGAAAGTGATGGGAGAGGACAGAAGGCCCTGCAAGAAAGGAAAGGGGGGAGAAGCATCAGAGGTGGACAGGCAAGGAGATGAGGGAAAAGGGGATGTGGAATGGTGAAGGGGTAGGGGGGCATTACCAAAAGTTCAAGAAATCAATGTTCATGCCGTCAGGTTGGAGGCTACCCAGACGAAATACAAGGTGGTTTTCCTCCAACCTGAGTGTTGCTTCTTCGCAACAGTAGTGCAGGCCATGGATTGACGTGTCAGAACAGGAATGGGAAGTGAAATTAAAATGGGTGGCCACTGGGAAATCCCACTTTTCATGGCAGACGGAATGTAGGTGAATGGCAAAGCGGTGGATGTGTTGCCTCACCTGGAAGGACTGTTTGGGGTCCTGAATTGACATGAGGGAGCAAGTGTAGGGGCAAGCCTAGAACATGTTCTACTTGCAGGGATAAGTGCCAGGAGGAGATCTGTTGGGAGGGATAAATGGGCAAGGGCTCCAAACATGGTTGTGTCATCGTGGCTTTAGAATACTTCTTCCTCTTTTGGATGTGTATATCCTATGACTTCCGAATTGCTTCCAGCAATTCCAGCCATTGCTGCTCTGCCATCATTCCTGCCAGTGTTCTTTCCCAATCAATTCTGGCCAACTCCTCTCTAATGCCTCTGTAATTCCCTTTACTCCACAGTAATACTGATACATCTGACTACAGCTGATAATCCATCTCCAAAATAAAAAACAGAGAAGTGTATATTTTTGAAATGGTGAGTGAATGAGAAATTTAAAGGGTGAACTCTATGTGAGTCATGGCAAGGAAATGAGCAGTTAAGGTAAATGGAACGCTGGCCTTTATAACAAAAGGTTTTGAATACTTGAGCAAGATCATCTTGATACAATGATGTGGGTCACACATGAGGCTGCTTACCAAGTTGAGAGCCCAGAGTATTACAGGAAAATTTCTGGCATGGTTAGAGAATTGGCTAATTGGTAAGAGGCAGTGAGATGGAATAAAAGGATCCTTTTCTGGTTGGCTGCCAGTGACTGCTGTTCTAAAAGTGATTTAGATGGTGGAATAATTGGCTTTGTTGCTAAGTTTGTAGATTGGTGGAGGGGCAGGTAGGCAGCAGAAGGGCTTAGACAGATGAAAATGAATGGTCATGCACTTCGGTAGAAGAAATAAATGTGCAGACTATTTCCTAAATGTGAAGAAAATTCAAAAACCTGAGATGCAAAGGAACTTGAGAATCCTTGTGCAGAACTCTCTAAATGTTAACTTGCAGGTTGAATCAGTGGTGAAGAAGACAAATGCAATGATCACATTCATTTCAATAGGTCTAGAATACAGAGCAGGGATGTGATGCTGAAGCTTTATAAGGCACTGGTGAGGCTTCACCTTGAATATTGTGAACAGTTTTGGGCCCCTCATCTTAGAAAAGATGTGCTGGCATTGGAGAGGGCCAGAGGCAGTTCACAAAGATGGTTCTGGGAATGAAAGGGTTATCAGAGAAGGTTGTTGACTTCAGGAGGGCACGGAGCACCACCCCCGCTGAACATCGGCAGCTCCTTGGTAGAGATCGTAAAGAACACCAAATCTCTTGGTGTTCACCTGACAGAGAATCTCACCTGGTCCCTCAACACCAGCTCCATAGCAAAGAAAGCCCAGCAGCGTCTCTACTTTTTGCGAAGGCTGAGGAAAGTCCATCTCCCACCCCCTATCCTCATCACATTCTACAGGGGTTGTATTGAGAGTATCCTGAGCAGCTGCATCACTGCCTGGTTCGGAAATTGCATCATCTCGGATCGCAAGACCCTGCAGCAGATAGTGAGGTCAGCTGAGAAGATCATCGGGGTCTCTCTTCCTGCCATCACAGACATTTACACTACACGCTGCATCCACAAAGGAAGCAGCATTATGAAGGACCCCATGCACCCCTCATACAATCTCTTCCCCCTCCTGCCATCTGGGAAAAGGCTCTGAAGCATTCGGGCTCTCACGACCAGACTATGTAACAGTTTCTTCCCCCAAGCTATCAGGCTCCTCAATACCCGAAGCCTGGACTGACACCTTGCCCTACTGTCCTGTTTACTATTTATTGTAATGCCTGCACTTTTTTTGTGCACTTTATGCAGTCCAGTGTAGGTCTGTAGTCTAGTATAGCTTTCTCTGTTTTTTTTTATTACGTAGTTCTATCTAGTTTTTGTACTGTGAAATGTAAACCATGGTCCTGAAAAACATTTTTACTATGCACTGTACAAGCAGTTATGGTCAAAATGACAATAAAAGTTTACTTGACTTGACTTGATTTGACTCATACAGGGAACGTTTAATAGCTCTGGGTCTGCACTCGCTGGAATTTAGAAGGATGTGGGTGGGGGGGGGGGCAGGAGAGAATCTCATTGAAACTTTTCGAATGTTGAAAAGTCTAGACAGAGTAGATGTGGAAAGGATGTTTCCCATGATGGGTGAGTCTAGGACAAGAGGGCACATCCTCATTTGGGTTTACTTAAGTTGGAGATTGATAGGTTCTTGATTGGGCATGACATCAAAGATTATGGGGAGAAGGCTGGCGAGTGGGAATGAGGAGGAAATAAAAAGAAAAGAGTCAGCCATGATTAAATGGTGGAGCAGACTCAATGGGTCAATTAGCCTAATTTTACTCCTATATCTTATGTCAATTCTTCCAGTAGGTTTTCCCTTCCTCCTTACCTCATCTTCATTTCCCCACTCTGTCTCCCTTCTCTCCTCTCCTCTTCTCAACTGCCTCTCACATGCCCTTGTTGCTCCTCCTCCTTCCCTTTCTTCCATGGTCCACTATCTTCTTTTGTCAGATTCCTTCTTCTCCAGCCCTTTATGCTTTCCACCTATCACCTCCCAGATTCTTACTTTATCCTCACTTGCCTGGCTTCACCTATCACCTTTTCGTTGTACTCCTTGCCTGAGTCGGGCATCTTCCACCTTCATTTCCAGTCCTGATGAAGAGTTTTGGCCTGAAATGTTGGCTGTTTATTCACTTCCATAGATGCTGCCTGACCCACTGAGTTCCTCCAGCATTTTATGTGTGTTGCAATGATATGGGTCCTTGGTGAAAGTACAATTGCAGAAGGCACATTCTTTCGATAAGAAGACTGCAGGAAAGGTTCACCAGTCAGATTCCATGGATGGCAAGTCTGTTGAATGAGATCAAATTGACATTTCTATTGTTAAGAAAACTGAGAGAAAATCTCATTGAACCACACAAAATTCTGACAGCACGGGATTAAATTAGATATGGTGAGGATGTATAGTCTAGAATGGGAAATGACAGTCACAGAGAAAGACAGATAGGATGGAGATGAAAAAATGTTTCTTTCCACTCAGTGGGTAGTGAAGCTGTGAAATTCTCAAACAGTAAAAGCTGTGGAGACTAAGCTGCTGAGTTTAAGAAGGAGATAGTTAAATTTTTAGGTACAAAAAGCATCAAGCGGTAAAGGAGGATATATTATTGAAAGTGAAGTTTAAAGTTAATTTATTATCAAAGAACATGCAAGTCACTGTACACAATCCTGTGGTTAATTTTCTTGTGAAAACAAGAAACACAATAGAATCAGTGAAAGACCACACCCAGCAGTACAGACCAAAGAACCAAAGGGCGATAAATAACAACAAAATGTGCAAATAAAAAAAGAAAAAAACATAGCCATAATAATAAGAAGCGGCAAGCTGAATTAAGGAGGTAAAAGAACGCACTCACCCAGTTGAAGACAATTAACTCCTAAAGTTACAATGGATATGCTAAAAGCAGTCATAAAAATACCCAATCTGGAAAAGTGCCGGTGGTGAGAATATAATTATTGATATGAAAAATTTACTTGCCTTCATCCATATCTATTAATATAGAAACATAGAAAACCTACAGCACAATACAGGCCCTTCGGCTCACAAGGTTATGCCGAACATGCTCCTACCCTAGAAATTACTAGGCTTACCCCTAGCCCTCTATTTTTCTAAGCTCCATGTACCTATCCAAAAATCTCTTAAAAGACCCTATCGTATTCGCCTCCACCACCGTTGCCGGCAGCCCATTCCATGCACTCACAACTCTCTGAGTAAAAAACTTACCCTTGACATCTCCTCTGTACCTACACCCCAGCACCTTAAATCTGTGTCCTCTTGTGGCAACTAATTCAGCCCTGGGAAAAATCCTCTGACTATCCACACAATCAACGCCTCTCAGCATCTTATACACCTCTATCAGGACACCTCTCATCCTCCATCGCTCCAAGGAGAAAAGGCCGAGTTCACTCAACCTAACCTCATAAGACATGCGCCCCAATCCAAGCAACATCCTTGTAAATCTCCTCTGCACCCTTACTATGGCTTCCACATCCTTCCTGTAAAGAGGCAACCAAAACTGAGCACAGTACTCCAAGTGGAGTCTGACCGGGGTCCTATATAGCTGCAACAATACCGCTCGGCTCTTAAATTCAGTTCCACGATTGATGAAGACCAATACACCGTACGCCTTCTTAACCACTGAATCAACCTGTGTGGCTGCTTTGAGCGTCCAATGGACTCAGACCCCAAGATCCCCCTGATCCTCCACACTGCCAAGAGTCTTACCATTAATGCTATATTCTGTCATCATATATTACTTACCAAAGTGAACCATTTCACACTCATGTGGGTTGAACTCCATCTGCCACTTCTCAGCCCAGTTTTGCATCCTATAAATGTCCCGCTGTAACCTCTGACAGCCCTCAACACTATCCACACCTCCAACCTTTGTGTCATCAGCAGACTTACTAACCCATCCTTCCACTTCGTCATCCAGGTCATTTATAAAAATCATGATGAGTAAGGGTTCCAGAACAGATCCCTGAGGCACTCCACTGATGACCGACTTCCATGCAGAATATGACCCATCTGCAAACAGTTTTTGCCTTCTGTGGGCAAGCCAGTTCTCGATCCACAAAGCAATGTCCCCTTGGATCCCATGCCTCCTTACTTACTCAATAAGCCTTGTGTGGGGTACCTTATCAAATGCCTTGCTGAAATTCATATGCACTACATCTACTGCTCTTCCTTCATTGATATGTTTAGTTATGTTTGGATGCTGTCCAAGTTGCATGCCATCTTGGACAATATCTCCCATCCACTCCATAATGTACTGGTTAGAGACAGGAGTACATTCCATCGAGATGCAACACTGAGTGTCATAGGAAGACATTCCTGCCTGTGGCCATCAAACTTTACAACTCCTCCATCAGACCGTCAGACACCCTGAGCCAATAGGCTGATCCTGGACTTATTTCCACTTGGCATAATTAACTTATTATTATTTAATTATTTATGGGTTTAGATTGCTATATTTCTACACTATTCTTGGTTGGTGCAACTGTAACAAAACCCATTTCCCTCGGGATCAATAAAGTACGTCTGTCTGTCTGTCACATCCTCAAAAATTACAATCAAGCTGATAAGGCATGACCTGCCCTTGACAAAGCTGTGCTGATTATTCCTAATCATAATATACCTCTCGAAATGTTCATAAATCCTGCCTCTCATGATCTTCTCCATAAACTTACCAACCACTGAGGTAAGACTCACTGGTCTATAATTTCCTGGGCTATCTCCACTCCCTTTCTTGAATAAAGGACAACATTCACAACCCTCCAATCCTCTGGAACCTCTCCCATCCCAATTGATGATGCAAAGATCATCGCCAGAGGCTCAACAATCTCCTCCCTTACCTCCCACAGTAGCCTGGGGTACATCTCATCTGGTCCCGGCGATTTATCCAACTTGATGCTTTCCAAAAGCTCCAGTACATCCTCTTTCTTAATATCTACATGCTCAAGCTTTTCAATCTGCTGCAAGTCATCACTATTATCACCAAGAGCCTTTTCCATAGTGAATACTGAAGTAAAGTATTCATTAAGTACCTCTGCTTTTTCCTCCAGTTCCTTACACACTTTCCCACTGTCACATTTGATAGGTCCTAATCCTTTCATGTCTTATGCTCTTCACATACTTGTAGAATACCTTGGGGTTTTCCTTAATCCTGTCTGCCAAGGCCTTTTCATGGCCCCTTCTGGCTCTCCTAATTTCCTTCTTAAGCTCCTTCCTGTTAGCCTTATAATCTTCTGGATCTCTAACATTACCTAGCTCTCTGAACCTTTTCTTTTCTTCTTGACCAGATTTATTTCAGCCTACGGTTCCTGCACCCTACCATAACTTCCATGTCTCATTGGAATGTACCTGTGCAGAACTTCACACAAATATTCCCTGAACATTTGCCACATTTCTTCCGTACTTTTCCCTGAGAACATCTGTTTCCAATTTAAGCTTCCAATTTCCTGCCTGATAGCCTCATAATTCCCCTTACTCCAATTAAACACTTTTCTAACTTGTCTGTTCCTAAATCTCTCCAAAGCTATGGTAAAGGAGATAGAATTATGATTACTATCTCCCACTGAGAGATCTAACACCTGACCAGGTTCATTTCCCAACACCAAATCAAGTACAGCTTCTCCTCTTGTAGGCTTATCTACATATCGTGTAGATCTACAAACCTTCCTGAACACACCTAACAAACTTCACCATCTAAACCCCTTGCTCGAGGGATTTTCATCAAAATTCTGAAAACTGCCTGAATTTTTGACAGAAAGTAAAAAAAAATACCCATTTCTGATATAAAGGAGAAATCACAAATTACCCATCGAAATATTGTCCCTTTATTTGTTCACAAACTATATATAAAACATCATACATCTCACAATAAATCAGCACTCACTTAGATAACCACAATATAATATAGAAGAACAGAAAGGATATAAAGGACAACTGATAATAGATTCTGTAACTCTAAATCAAGTCCAGTGGAAAAGCAGAGATCTTCAATGTTACAATATTGACTACCAAAAAGTATTTAATTCTGTTCTACACTTACGCTTAATAGAAGCTCTTAATACATATAAACTACACCAAATACTTATGAAATTCCTTCAACATCTGATGAAGCATTGATGTACTATAATTACCTTATTAACATACAAACGAGAACTGTTAAAAAGAACCATAACTATCAAAATAAACCAAGACATTTTCCAGGGCAACTCTCTAAGCCCACTATGGTTTTGTCCAGCTTTAAACCCACTCTAATTTACTGAATTGGATGAAAATATGGTATCTAATCAGAGAGAACCAAACAAACTATCGGCATACCTGTGAACAATTTGAAATTATATACTCCTTTATCAGTAAAGCTAAAGCAATGAATTCAAATTGTAGATTTTTATCCAACGATGTAAACATGAACCTTGGACTAGATAAGTACAGAACATTAAGCACAAAGAAAGGTGAAATAGAGCAAATAGAATACAAATACAACTGATACGATACAACTGATTGATGAACATGAAACATGTGACCATCTGGGATATCAACAAGCATAAAAAATAGATCACACCAACTTCGACAGAATTTACTTTTAGGCTTTAGAAAGTCTGCCAAACAGAACTCAATTGTCAAAATATAAGAAAGGCAGTCAACACTTTCGCTATACCCATATTAATGTATTCTTTTGACATGATAGTTTGGTCCAAAACCAACCTGGAGAATTTACTGAGAAAAGTAAGAACTGACGTGACAACTCTAGAAAACACTGTGTGCACTCAAACACACTCAGATTAACACTATCTAGGTAAGGAGGAGGAATAGGAATAACAGACATAAAACATTTAGACAACAGTCAGATAAGATTTCTAACGATATATTTTCATCAATGAAAACAGGATTCTAGGAACATTAGGTGAAGAGTCCATGAAAGTGAGTCTGTAGGTTGTGGGAACAGTTCAGTGATGGGGCGAGTGAAGATTGGTTCAAGAGCCTGATGGTTGAGGGCTAGTAACTGTTCCTCAACTGGTGGTGTGGGCCCTGAGGGTTCTGTACCTGCTTCCTGATTGCAGCAGTGAGAAGAGAGCATGGCCAGGGTGGTGGGGGCCCTTGATGAAGGATGCTGCTTTCCTTTTGACAGTCTCAATCATGGGAGGGCTGTCATCATGTGGAATAGTAAAGCAGATTAGAAAGGCAGAATAGACTGCTCTTGCTCATATTATTTGTTTCTGTTTCCATTTCACTGAACCGGAACCACCATTTCAAACATCAGAACGATACTGTCTGCTCTCAAGGCTCTTTTTTTAAATTCAGCTGTAATATTGCTTTTTCAACTTGGATGGGAGAGATATTGTGACATAGATGGTAGAGCTGTTGCCTCACAGCACCAGAGGCACAGGTTTGATCCTAACCAGTCCAAATGTGAGCAAATTGCCCATTCTCCCAATGAGCCTGGGTGCCAAAGACATGCAGGTTAGTCAGTTAATTGGCTGGTTTAAATTGCCCCAGTAAATAGGCAAGTGCTGGACTCAGAGGGGAAATTAATGGGAATATGGGGGGGGGGGAGGAATAAAAACTGTAATGAATGCAAGGACTAGTGTAAATGGTTAGTGAACACTCAATGGTCCAGAGGGTCTATCCAGGTGGTCACATAAGAATTAGCAAATGAAACACAACTAACTGGAACAAGTCAAGGCCTGAGCGCAATAGATCCTGCACATACTGGAAACTTTGAGCAACCCACTCCAAATGCTGGCAGAATTCAACAGATCAGGCAGGTCCTGGACTAAAACACCGATGTTTATTCCCCTCCATAGATGAGGTCCTACAAGGTGAATTTAGGAAGTTAGGAGATAAACTAAAAAGTAGGACCACAAAGGTAATAATCTCTGGATTACTACCAGTGCCACGTGCTAGTCAGAGTAGAAATAGGAGGATATTTCAGATTTATACGTGGCTTGAAAAATGGTGCAAGGGGAAGGGATTCAAATTTCTGGGGCATTGGAACCAGTTCTGGGAGAGGTGGGACCGGTATAAACAGAACGGTCTGCACCTGGGCTGGACTGGAACCGATGTCCTGGGGGAGCGTTTGCTACTGCTGTTCAGGAGGATTTAAACTAATGTGGCAGGGGGATGGGAACAAGTGCAGAGAGACAGAGGGGTGTAAAATGAGGGTAGAAGCAAAAAGTAGTAGGGTGAAAAGTAAAAGTGGCAGGCAGGCAAATCCAGGGCAAAAAGCAAAAAGGACCACTTTTCAACATAATTGTATAAGGGCTAAGAGTGTTGTAAAAACAAGCCTGAAGGCTTTGTGTGTCAATGCGAGGAGCATTCGTAACAAGGTGGATGAATTGAATGTGCAGATAGTTATTAATGAATATGATATAGTTGTGATCACAGAGACATGGCTCCAGGGTGACCAAGAATGGGAGCTCAACATCCAGGGATATTCAATATTCAAGAGGGATAGACAGGAAAGAAAAGGAGGTGGGGTAGCATTGCTGGTTAGAGAGGAGATTATTAGCCTGGAGGATGTGGAATCGATATGGGTAGAGGTGCATAACACTAAGGGGCAGAAAACGCTGGTGGGAGTTGTGTACAGGCCACCTAACAGTATTAGTGAGGTTGGGGATGGCATTAAACAGGAAATTGGAAATGCGTGCAATAAAGGAACAGTAGTTATAATGGATGACTTCAATCTACATATAGATTGGGCAAACCAAATTGGTAAGGGTGCTAAGGAAGAGGATTTCTTGGAATGTATGTGGGATGGTTTTCTGAACCAACATGTCGAGGAACCAACTAGAGAGCAGGCCATTCTAGATTGGGTATTGAGCAATGAGAAAGGGTTAGTTAGCAATCTTGTCCTGCGAGGCCCCTTGGGTAAGAGTGACCATAATATGGTGGAATTCTTCATTAAGATGGAGAGTGACATAGTTAACTCAGAAACAAAGGTTCTGAACTTAAAGAAGGGTAACTTTGAAGGTATGAGACGTGAATTAGCTAAGATAGACTGGCAAATGATACTTAAAGGGTTGACGGTGGATATGCAATGGCAAGCATTTAAAGATTGCTTGGATGAACTACAACAATTGTTCATCCCAGTTTGGCAAAAGAATAAACCAGGGAAGGTAGTTCACCCGTGGCTGACAAGGGAAATTAGGGTTAGTATCAAGTCCAAAGAAGAAACATATAAATTAACAAAAAAAAAGTGGCACACCTGAGGACTGGGAGAAATTCAGAGACCAGCAGAGGAGGACAAAGGGCTTAATTAGGAAAGGGAAAAAAGATTATGAGCGAAAGTTGACAGGGAACATAAAAATTGACTGTAAAAGCTTTTATAGATATGTGAAAAGAAAAAGATTGGTTAAGACAAATGTAGGTCCTTTACAGTCAGAAACAGGTGAATTGATCATGGGGAACAAGGACATGGCAGACCAATTGAATAACTACTTTGGTTCTGTCTTTACTAAGGAGGACTTAAGTAATCTTCCAGAAATAGTAGGGGACCGAGGGTCTAGTGAGACAGAGGAACTGAGGGAAATACATGTTAGTAGGGAAGTGGTATTAGGTAAATTGAAGGGATTAAAGGCAGATAAATCCCCAGGGCCAGATGGTCTGCATTCCAGAGTGCTTAAGGGAGTAGCCCAAGAAATAGTGGATGCATTAGTGATAATTTTCCAAAACTCCTTAGATTCTGGATTAGTTCCTGTGGATTGGAGGGTGGCTAATGTAACCCCACTTTTTAAAAAAGGAGGGAGAGAAAAACCGGGGAATTATAGACTGGTGAGTCTGACATCGGTGATGGGGAAAATGCTAGAGTCAGTTATCAAAGATGTGATAACAGTACATTTGGAAAGAGGTGAAATCATCTGACAACGTCAGCATGGATTTGTGAAAGGAAAATCAAGTCTGATGACTCTTACAGAATTTTTTGAAGATGTAACTAGTAGAGTGAATAGGGATGTGGTATATTTAGATTTTCAAAAGGCTTTTGACAAGGTCCCACACAGGAGATTAGTGTGCAAACTTAAAGCACACGGTATTGGGGGTATGGTATTGATGTGGATAGAGAATTGGTTGGCAGACAGGAAGCAGAGTGGGAGTAAACGGGACCTTTTCAGAATGGCAGGCAGTGACTAGTGGGGTACCGCAAGGCTCAGTGTTGGGACCCCAGTTGTTTACAATATATATTAATGATTTAGATGAGGGAATTAAATGCAGCATCTCCAAGTTTCTGGATGACATGAAGCTGGGCGGCGGTGTTAACTGTGAGGAGGATGCTAAGAGGATGCAGGGTGACGTGGATAGGTTAGGTGAGTGGGAAAATTCATGGCAGATGCAATTTAATGTGGATAAATGTGAGGTTATCCACTTTGGTTGCAAAAACAGGAAAACAGATCATTATCTGAACGGTGACCGATTAGGAAAAGGGGAGGTGCAACGAGACCTGGGTGTCATTGTACAGCAGGCGGTGAAAAAGGCAAATGGTATGTTGACATTCATAACAAAAGGATTTGGGTACAGGAGCAGGGAGGTTCTACTGCAGTTGTACAAGGCCTTGGTGAGAGTATTGTGTGCAGTTTTGGTCCCCTAATCTGGGACAGACATTCTTACCATAGAGGGAGTACAAAGAAGGTTCACCAGATTGATTCCTGGGATGGCAGGACTTTCATATAAAGAAAGACTGGATCGACTAGGCTTATACTCACTGGAATTTAGAAGATTGAGGGGGGATCCTATTGAAACGTATAAAATTCTAAAGGGATTGGACAGGCTAGATGCAGGAAGATTGTTTCTGATGTTGGGGAAGTCCAGAACGAGGGATCACAGTTTAAGGATAAAGGGGAAGCCTTTTAGGACCAAGATGAGCAAAAACTTCTTCACACAGAGAGTGGTGAATCTGTGGAATTCTCTGCCACAGGAAACAGTTGAGGCTGGTTCATTGGCTATATTTAAGAGGGAGTTAGATATGGCCCTTGTGGCTAAAGGGATCGGGGGTATGGAGAGAAAGCAGGTACAGGGTTCTGAGTTGGATGATCAGCTATGATCATACTGAATAGCGGTGCAAGCTCGAAGGGCCGAATGGCCTACTCCTGCACCTATTTTCTATGTTTCTATGCTGTGTTCCTTCAGCATTCTGTGTGCGTGCCAAGTATTGGAAATAGACAAGACTTAAGCCTTTGTTGTTGCCATGTGGTGGAAGAAACAGAGGCTACCATTTTATGAACGGGTTCTTGCTCAGGGATGGTTGGATCTAAGAATTGAAAATGAAAATGGATGCAGTGAGACCTCTAGTGATTATAACCTGTTAGTGCAGAGATCATATTTCTTTGAAAGGTTTGAGCTGCAGATTAATGGAAAGGCTGTAAGTGTCTATGAACTGGAACAATCTGAGACCAGCAGCTGACTGACGTGGCTGAACTGCTTTGAACTGGGCCGACTCAAAAAAGGAACCTGAGGCACAACACACAAAATGCTGGAGGAACTCAGTCAGGTTGGAAATAATCCACCAGTATTTTGAGCTGAGACACTTCATCAGGATAAAAGGTCTCAGCCTGAAACTTAAACTGTTTATTCCCCTCCATAGATGCTACCTCCAGCATTTTGGATGTGTTGCTCAAGATTTCCATCGTCTGCAGAATCTCATGTTTATGAGGCACAAGTCCTTATTTGGGAGAGAGCAATGAAATAATACTCCCTTGGAGCAGAGCCAGTGGAAAGTTAACACAAACACTAGTTCCTCCAGCTGTTTGTGTGGGTAGCTTGGAAAGTTGACTAATGCTAGGCCGGAGAAAAGGAAATCGAAACACAACCACTTGAACTGGTAAGGAAAGGGAATTAGAATGAAAGAATCTGGAGGCTAACTGTTACAGGGAAGCTGCCGTGTCAGAGCAGGGAGTAGAAGGATCAATTCTATGGCCTATGGGAGATCTGTGAGTGATGGGATAGAAAAGAACAGCATTTTCATCCAGCACACATGACTCAACAATGTCCAGGAGCAGGCCGAGCCCATAGATTACAGCACTGGGAATCCACCTCGCAGGGGTCTCAATTTATTGAAATACATGCCATTGCAACTCCTCTTCCACAATCCTCCCAATCTCCAGGAGCAACTGTCACCTCTGGCATCAAACCTGGATCTCTTCTCCCTTTTTTCTGCTACTAATTATTCTCAATTTAATCCCAAGTTATCCCAGTACATCACGGGTAAATCCCTCCCAACCATTGAGCACATCCACGTGAAATGCTGCCGTAGGAAAGTAGCATCCATCATCAGTTATTCCCACCATCATACTCTCTTCTTGCTGCTGTCAGCAGGTAAGAAGTACAAGAGCCTCAGGACTCACACCACCAGGTTCAAGAACAGTTTTTTTTAGTAAACAAAATATACTTTATTCAAAAATAAAATTATATACAATAACCATTCAGAGACTTTCAATTCTTTACAGTTGGTACCATTACTGTCTTTACATTTTCAAAGTTCAGAAGTTTTGCCACCCATGTGGCACTCTGTTCTTTCATATTTACATTCAGGGACTATACCCCCAACCCCCCTACCCCTCAACTCCCACAGGGGAAGGACCCTAGACTGTGGTCCTTCCCCAACGGGCCTTTGCGGTGGCTGCACCGAGTTTGAGTGCGTCCCTCAGCATGTACTCCTGCAGCCGAGAATGTGCCAGTCGGCAGCATTCCCCCACGGACAACTCCGTGTGCTGGCAGACCAAATGTGTGCTGGCATCAAGTTTCGGGTCGACCAAAGAGTGCCTTTGACCGAGTTGATGATCTGCCAGCAGCACCAGATGTTGGTCTCGGTGTGCGTCCCTGGGAACAGCCCGTAGATCAGAGTCCTCTGTTATGCAGCTGCTGGGGATGAACCTCGACACTGCCCCTTCCATCCTCCTCCACACCTTCTCCACGAACCCACAGTGTGCAAAGAGGTGGGTCACCGACTCCTCCTCACAGCAGTCCTCTTGTGGGCAGAGGGGTGTGGGGACGACGTTCCGGGCGTACAAGAGGGATCGGACTGGGAGGGCCCCTCTCACCGCCAGCCAGGTGCCTGTTGGTGAGGTCTGGCAATGAGGCATTTTGCCAGATGAACTGGACGGTCTGCTCAGGGAACCAACCCACTGTGTCCATCACGTCCTTCTCCTGCAGTGCCTGCAGGACCTTACGTGCTGACCTCTGCCTGATGGCCCTGTGGTCAAAGGCGTTGACCTGAAAGGACTTCTCTACGAAGGACGGGTATGGCAGCAACGACCAGCTGACAGGGGTGTTGCGCGGGAAAGGGGCCAGACCCATCCTTCGTAGCCAGGGCGACAGGCAGAACCTGGGCACATAGTGGTACTTGGTGCCCACGTACCTGGGATCCATACACAACCTGATGCAGCCACACACAAAGCTGGCCAGCAGGGTGAGGGCGACATTGGGGATGTTTTTGCCCCTGTTGTCCAGGGACTTGTGCATGGTGGTCTGTCTGACCCGCTCCATCTTGGAACTGACGAATCTGAAGACGGCTTGGGTGATTTCCGAGCTGAAGGAGCGGGGGACTGGCCACACCTGCGCTAAGTACAGCAGCCCTGAGAGCACCTCACACCTGATGACCAGGTTCTTGCCTGCTATCGATAGGGAGCGCCCTCCCCACAGCCCCAGTTTCTGTTTCACCTCGGCAGTCCGCTCCTGCCGGTTCCTGTTGCACGCCTCGGCCCCTCCGAACCAGATCCCCAACACCTTCACATGATCAGCCCTGATGGTGAAGGGGACGCTGGATCAGTCGGGCCAGTTGCCGAAGAGCATGGTTTTGCTCTTCATCCGGTCAACCCTGGCCCCCGACGCCTGCTCAAACTGTTCGCAGATGCTGATCAGCCTGTGAACTGACCTCGGATCAGAACAGAAGACGGCTATGTCGTCCATGTATAGGGTGGTTTTGACTTGGGTCCCTCCATTGCCTGGCAGCATCACCCCTCTTATGCCCTCATCCCTCCTGATGGCCTCGGCAAGGGGTTCTATGCAGCACACGAACAAGACGGGAGAGAGGGCAGCCCTGCCTGACTCCAGACCTGGTGGGGAAGCTGTCTGTTTCCCACACGTTGACCTGGACTGTGCTACAGATGTCCGTGTAGAGCAGTTTGACCCAATTCCAGATTCCCTCCCCAAATTCCATTCTGAAGAGTACATCCACCATGCACATGTGCAATATTCTGTCGAAGGCTTTCTCCTGGTCCAAACCGATCAGACGGGCGTCCACCCCCTGTCCTGCACGTAGGCGATGGTGTCCCTCAGCAGCGCGAGGCTGTCTGAGATCTTCCTGCCTGGCACAGCACAGGTTTGGTCCAGGTGGATCACCTGCTCCAGTGCAGACTCGACCTTGTTGGCGATAGCCTTGACAGGATCTTGTAGTCCATATTCAGGAGTGAGAGGGGCCTCCAATTTCTGTCTTCCCTCTCCCCCTTCTGCTTGTAGATGATGGTGATGATGCCCTTCCGCATGGATTCTGTCATGCTGCCCGCCAGGAGCGTAGCGTTGTACACTTCCAGCAGGTCGGGGCCCATCCGGTTCCACAGAGCCGAATACAACTCGACCGGTAAGCCGTCGCTTCCGGGAGTCTTACCCGACTCAAAGGAACAGATGGAGCAGTTGCTACCCCTCAACCACCAGGCTCTTGAATAAAAGGGGATAACTATACTCACTTGTCGCATCATTGAAATGCTCCTACAAACAATGATCTCACTTTAAGTTAAGGACTCTATATCTCATTATCTCACGTTCTTGTAATTTATTGCTATTTACACAGTGTTTTCTGCACTCTGGTTGAGCTTTCACTGATCCTGTTATAGTTACTATTTTATAGATTTGCTGAGTATGCCCACAGGAAAATGAATCGCAGAGTTGTATATGGTGACATACCTGTACTTTGATAATAAGATATACTTTGAACTTTGAATCCACCTAACCAGAGATCTGTTCATCAATGCCCTATCACTCTCCCTCCCAGTCACAATTCTCTTCCCCCTTTCCTGGACCGGGACACTCCTAACCAATTCAGCTGCTGGCCTCCCCCCATCCACAATCACTACACCCTTCCACACTCTGTAGAATTGTCATGGAAGTGTGTAATGTCATCATTATACTGGTGACATTAATATACATTTTTATCTGTAATGATGTACATACACTTGTTCTGAAGTGTGTGGTGCCTTCTAGAACCTCTTGTGGTTCAAAATTACCAGCATTATAAGACTGACACTCATGCTACTGGCAAATACAAAGTCCCCTAAATCATGATTCCCATCCATGGCAAACTCTTCTTCTGTGTCCTCCTGAACCGCTGCCAAGTCACATGACAACCATCTCTATTTTGGCTTCCAGTTTTCCCCTGCCCTCTCTGCAACTAAAACCAATTGTGTTTTTAAGCCCTGACATGAGTAAGGGTGTATGAATACACCCCAACCCTAACCCTAACCCTAACCTGGGGATCTGCACCATCTGAGAGTGGATCTGAGAGTCCACAAGGGAGGTTGAAGGTTGAATGTCTGTGAGTCTATGAGTTCACTGGAGGCCCGGAGATAGCTGGCTCTGGAGTTAGAGGACTATCTTGCCTCGTGGGTAGGTGGAAGGCAGGCAAGGGTCTTGTTTTGCTGTTGTTGCTTGTGTGTTCTGCAAACACAGTAGGCACATTGTGTTGGCACAAGGCTGCATGGCATCACTTACGGTCTGCTCATGAAACATCCTTTGGGCATGTTGGTTATTAGTGCAAACAATACATTTCACTGTTGGACATCCATAAGATGTAGGAGCAGAATTAGGCCATTTGGCCCATTGAGTCTGCTCCGCCATTCAATCATGGCTGATCCTTTATTCCCACCTCCTCAGCCCCACTCCCTGGCATTCTCCCTGTAACCTCTGCTACTGTGGCCAATCAAGAATCTATCAATCTCTGTCTTAAATATACCCAACAACCTGGCCTCCATAGCTGCCTGTGGTAACAAATTCTACAAATTCACCATCCTCTGACTAAAGAAACTTCTCCACATTTCTGTTTTAAATGGATATCCCTCTATCCTAAGGCTGTACCTGCTATTCCTAGACTCCCCCTCCATGGGAAATATCCTTCCCACATCTATTCTGTCTAGGCCTTTCAACATTCAACAGGTTTCAATGCAGGCCCCTCATCCTTCTAAACTCCAGCGAGTACAGACCCAGGGCCATCAAATGTTCCTCTTCATTCACGGAATCATCCTTGTGAACCTCCTCTGGACCCTCTCCAATGCCAGCACATATTTTCTTAGATGAGGATCCCAAAATTGTTCACAATACTCAAGGTGAGGCCTGACCAGTGCCTTATAAAGCCTCAGCATCACATTCCTACTCTTGTATTCAAGACCTCCTGAACTGAATGATGACATTGCATTTGCCTTCCTCACCACCGACTGAACCTGCAGGTTACCCTTTAGGATGCTCTACACAAGGACTCCCAAGTCCCCTTGCATCGCAGATTTTTGGATTTTCTCCCAGTTTATAAGGTAGCCTGCACATTTATTTCTACTACCAATGTGCACGATCATGCATTTTCCAGCAGAGGGGACTGAATGTAGTGTATCTAAGTTTGCCGATGACACAAAATTGAGTGGAAAAGCAAATTGCGCAGTAGATACGAGGGGTGATTGATAAGTTCGTGGCCTGGGTGGAAGGAGATGAGTTATACAGTTCTCATTATATGCACATGCAGTTCAACTCTGAGTGATTATGCAGAAAGTTTGAAGTTAATAACTCATCTCCTTCTACCTTAGGCCACGAGCTTAACAATCACCCCGATGAGTTATTAACTCCAACATTTCTGCATAATCACAGAGTTAAACTGCATGTGCATGTAATGAGAACTGTATAACTCACCTCCCTGGAAGCCTTAGGCCTTGAACTTATCAATCACCCCTGCTGTGGACACCTTCTGGGGGTCCAAGATCCGTATGCTCCACAACCACTGGATTAAGTGTGTAAATGTAGGAGGGGACTATGTTAAAAAAATAAATGGTTTTCTAAAATTGACTCCTTCTACCTTAGGCAATGAACATCAATCACCCCTCATACAGAGAGTCTGCAGAGAAGTATAGAATGAGTGGTTAAATGAGTGGGCAAGGGTCTGACAGATGGAGTACAATGTCAGTAAATGTGAGGTCATTCATTTTGGAAAGAAAAATGGAAGGTCAGATTATTATTTAAATGGTAAAATATTGCAGCATGCTGCTGTGCAGAGGGACTTGGGAGTGCTTGTGCATGAATCACAAAAGGTTGGTTTGCAGGTGCAGCAGGCTATCAAGAAGGCAAATGGAATGTTGGCCTTCATTGCTAAAGGGATTGAATTTAAGAGCCGGGAGGTTTTGCTGCAATGGTACAGGGTACTGGTGAGGCCACACCTGGAGTACTGCATGCAGTTCTGGTTTCCTTACTTGAGGAAGGGTATACTTGCTTTGGAGACAGTGCAGAGGAGGTTCACCAGGTTGATTCCCGGGATGAAGGGGTTAGACTATCAGGAGAGATTGAGTCACCTAAGACTGCACTTGCTGGAGTTCAGAAGAATGAACGGAGATCTTATAGGAACATATAAAAATATGAAAGGGATAAATAATATAGAAGCAGGAAAGCTGTTTCCACTGGTAGGTAGTGTTGAGGAAACAGAAAGGTTGCAGAAGGACTTGGATTAGAAGGGGCAAGAGAGTGGAAAATGAAATACAATGTTAGAAAATAATAGAACATAGGAGCAGGAGTAGGCCATCTGGTCTGTCATGTTTGCTCCGCCATTCAATAAAATTATGGCTGATCTGACCATGGACTCATCTCCACCTACCTACCTTTTCCTCATAACACTTAATTCCCCTATTATGCAAGAATCTATCCAAACTTGTCTTAAATATATTTACTGGGGTAGCTTCCGCTGCTTCATTGGGCAGAGAATTCCACAGATTCACCAACCTTTGGGAAAAGCAGTTCCTCCTCATCTCCATCCTAAATTTACTCTCCGAATCTTGAGGCTTAATCCCCTACTTCTAGTGTTACGAACCCCATAACGAACCAGCAAAGATAGGAGTATCCATTGGAGTCTGGTGATACTATTTTTAACAGTATTTATTAGTAAAAATACACAAAAATAATATCAATGCAAATATACAGATAATATACATCATCAATACTAAACCTAAAAGTGCGGGTATAATATTAATCAATAAGAAATAAGCTCTATCGTTGTCTAGAGGATAATGTAATGCAGGCTGCGGTAGTTGTTGGTCGCTGTGTTGCAATTGTTGGAGAAAGAGAATGAGAGTAACAGCTATTGACTTGCTGACTTTCCTTTACGATCTTGATCCATTGATGCGTTGTTGTTGTGGCCATTCACATATGACCCCTCCATCCTTTAGCTAGACCGTTCTTCCATGGTGGACTCGTCACCCAGGCAAGGGTGGACACACACACAGGCCCCCACCGGTCTCATAGCGTTTCTCCTGGTGCGTCTGAGGGGTGTTTCCCAGACCTTACTTTTATCCCCACTCACGGGGTCTCAGGTGTCAATCAGGTTGGGATGATGCAACCCATCAAACCTGCCCATTCTGGTTGCCCCCTGAGAGGTTTCAATGAATAGTACAGTTCTCAATACACAATCCTTCTCCAAGAGACAATAGCAGTAATCAGAGGTTCCATTCCGCTTTTGTTAGGAGGAGACATTCCACTTTTGTGTATCTCTGCGTTGTCTCCCTCTCAGTTCCTGGGTATCAGACCCAAAATAGTAGTGATTTTGCTATTCTCAAAAAAGGGGGGGGGTGATTTTGCACCCTTCTGCCCATCAGAGTTGCTCCTCATTTGTAACACTAGTCGTACTTAACAATGGAAAAATTTTCCTCCCTCTTATCTTATCTATCCCTTTCATAACTTTGTGTTTCTGTAAGATCTCTCATTCTTCTGAATTCCAGTGAGTACAGTCCCAGGACACTCAATTTCTCCTCATAGTCTAATCCCCTCATCACTGGAATCAACCTGGTGAACCTCCTCTGCACCGCCTCCAAAGCCAGTATATCCTTCCTCAAGTCAGGAGACCAGAACTGCACACAGTACTCCAGGTGCGGCCCCACCAGTACCCTGTACAGTTGCAGAACAGCCTCCCTGCTCTTAAGTTCAATTCCTCTAGCAATGAAGGCCAACATTCCATTTGCCTTCTTGATCACTTGCTGCATCTGCAAACCAACCTTTTGTGATTCATGCACAAACACTCCCAAGTCCCTCTGCACAGCAGCATGCTGCAATTTTTCACCATTTAAACAATAATCTGTCCTTCCATTTTTCCTTCCAAAGCGGATGACCCTGCATTTACCAACATTGTACTCCATCTGCCAGACCTTTGCCACTTACTCAACCGATCTATACCTCTCTGCAGACTCTCACTATCTTCTGCACAATTTGCTTTTCCACTCAATTGGTATCATCAGTAAACTTAGATATACTATACTCATTCCCCTTTTCCAGATCGTTAATGTATATCATGAACAGTTATGGGCCCAGCACCAACCCCTGTGGCACACCAATCACCACTGATTGCCAACCAGAGTAACATCCATGTATCCCAACCCTCTGCTTTCTATTAGTTAACTAATCCCCTATTCATGCTAATACATCATCCCCAACTCTATGCATCTTTATCTTATGGATAAGTCTTTTATGCGGCACCTTATTGAATACCTTTTGGAAATCCAAGTGAATAACTTCCATCTGTTTGCCTCTATCTACTGCACACATTATATGGTCAAAGAACTCCAGTAAGTTTGCCAAACAGGACCTGCCTTTGCTGAATCCACGTTGCGTCTTCCTGGTGGATCCACTTCTTTCCAGATGCCTCGCTATTTCTTTTTTAATGATAGCTTCAAGCATTTTCCCAACTACAGATGTTAAACTAACTGACCTATCATTACGTGCTTTTTGCCTACATCCTATTTTGAACAGGGACCTGACATTCCCTGTCTTCTAATCTGCTGGGACCTGATCAGAGTCCAGATCAGGTAAATGATCACCAAAGCCTCTACTATAACTTCTGCCATTTCTTTCAGTACCCTGGGATGCATTCCGTCAGGACCAGGGGACTTAACCATCTTCAGGCTCACAGATATCAAAGCGACTGGCCCGATGCTTGGATAAAGATTTAACCGCTGGGCCGAATTGGAATGGTCGGGTTGAGGCCGAGTAGAGGCAGTGGAGTCCAGCTCAAATTAGAAAGGTCAGGTCCAGGGCCAAATCAAAGCGGTGGGGTCCAGACCTCAGAGCATATCAAAGCGACCAAACCCAATGTTTGGATGTCATTTTAGGTGACGGGCCATTTGAAAAGGCCAGGGTGAGGTACGGGCCGGTTCAGATTGTTGCTCTGTGACAATTACTTGGCTCTGCGCTGAACGAACTGTGGATGGACTCTCTGTGGACTTCAGTTCAGAACACTGTTTGCTTGTATTTATTGTTTGCATGAGTTATTTCTTAACTCCCTCTGCACACTGGGTGTTTGAGTCTTTTTTAAAATAGGTTCATTTGGATTTCTTTGTTTTGTGACAGCCTTTTAAAAGATGAATCTCAAGGCTGTGTAATATATACATACTTTGAAAGTGAATCCCTGTCACCTGATTTTACTTTATAAGAGGTGATATCATTTAAGCCCTGCCTATCAAGTCTGCCTTGCTGGTCAATCATGAGTAATTTTTTAACAACCCCATTCTCTTGCCTTCTCCCCATTACCCTTAACACCTTCACCAGTCAAAATCTATCAACCTCTGCCTTAAATATATCAAATGACAGCTCTATAGTATGCACATGTACACACAGGTACAACTGAACATATTTGATATAGTTCATTGAAAACACAAAGCCATGAAATGGTGAATTAACGATATGTTGAAGCTGGCCAACAGTGGCAATGAGCGCCAGGAGTAAATATGGCGAATTGGTCTCTACACTTGCCATACGGCACGTTGGGTGTCGCCATATTTGATAAGGGCCTCAGTAGGCGGCGACGCGCGGTGTGTTCCGGATCACGTGTGAGGGGGTGGTTGAGGCGCAGAGGGCGAGATTGCGTTGCCGGAGATCGACCGTTGGTTTAAATTTAAATTTGAATTTGAGTTTGAACAGGCGTTGGCCGTGATGCCCAAGAACTGCGCGGTGACCGAGTGCTCGCGGAACGCGGGGCAGCTGGCGGCCGACAACAGGAAGATCAGCTTCTATAAGTGAGTTGTGTTGGCGGCTGGGCCCGGGCCGGTGTTGGGCGGAGGGCAAAGCTGGCTGACAACAGGAGAACGCTCAGCCCTACTCCGACATCCTGCGGCTAGTGTACTGGCCAATTAGATTCCAGAACCTAGGCGCAGAATCAGCCCATCTGCTTCGCCATACCATGTTATACCTCGCAACCTTATTCTGCTGCTTTCTACTTCATTCTTATATGTTGCACAGTTGTGTTATAAATGTTTCAGAGGATCCGGTAAGTTTAAAAGGAGTTTAAAATACTAAAGGACCCTGAACCCCTGTCTGGCCACAAAATGCGCCAATGTCCCTGCCCCTACTTGCTCAGGATACCAGTCTTGGTCTCGACCACAACGGGTCTGGCCTCGGGCATGATAGTTTGCTGCACGGAAGCAAACCTCTTGGTCAGCTTGTCAGGGCATGCTGACCAATACCTTGTTTGTTTTGTGGAGGTCTGCCCTATTTTCCAGGCTGACCAAAGAGTCAGATGCTGGATCATCAGGAATTCCAAATGGATACTGGATTGTTGTTATGTTCCTCCACCAATATCAACTTCTTTGCCCTGTGATCTTGCTGAGTACACATTGGTTGGTGTGTAGCCATAATGCTTCCAATCTTGAACTGAAATGCTGATCATATCTTTGCCTCCATGGATGCTGTCTGACTTGCTGGGATCTTTTGACAACTTTTTTTGTGCAGTGCTGACAGACCTTTAGACCCACTGCATCCAGGCTAATCACATTTGCCTACACAAGGCCCATGTTTCTCCAAGCTTCTGAAACTTAGAAATTATATCAGCCATTACTATTGCCCTCTGTGTGCAAAACATTACCACTCAGTTCTCTTCTACGTTTCTTCCATCTTACCCTACCCAGGGAGGATGAGTCTGATTGTCTATCCTAACAATACCCCTCAATTTTTTAAAAACCTGCAAAGTCTCCTCAGTTCAGTGAGTATCTCTCCTTAAACTACTGCCCTTAATTCCAGGCAAAAATTACTCTCCACCCCACAGATGCTGCTCAGCCTGCTGAGTTTCTCCAGCAAATTGTTTATTAATATGTTGGTGAATCTCTTTCATTTTTCTCTCTCTTGATTACACAGCCTTCCTGTAGTGTACTTGATACTTTATCTGTAATACACACATTTTGTGCGGTGCAGCATGACATCCCAGATTTTTTCTTTATTGCCTTGGCATCTGAAAGCAAGTGTTCTGAATGCCTTTTACACTGTTTTATCCTTTGATATTACCATTTTCAAGAATGAGTACTGTTTGGTGGGGGGGGAGCCACCAGCCCTGTGGCTCAGGAGGGTAGGGAAAGGAAGAGAAAGGCAGTAGTGATAGGCGACTGTAGTTAGGGGGTCAGACAGGCAATTCTGTGGATGTAGGAAAGAAACTCGGATGGTAGTTTGCCTCCCAGGTGCCAGTGTCCGGGATGTTTCAGATCGCGTCCAAGAGGGAGATCAGTGGGAGGGAGATCACCCAGAGGTTGTGGTACATATTAGTACCAATGACACATGTAGGAAAAGGGAAGAGGTCCTGAAAAAATACTACAGGGAGTTAGGAAGGAAGTTGAGAAGCAGAACCGCAAAGGTAGTAATCTCGGGATTACTGCCAGTGCCATGTGACAGTGAGAATAGGAATAGAATGAGATGGAGGATAAATGTGGCTGAGGGATTGGGGCAGGGATTCAGATGTCTGAATCATTGGGACCTCTTTCAGGGCAGGTGTGACCTGTACAAAAAGGACAGGTTGCACTTGAATCCCAGGGTAGACAATATCCTGACTGGGAGGTTTGCTATGGCTGCTGGGGAGAGTTTAAACTAGAATTGTTGGGAGTGGGAACCGAACTGAAGAGACTGGGGAAGAGGAAGTTGGCTCACAACGTGAATAGGCTGTTTCCATTGAGAGTAGGGGAGATTCAAACGAGAGGACATGATTTGAGAGTTAGGGGGCAGAAGTTTAAGGGAAACACGAGGGGGTATTTCTTTATTCAGAGAGTGATAGCTGTGTGGAATGAGCTTCCTGTAGAAGTAGTAGAGGCCAGTTCAGTTGTGTCATTTAAGGTAAAATTGGATAGGTATATGGACAGGAAAGGAGTGGAGGGTTATGGGCTGAGTGCGGGACTAGGTGAGATTAAGAGTTCGGCACGGACTAGGAGGGCCGAGATGGCCTGTTTCCGTGCTGTGATTGTTATATGGTTATATAAATAGAGAAAGCTTGTAGACAGTGCGAGAGGGAGGATGGGCAGGTGCCAGAGAAGGGACGCACTCAGACCGAAGGTTTGAGTGTATCTATTTTAACACAAGGAGTGTTGTGAACAAAGCGGATGAGCTTAGAGTGTGGATCAGTACTTGGAGCTATGATGTAGTGGCCATTCCAGATACTTGGATGGCTCAGGGACAGGAGTGGTTACTTCAAGTGCCAGGTTTTAGATGTTTCAGAAAGGACAGGGAGGCAGGCAAAAGAGTTGGGGGCGTGGCACAGTTGATCAGAGATAGTGTCACGGCTGCAGAAAAGGTGGACGCCATGGAGGGATTGTCTACGGAGTCTCTGGGTGGAGGAAGGGGTCATTCATTTAACTGGGTGTTTTTTTTTTAATATAGGCCGCCCAATAGTAACAGGGATATCGAGGAGCAGATAGGGAAACAGATCCTGGAAGGGTGTAATAATAACAGAGTTGTTGTGATAGGAGATTTTAATTTCCCAAATATCGATTGGCATCTCCCCAGAGCGAGGGGTTTAGATGGGGTGGAGTTTGTTAGTGTTCACGAAGGCTTCTTGACACAATATGTAGATAAGCCTACAAGAAGAGAGGCTGTACTTGATTTGGTATTGGGAAATGAACCTGGTCAGGTGTCAGATCTCTCAGTGGGAGAGCATTTTGGAGATAGTGATCATAATTCTGTCTCCTTTACAATAGCATTGGAGAGAGTTGGCAACAGACAAGTTAGAAAAACGTTTAATTGGAGTAAGGGGAATTATGAGGCTATCAGGCAGGAAATTGGAGGCTTAAATTTGAAACAGATGTTCTCGGGGAAAAGTACGGAAGAAATGTGGCAAATATTCAGGGGATGTTTGTGTGGAGTTTTGTATAGATCAGTTCCAGTGAGACAGAGAAGTTATGGTAGGGTCCAGGAATCGTGGTGTACAAAGGCTGTAATAAATCTAGTCAAGAAGAAAAGATTACAAAAGGTTCAGAGAGCTTGGTAATGTTTGAGTTCTAGAAGGTTATGAGGCTAACAGGAAGGAGCTTAAGGAAATTAGGAGAGCCAGAAGGGGCCATGAGAAGGTCTTGGCGGGCAGGATTAAGGAAAACCCCAAGGCATTCTACAAGTATGTGAAGAGCAAGAGGATAAGACATGAAAGAATAGGACCTATCAAGTATGACAGTGAGAAAGTGATAATGGAACCGGAGGAAATAGCAGAGGTACTTAATGAATACTTCAGTATTCACTACGGAAAAGGAACTTGGTGATTGTAGTGTTGACTTGCAGCAGACTGAAAAGCTTGAGCATGTAGATATTAAGAAAGAGGATGTGCTAGAGCTTTTGGAAAGCATCAAGTTGGATAAGTTGCTGGGACCAGATAAGTTGCAGTACCCCAGGCTACTGAGGCTCTGATGATGATCTTTGCATCATCAATGGGGACAGGAGAAGTTCCAGAGGATTGGAAGGTTGTGGATGTTGTCCTTTATTCAAGAAAGAGAGTGGAGATAGCCCAGGAAACTATAGACCAGAGAGTCTTACCTTAGTGGTTGCTAAGTTGCTGGTGAAGATCCTGAGAGGTAGGATTTATGAACATTTGGAGAGGTATAATAGTCAGCATAGCTTTGTCAAGGGCAGGTCGTGCCTTCTGAGCCTGATTGAATTTTTTGAGGATGCAACTAAACACATTGATGAAGGTGGAGCAGTAGATGTAGCATATATGGATTTCAGAAAGGCATTTGATCAAGTACCCCATGCAAGGCTTATTGAGAATGTAAGGAGGCATGGGATCCAAGGGGACATTGCTTCGTGGATTGAGAACTGGCTTGCCCACAGTAGGTCATGGTTGCAGATGGGTCATATTCTGCATGGAGGTTCAGTCACCAGTGGAGTGCCTCAGGGATCTGTACTGAGACCCGTACTCTTTGAGATTTTTGTAAATCACCTGGATGAGGAAGTGGAGGGATGGGTTAGTAAGTTTGCTGATGACAAAGGTTGGAGGTGTTGTGGATAGTGTGGAGGGCTGTCAGAGGTTACAACGGGACATTGATAGGATGCAAAACTGGGCTGAGAAGTGGCAGATGAAGTTCAACCCATATAAGTGTGAAGAGTTTCATTTATGATGGCAGAATATAGCATGAATGGTAAGACTCTTGGCAGTGTGGAGGATCAGAGGAATCTTGGGGTCCAAGTCCATAGGATGCTCAAAGCAGCTGCGCAGGTTGACTGTGGTTAAGAAGGCCTTCAATTGTGGAACTGAATTTAAGAGTCCAGAGGTAATGTTGCAGCTGTATAGGACCCTGGTCAGACCCCATTGGAGTACTGTGCTCAGTTCTGGTCACGTCACTACACGAAGGATGTAGAAGCTATAGAAAGGGTACAAAGGAGATTTACAGGGATGTTGCCTGGATTGGAAGCATGCCTTATGACAATAGGTTGAGTGACCTCAGCCTTTTCTCCTTGGAGCGGCAGAGGATGAGAGGTGACCTGATCGAGGTGTATAAGATGATGAGAGACATTGATCGCATGGATAGTCAGAGGCTTTTTCCCAGGGCTGAAATGGTTGCCACAAGAGGACACAGGTTTAAGGTGCTGGGGTGTAGGTACAAGGGAGATGTCAAGGCTAAGTTTTTTTTTAACTCGGGGGGTGGTGAGTGTGAGGAATGGGCTGCTGGCAACGGTGGTGGAGGCAGATAAGATAGGGTCTTTTAAGAGACTTTTGGATAGGTACATGGAGCTTAGAAAAATAGAGGACTATGGGTAAGCCTAGTAATTTCTAAGGTCAGGACATGTTCGGCACAACTTTGTGGGCTGAAGTGTCTGTATTGTGCTGTAGGTTTTCTATGTTTCTAAGAAGCTGTGGACTTGCAGCCCAAGAACTCTCCATCCATCATTGCACCTAAGGTCCCTGCCCGTTCACTCTGTACGTTCTAATAGAATTTGATCTTCCAAGATGCATTATCTTGCATTTCTCCACAAAGCTCTGCAGCTGATTTATGTTCCTTCCAATGTTTAGTCAGCCCTCTTCACTGTCTGAGTCCACCAGCTGCGTGTGTTGTGTGCAAAGGTTAATAATCATACTGCCTACAGTACTATTGGCTTGAATGTGACTGTATATATTAGAACAACAGGAGTCCCAGCAGTAATCCCTGCAGTCCTCTACTTATTACAGATTTCCAGGCAAAAGATATGATCTTGCATTACTACCCTTTTCCTCCTATCACCAGGCTAATTTTTGATCCAGTTTACCAGCGTGCTCTGTTTCCTTTGGACCTTAACTTTGTGGACCAACCCTACTAAAGTCCATGTAAACCAGCTCTACTGTTCTGCCCTCATCAAACTTCCCTCGTCATTTGGATTTGTGAGACGTGATCTCCCATGCCCAAAACCATGCTGACTTCCAACGGGATCCCACTACCAAGTACATCTTTTCCTGCCCCCCCCCCCCCCAGCTTTCCACAGGGATCGCTCCCTTCATGACTCCCTTGTCCACTTGTCCCACTTTCCACCGATCTCCCTCCTGGCACTTATCCTTTTAAGTGGAACAAGTGCTACACCTGTCCTTGCGCTTCCTCCCTCACCACCAATCAGGGCCCCAGACAGTCCTTCCAGGTGAGACGACACTTCACCTGTGAGTCAGTTGGTGTGGTATTTTGCGTCCGTTGCTCCCGGTGTGGCCTTTCGTATATTGGTGAGACCCGAGGCAGACTGGGAGACCATTTTGCTGAACACTTTTGCTCAGTCCGCCATAGAAAGCAGGATCCCAGTGGCCACACATTTTAATTCCACGTCCTATTCCCATTCTGATATGTCTATCCATGGCCTCTACTGTCAAGATGAAGCCACACTCAGGTTGGAGGAACAACACCTTGTATACCGGCTGGGTAGCCTCCAACTTGCTGCATGAACATTGACTTCTCTAACTTCCGTTAGTGCCCCTCCTCCCCTTCTTACCCCATCCCTGACAATATTTAGTTTGTTTTTTTCTCTCTCTCTGCCCATCACTCTGCCTGTTCTCCATCTCCCTCTGGTGCTTCCCCCTCCCCCTTTCTTTCTCCCGAGGCCTCCCATCCCACGATCCTTTCCCTTCTCCAGCGCTGTATCACTTTCGCCAATCACCTTTCCAGTTCTTAGCTTCATCCCACCCCCTCCGATCTTCTCCTATCATTTCGCATTTTCCCCTCCCCCCCCCCCCCCCCCCCCACTACTTTCAAATCTCTTAGTATCTTTCCTTTCAGTTAGTCCTGATGAAGGGTCTCGGCCCGAAACATTGACAGTGCTTCTCCTTATAGATGCTGCTTGGCCTGTTGTGTTCCACCAGTACTTTGTGTGTGTCATCCATGCTGACTTCTAATCACTCCCTGCCTTTCCAAATCAACACAAATCTTGTACCTTGGTATCTTTTCCAATAACTGACGTAGTTTGCAGGCTCATCCCTTTTCAAACAAAGGAACAATATTCACTATTGACTGATCTTCTGGTACACCACTGGTGGCTAATGAAGATGCAAAACTCTCCATTAGGGCCACCAGCAATCTCCTCCCTTCATTTTATTAGCATCATGAAACCAGATGAATATAGTCATCTTAATGTCAGTTAGTTCAAAGCTTAATTTTCTGTACTGAGGTCACTCATTTGCTGTGGTTCTGGGCAATAATACAGATTTTTAAATACCAACGGTTCTGGACCCTCTGCAATGCCAGCACATCTCCTCTTAGACGAAGAGCCCGAAACTGTTTGCGGTACTCAAGGTGAGGCCTCACCTGTGCCTTCTAAAGTCTCAGCATCATCTCCCTGCTCTTGTATTCTAGAGCTCTTGAAATGAGTGTTACCATTGCATTTGCCTTCCTCACCACTGACTCGGTCTGCAAGTTGACCTTTAGGTTGTTCTGTACAAGGGCTCCCAAGTCCCACTGCATCTCAGATTTTTGGATTTTCTCCCCATTTAGAAAATAGTCTGCACATTTATTTCTACTACCAAAGTGCATGACCATGCATTTCCCAACATTGTATTTCATTTGCCAGTCTCTTGCCCATTCTCCTAATCCAAGTCCTTCTGTAGCCTACCTGTTTCCTGAACACTTCTGCCCCTCCATCAATCATTGATATACAGCATAAAAAGAATTGGTTCCAACACCAACCCCTCTGGAACACCGCTGGTCACTGGCAGCCAACCAGAAAAGGATCCTTTTATTCTCACTCGCTGCCTCCTACCAATCAGCTAATGCTTGACCCATGCTAGTAACTCTCATGCAATACCATGGGCTCTCAACTTGGTAAGCAGCCTTGTCAAAGGCCTTCTGAAAGTCCAAATATGCAACATCCACTGCATCCAACGTACCTATGTAGCTTGTAATCTCCTCAAAGAATTCCAATAGGTTCATCTGCAGGATTTTCCCTTGAGGAAACCATGTTGACTTTGTCTTATCTTGTTCTGTGTCACAAAGTACTGCTTAACCTCATCCTTAACAATTGACTGTCATCTTCTCAACCATTGTGGTGAGGCTAACTGGTCTATAATTTCCTGTTTGCTGCTTTCCCCCTTTCTTAAAGAGTGGAGAGATGTTTGCAGTTTCTCAGTCCTCTGGCACCATGTCAGAGTCCAATAATTTTTTAAAACATTGTTCCTAATGCCTCCACAATCTCTACCTCTTTCAGAACCCTAGGGTGCAGTTCATCTGGTGCAGGTGACTTGTGTACCTTTAGGTCTTTGAGCCTTTTGAGCACCTTCTCCCTTGTGATAGTAACTGCATTCACTTACTTTCTTCACACTCTTCAACATCTGGCAACTGCTAGTGTCTTCCTCCATGAAGAATAATGTAAAATACTCATTTAGTTCATCTGCCATCTCCTTGGCCCCATTATTATTCTCTGGCTTCATTTTTTAGTGGTCCTATATCCACTCTTTTTTTAAACAACTATTTTACTGTCCACTTTGATATTGTTTCCTAGCTTGCTTTCATATTTGAAGCAAGTCATTAAATTAAGTTGTTTGATGTGGAAGTGTGTTCATCTGGACAGAGATGGTGGTGAATGGGGACAGCCTGGGCTTTTGCTCACTGAAGAAGTGAAGGGCCAAAGACTACCCTGGTTGTGATGAGAGATCGAAAATCTATGTTGATAAGTAGTTGGTTGGAGAGAGGGAAATGATGAGGGCAAGTGAGTTATCACAGAAATAGATAAGATAAAGAAACTAGGCAGGGGGAGAAAGAACTTTCTAGGTGACAAGGAGATTGATGAAAGGAGATTCTTCAATTCATGAAATCATCATTGTAAATCAGAAACAGGTTTATTATCACTGGCATGTGTCATTAAATTTGTTAACTTAGCAGCAGTTCAATGCAATACATAATGTGGAAGAAAATAAACAATAAAATAATAAATCAATTACAGTATACGTATTGAATAGATTAAAATTGTGCAAAAAGTAGAAATAATATATATTAAAAAAGTGAGGGTTCAATGTCCAATGTCAATGTCCATTTAGGAATCAGATGGCAGAGGGGAAGAAGCTGTTCCTGAATCGCTGAGTGTGTGCCTTCAGGCTTCTGTACCTCCTAACTGATGGTAACAGTGAGAAAAGAGAAGGGCATGTCCTGGGTGCTGGCGGTCCTTAATAATGGATGCTGACTTTCTGAGACACCGCTCCTTGAAGATATCCTGGGTACTTTGTAGGCTAGTACTCAAGATGGAGCCGACTAAATTTACAACCCTCTGCAGCTTCTTTCGGTCCTGTGCAGTAGTCTCTCTCCCCTCTCCCCATACCAGATAATGATGCTGCCTGTCAGAACGCTCTCCACAATACATCTATAGAAATTTGAGTGTATATGTTGACATACCAAATCTCTTCAGACTCCAAATGAAGTACTGCCACTGTCTTGCCTTCTGCATAACTGCATCGATATGTTGGGACCAGGTTAGATCCTCAGAGATCTTGACACCCAGGAACTTGAAACTGCTCACTCTCTCTACTTCTGATCCCTCTGAGGATTGGTATGCATTCGTCTTACCCTTCCCGAAGTCCACAATCAGCTCTTTTGCCTTACTGACGTTGAGTGCCAGGTTGTTGCTGTGACACCACTCCACTAGTTGGTATATCTTGCTCCTGTACGCGCTCTCATTTCCATCTGAGGTTCTACTGACAATGGTTGTATTGTCAGCAAATTTATAGATGGCAGCTATGCCTAGCCACAGAGTCATGTGTATATAGAGAGTAGAGCATTTGACTAAGCACACACCCCTGAAGTGTGCCAGTGTTGATCGTCAGTGTGAAGGTACCAATCCGCACAGGTTGTAGTCTTCCGGTTAGAAAGTCGAGGATCCAGTTGCAGAGAGGGTACAGAGGCCCAGGTTCTGCAACTTCTCAATGAGGATTGTGGCCATGATGATATTAAATGCTATGTATATGTATACTTGAGAAAGTTAGGGGTGTGACGCATTGCTGATATTCCGCTAGTATCAGTACAAAAGATTAAATTCCTAACCAGTTTCTGGTGAAATATGAAGAAAATGTGTAGTGAATCTCTTAAGTATTTAGACCAGGGTACATTTCATGATGTTTACTGTAGTTGCTCAAATCACTTCTGTCCTTTTTTTCTCCCAAGTTCTCTTAGTAAAGTTACTTCAAGACCAGTGCCAGTGCTAGACTGTCAACTGTGTGGCAGTAACCACAAACCTGAGACATTGCACTCTCCAGTTGCAGAGGGAGGTACAGAGGCCTAGGTTCTGCAACTTCTCAATCAGGATTGTGGAAGTGATGAATTAAATGCCAAGCTATAGTAGATGAACAGCATCCTGACATAGGTGTTTGTGTTGTCCAGGTGGTCTAAAGCCATGTGAAGAGCCATTGAGATTACATCTGCCATTGACCTATTGTGGCGATAGGCAAATTGCAATGGGTCCAGGTCCTTGCTGAGACAAGAGTTCAGTCTAGTCATGACCAGCCTCAAAGAATTTAATCACTGTAAAAGTGAGTGCTACCGGGAGATAGTCATTAAGTCAGCTCTTAGGGACTGGACACTTTCGAATCCTTCTCTAAATCTTTGCATTTTTAAGCAGTGCCCATAATTGGATAAGATTCAACAGATGGAGCCAAACTAATAATTGATTATTTGCATAACTTGTTTCTGCATTCTTATAACTTTTAATGCAATAAAGGTTTCTATAACCTTTAATGTATTGTTAGTATGTCCCACCACTTTCATAATCCCAGTAAAAATTTATTTTTCATTTGGACTCACACTTATGACATTTGCTGCATTAGATTTCATTTTTTTTTGTCTGCAGTCCTGTTGCTTATAATTTGCATAGTTGATGCTTGATTGGAGATCTTTCACTTGCATGCCAATGTTCTAATAAAATAATAACATCTGATTAAATTATAATTTCATCTCATGTTCCTGATATTGCATATTTATTATTATTTCTTTGTTTTTGTATTTTCACTTTGTTGTATTTTGCATTCTTTGAATGACCAGTTGGTGTGGTCTTTCTTTGATTCTATTATGGTTATCATCCTATTATGGATTTATTGAGTTTGTCCACAAGAAGATGAATCTCAGGGTTGTGTAGGGTGACATACGTACTTTGATAAAAAAATTTACTTTGAACTTTTTGAACATTAGAGTGGGATTGAATCATAGAGAAATCCTTACAGTAAATGTATAAATGAAGTCTTAAGAGTGAGTGCAGAAGAGCGAATGAAAATGTTTCTTTAACGATAAAAGATTTGAATAAACTATTGCTTACACTGGCAGGAAGAGTCCTATTTTTTTTTGACTCTCACAGAAGCAACATTTTTGTTTTGATTGAGGTTTCCATCGAATGACAAAGAAAGACTCGCGCAGTGGCTTTCAAATATGAGAAGGGAGAAATGGGTTCCATCGCAGTACCAGTACATCTGCAGTGAACATTTTACTACTGAAAACTTTGAATGGAGGTGGGGAACACGATACTTGAAGGCAGATGCTGTACCTACAATTTTTTCTTTTCCGGAGCAGCCTACGGTATGTTTGCTGGCAATTTGCTGCTTACTCCAAAAGCTGGAATACTGCTGCAAATGGATCTGATTAGCTTCGTATGTAGTGCATGGTGTAATTGAACACTAGTGCATCAAAGGAGAAGGTACACGTTAAAGCTTTAGTGTCTTCTGACCTCATTATCTAAGTGAATTTGTTACTGCAGAGTGATTCCTAAGTGGGTTAAGGCCTAGGTTAATAAACCTGAAAATGTGAATTCAAATCCCACCATACATTGACAGTTTGAAGTCTTTTGTTTATTAAGCTGGAAATAAAAGGCAACTTCCTGCCAGCCTGACTGTTTTTATAATCTCAGCTATATTGCCCTACCTGCTTTGTATTAGACCCAGTTGTTCATAGTTCAGTGCATCATGGGGTGCCTCTGATCTAAGAACTGACATCTCCATTGATCGCCAAATCCAGAGAATTAATTTTATGGCCTTTTTTAAAAAAAAATCAGGTATAGCCACTAAATAAACCAGTCTGAAATGTGTACAAGAATTTATAACCTGAGACATTATATCAAGAAACATTACTTTTTTGAGATTATTTTAGCCTTTTGTATAAAGGATATTTGTTGGAGAATCAGTGAACTTTGATAATCAGATGGATTCCAAAAAAACAAGCTGAAAAACAGCCAGGTTAAGCTATTTTGATGTAACAAGAGTCTGCAGCAAAGTGTGATTATCATATTTCTGAGGCTAGCCTTACAGATAACTCAAGGTATATTTTTATAAAGTGTGTTTAATCCAGAAAGCACAAGTTCTGAAGTAAGGCAGCTTTGATTTTGAAGAAGAGTGGGAACAATGAAGAACTGAAATTTTGTGCACATAATATGGTATCCTCAAGAGTTGAGATTAATCAAACTCCTTTCTTGTTGGACCCCTGAATCGAATGTTGAGGGATTGTTCATCATATTTGTTTGAGCTCCATGAAATATCTGGGCCAAAGTGGACAGTTCAGAGTCAGTAGAGTATAAATTTTGGTTGGTCTGTTGAAACTTTGTAATGCTACAGAAGAATATTAGCTTGTATTGCAGACAGATTTGCCCATAATCAGTGAAGGAAGAACAGAGGTGAGGAGCAGTTCAAAAAGACTTCTTGAAAAGAGCTTATGAAAATGAATCATTGATAAGAACTAAATTTGATTTTAGATCAGTATTTCGCACAAGAAGACAGGCATATAAACAAGTGAAAAGAACAAATTCAGAAATAGAAGAAAGAAACAGAACTGTTACCTCAAATAATCAAGGGAAATGGAAGTTTAAAAAAAAAAGAGAATTTATCAAGAATTCAAATATGAAAACAGGTTGAGATTGAGGTAGGTGTGTTGAATGGTTTCTCAATTAATTCTGCAGGTTGTCTTATGGTCTATGCACAGATCTGACTTAATATCTTGCTCAATTGTACATTCTATTTCAATTTACACTTTTGATGACTGGAGAACAGCTGAGAGACGCAAAGCCTTTTTGTTTCTTGTACGTTCAGGCAAATACAATCTGGGTTTATATCTGTTAACAGCCAGCTTATCAGTCTTATTCACAGCTCTTTTACTGAAGAACAGGCTACATGTAATTTGGAGAGACTGACTCCACTCCTGAATCACATGTGAATACAAGGTAACATTGAGAAACTAAAACTATGTAGGTCAGTAAAATTTGGATATACAGAGTTATTACGGTCATGGTTAATTTAGACTGCTAGGAAACTAGCATTTTATTTGGCATTTCCCACTGGGTTTAAATACTGACATGCAAGAGCAAAGAGTACAATATTGTAAAGTGTGCTAGTTCATTTGTGTCTTTTGCTTCAAAGTTTAATCATTTATAGTCTTAATAGAATTACATAAGGTTCATTTGATTTGTCATAGTGTAGCTATTAATTTTAAACTGATTATATAAATCCCATTTCAAAACAAAATCTGCAAATTGTAAGATGCCTTTCTATACCATTCCTGACAACACTTTGAAAATAAATACTTTTATTCTCCTAATAACAGAGATGGGAACTGCTAACTGATCTGGGTAATGTTACAGCTCGATAAAACTCTGGTTAGACCACACTTGGAGTTTTGTGCTTGCTCAGTTTCACCTCATAAGAAGGATGAGGAAGCTTTAGAAAGAGGAGATTTGCCAGGATGCTGCCTGGGTTAGAGAGTAGGTCTTATGAGGATAGGTTGAGCGAGCTAAAGCTTTTCTAGGGAGAATGAAAGGTGACTTGATAGAGGTGTACAAGATGATAAGAGGCATAGATTGAGTAGATAGCCAGAAGCCTTTTTCCTGAGGCGGAAAGAGCCAATATCTGAGGGCGTAAATTTAAGGTAATTGGAGGAAAATAGGGGGATGTTGAAGGCAATATTTTACACAGTGGATGGTGTGTGCGATGGGCTACCGGGGTGGTGGTTGAGGCAGATACACAAGGGACATTTAAGAGACTCGTAAATAGGAACATAACTGGTAGAAAAGGGAGCGCTATGTGGGAGGGAAGGGTTAAAATGATCTTAGTGCAAGTTGGCATAATATTGTCACTGAAGGTCTTATACTGTTCTATGAAGGCACCTGCAAATTCTTTGCCTATTGCTGGGTATTTTGTAGATCAAATTAATCAGAGGAACTGAGTTATCTCAAGAAAATTGATGGTGCTGTTGACAGTGAAGACGTTGATATTGATGAGTTGGTAAAATGGACGGAGCAGAGTGATTGTTTAAGGGAATTGGGAGATTCTCAGATTCCTGTAAATAATGAGTTAAGTACCGACTATGTCTGTGACTGCAGTGTTTTTGAATAATGTCTCATAGCTGCTTCTTTGGAGCAAGATAAGGGTTGAAGTTCACACAGATCCATATAAGATGTCTCCTGATTCTTCACTTGTTTTGGTTTCGACAAAAGGTGGTACCTTATGGAAATTAGACAGGACATTCCTTTCTTAATTAAAGTGTCTGGAGTATCTATCCAACTGATTATTCTTTTGTATCAATAGTCCATTGACTTGGCTGGAATGCTTAACAAACTGTTCTTTTGTATCGGTGGCCTTATAACTTCTAATAATTCTGACATCAGGCAGTGAACTTATTGAACCACCAGAGGGATGAGAATGCTTCTCCCCCTGATGTTGGGACCAAGTTCACTCGCTGGCTGAGCTTGAAGAAATAAACAGGTAAAAAGATAAGTAAGGATCTGTTGTGCTGTGGTTGTTTGGTCCTGCATTTTTTAAGTTTACAAGAGGCATCCTGGTAAGTGTAAAATAGTGCAGTAATAAGGGTAGGACAAGCACAGTGAATGGTGGGGCCCCCAAGGGTAAGGAGGGAGAGAGGAAGCTGTACAAGTGCCAAGGATCCCTGAAGATGGTAGCATGGATAGATAGGTGGTAAAGAAGGCATACAAGGATACGTGCCTTGTCTGGATGTGGAATGCAAGAACAGGGAGGTTAAGGAACAACATGTACATTTACGATGATTGCACTGGAGAGATTCACCACAATGTTGATGTTAGGAGGAGAGTCTTTGGAGGGTTCTGTTTTTGTTGGAGTGAAGGAGGTTGAAGTGGGACCAGGCAAAGGTAAATTTTCCTGATAGAAAGGCAACTAAAACTAGAGGGAAACGGATATAGACAAGCTGCTTAAGTAAAAGATTAGGATAAGTCTTTCACCCAGAGAACATTGGAATCTGGCATACGTGGAAAGAGCGAGTACTCATAACATTTAAAACATAGAAAACCTACAGCACAATACAGGCCCTTCGGCCCACAATGCTGTGCTAAACAAGTACTTATTTTACAAATGACCTAGGGCTACCCATAGCGCTCTATTTTTCCAGGCTCCACGTACTTATCATGGAGTCTCTTAAAAACCCTATCGTATCTGCTTCCTCCACCATCGCTGGCAGCCCATTCCATGCGCTCACCATGCTGCATTTTTTTTTAAACTTACCCCTGACATCTCCTCTGCACCTACTTACAAGCACCTTAAAACACTGCCCTCGTGTTAGCCATTTCAGCCCCGGGAAAAAGCCTCTGACTATCCATACAATTAATGCCTGTCATCATCTTATATACCTCGATCAGGTCACCTCTCATCCTCTGCTGCTCCAAGGAGAAAAGGCCAAGTTCACTCAACCTATCTCGTAAAGCATGCTCCCCAGTCCAGGCAACATCCTTGTAAGTCTTCTCTGCACCCTTTCCATGGTTTCCACATCCTTCCTGTAGTGAGACGACCAAAACTGAGCACAGCACTCCAAGTGGGATCTGACCAGGGTCCTATTTAGCTGCAACATTACCTCTCGGCTCTTAGACTCAATCGTACAGTTGATGAAGGCCAATGCACCATATGCCTTCTAAACCACAGAGTCAATCCTGCGCACCAGCTTTGAGTGTCCTATCCACTTGGACCCCAAGATCCCTCTGATCCTCCACACTGCCAAGAGTCTTACCATTAATACTATATTCTGTCATCATATTTGACCTACCAAAGTGAACCACTTCACACTTATCTGGGTTGAACTCCATCTGCCACTTCTCAGCCCAGTTTTGTATCCTATCAATGTCCCACTGTCCACTAACGCCTCCAACCTCTTTGTCATCAGCAAATATACTAACCCATCCCTCCACTTCGTCATCCAGGTCATTTATAAAAATCTCAAAGATTAAGGGTCCCAGAACAGATCTCTGAGGCACACCACTGGTCACCAACCTCCATGCAGAATATGACCCGTCTACAACCACTCTGCCTTCTGTAGGCAAGCCAGTTCTCGATCCACAAAGCAATGTCCCCTTGGATCCCATGCCTCCGTACTTTCTCAATAAGCCTTGCATGGGGTACCTTATCAGATGTTTTGCTGAATTCCATATACACTACATCAACTGCTCTACCTCTTTTAGATTTAAGGAAGATCTAAAAGAGCATCTGAATTGCCAAGGATCAACTACTGGTAAGTGAGGTTAGTATGGATACAATGATGAATAGGTACTTGATGGACATGGAACTTGCATTCTTGATTTTTTTTTGCTCGGTTTTGTCTTTTGCATGTTAATTGGTTGTGTAGCTTTTCCATTGATACAGTTGTAGAGAAAATTAATGTCAGGGTAGTTTATGTTGTCATATATGCACTTCGATAATAAATCTACTTTGAGCTTTGGTTGGCCAACAGCCCAATTCTTTCCTGTGTGACTTTGAATAAAGGAGGCATTCTTGTTGTATTATATTCAGATATAATGTGACAACTCCTTAATCCATAGTATCTTAACAACTTTCCAATACACATCTTCCATGTGTTGATTTTTAAAATATTTATTCAAAGGAAGTGGACTTTGCAGGCTGAGCCAACAATTAAACACCCATTATTAACTGTCTTTGTGCAGGTGGTGCTGGTGAACTGCCCTTTTAAAACACTACAGTCCTTGAAGCATTGAGTATGCCAACAATGTTGTTATGGAGAGCACTAGGTACACCTGCAATGCTGTTGTGGAGGGCGTTGGTTATTGCTGCAACACTGTTGTTGTGGAGGGATTCGCAGGATTTGGTAGAATGACAGTGATGCCAGTTTTCTAAATGTGTTCCTTGGTATCAAAACTTGTGTTTGTACATTGGGAACTTATGCAGGTACTAGTTAATTATTGACTATAACTGGTTAATTAATTACAGGCAGAGGTGTGAAAGCAGTTAAATGTAAATCAATTACTATAATGTGTGCTAAATACCTCTCATTCAGTATTAATTCTCAGCTTTGTGAAAATAATCCAATAGAAAAGTAGTGCACTGTACCCAAGTTTAGAGTCAATGTCAAGCTTTTTTTTGTGAACACAGCTATAAAATTAAAAGGTGAGGGGTTTTGAAAGTGTCAGAACTGTCGATGTGTTTGATCACAGCTAATAATAAAGGATTTTTTGTGCGAACAGTTGATGTTTCAAGAGAGGTTCATGTCCCAGTACAACAACCTTCACTGAGCTCTTCGGTAGGTGATAATTAATATTTACGGATGTTTAGCTTTAAAAAAAATCTTCTGATACCTAAAGCTCAGCAGCATATTTAAAGGAGCTGGTTCCACCTTTGACTGCCTGGTCCACACGTCCCTCCTTACAGATCTCCCACCTGGTACTTACCCCTGCAAGTGTAGTGTAAGTTCCTACACCTCCTCTCTTACCACCATTCAGAGCCCCAAACAGTCCTTCCAGGTGAGGCAACACTTTACTTGTGAGTCTGTTGGGGGTCATCTATTGCATCCGGTGCGGCCTCCTCTACATCGGCGAGACCCGACGCAGATTGGGGGACAGCTTCATCGAGCACCTCCAATCCGTCCGCCACAACAGACAGGATCTCCCGGTTACCACCCACTTCAACTCTGTTTCACATTCCCATTTGGATATGTCCATACATGGCCTCCTCTACTGCCCATGATGAGGCCAAACTCAGGTTGGAGGAGCAACACCTCATATACCACCTGGATAGTCTCCAGCCCCTTGGTATGAACATCGAATTCTCCAACTTCCAGTAATTCCCTTCCTCTCCCTTCCCCCATCCCGCTTCCACTCTGCCTCCTCTTCCAGCTGCCTATCACCTCTCTCATGATTCTGTCTTCCACTATCCACTACCCTTACATTCCTTCTTCACCTCTCCTGCTTATCCCCTCCCTGCTTTCCCTCCCCCAACCCTTGATCTTTCCTCTGATTGGTTTTTTCACCTAGCACCTTCCACCCTCCTTCCCCACCTTCTTTACAGGGCCCCTGCCCCCTCCTCCTTCAGTCCTGACGAAGGGTCTTAGCCCGAAATGTTGACTGCTTGTTTCCATGGATGCTGCCCGACCTGCTGAGTTCCTCCAGCGTGTTTGTACGTGTTGTGTGTCCACTTTTGATTTATTGTAATGCCAATGTTAGTTTGTCGTATTGCATATCTCAGCTGTTAATGATGAAATAAAGCTTGCTGAGGAATAGCAGGGGTACATAACTTCCTGACATTCTCAATTCATTTTGGTCATAAAGGGCTGGTATTCTTATGTTTGTATGGTATTTGAAATACAGTAACTCCAATTTCATATTTTATAGTTTCTCCACATTTCTTTTGAAGGCACTGACTTTCACTCTCTTGGGTGCAGTTGTGGGCACCTCCGTTTGGGTGCCCTGATTTTGCCTACTGGACAGGTGGTGGCTTTAAGGGCAGAATCTAGATAATGATGCAGAATTGTAAGGGTTGTTTGTATGTGAATTTTTTCCCCTGTTTGGATAAACAACTCCCATGTGTGATTAGAAAAATAATAAAAGTTCAGGCTAACAATTGTCTTGTGTCACTGTAAATTGCCACAACCTATGGACTTGCTTTCAAGGACTGCAACTTATATTCTCAAAATTATTTATTGCTCATTGATTGTCAGTCTTCATTTGTAGTTTTTCATCGATTTTTTTTTATTGTATTTCTTTGTTCAGTTGTGAATGCATGGAAGAGAATAAATCTCAGGGTAGTATGTGATGACATTTAAATTTGTTAATGCATTTAAAATTTAAAAAATTGATAATTTACTTTGAACTTTGCAGTTGAAAAACTGAGGAAATTATACACATTGCAGAGTAGAATTGAGGAAGTATACTTTCAGGAGGCAAATAGGTGCTTTATATCCACCTCATTAACTAAATAATCCCATCTTCCAGTTAGTGGTCTGTAGCCTTGTAGTTGGTGCAAAATGTGCCCAACCAAGTGTACAGTGCCTATAAAAAGTATTCACCACCACCTCTTCCCCCCCCCCACCCCCACCCAGAAGTTTTCATGATCTAATGTTTTACAACATTGAATCACAATGGATTTAATTTGGCTTTTTTAATACTGATCAACAGAAAAGACTCCTGTGTTAAAGTGAAAGCAATTTTCTACTAATCAGTCTAAATTTATTGTAATTATTACAATTCTTAAACACAAGATAATTGATTGCATAATTACTCGCCTGCTTCAAGTCAATATTTAGTAGATGCACCTTTAGTAGAAATTACAGCCTTGAGTCTGTGTGGATAGGTCTCTATCAGCTTTGCACATCTGGACACTGCAAATTTTTCCCTTTCTTTACAAAACTGCTCAAGCTCTGTCAGATTGCATGGGGGTTGTGAGTGAATAGCCCTTTTCAAGTCTAGCCACAAATTCTCAATAGGATTGAGGTCTGGACTCCAACTTGGCCGCTCCAGAACAAAACCTTATGGTTTTTAAGCCACTCTTGCGTAGATTTGGCTTTGTGCTTGGAAAACAGATGTTCTCCCGGGTCACAGTTCTCTTGCAGACTGCATCGGGTTTTCCTGCAGGAGTTCACTGTATTTTGCTGCATTAATTTTACCCTCTACCTTCACAAGCCTTTCAGGGCTTGCTGCAGTGAAACATCCCCACAACATGATGCAGCTACCACCATGCTTCATGGTAGGGGTGGGGTGTTTTTGATGATGTGTGGTGTTTGGCTTTCACCAAACATAGCATTTATTTTGATGGCTATGCAGCTCAATTTTGGTTTCATAAAACCAAAGAACCTTCTTCCAGCTGACTTCAGAGTCTCCCCTATGCCTTCTGGCAAACTCTAGCTAAGATTTCATACGAGTTTTTTTTTCAATGGTGGCTTTGTCTTTGCCACTGTCTCACTAAGCTGCATCTGGTGAAACACCTGGGCAACAGTTGATGTAAGCATAGTCTTCCCCCATCTCAACCACTGAAGCTTGTAACTCCTCCAGAGTTGTCATAGGTCTTTTCCTGGCTCACTAGACCCCTTCTTACACAGTCACTCAGTTTCTGAGGGTGGCCTACTGTATGCAGATTTACAACTGTGCCATATTCTTTCCATTTGATGATTCATTTAACTGTACTTCAAATGATATTCAGTGACTTGGAAATTTTCTTGCATCTCCTGATTTATGCTTTCAGTAATCTTTTCGAGGAGCTGATTGGAGTGTTCTTTTGTCTTCATGGTGTAGTTTTTGCCAGGATACTGACTCACCAGCAGTTGGGCCTTCCAGATACAGGTGTATTTTCACTACATCAATTGAAACACCTTGACTGCACACTGGTGATCTCCATTTAACTAATTATGTGACTTCTAAAACCCATTGGCTACACCAGTGATGATTTTGTCATATTAAAGGAGGTGAATACTTGTGCATCAATTATTTTGTGTTTTATATTTACAATTAATTTAGATCACTTTGGTAGAGATCTGTTTTCACTTTGACATGAAAGAGTCTTTTTGTCAGTGTCAAAAAAGTCATATTAAATTCGCTGTGATTCAGTCTGGTCAAACAATAAAGCATGAACACTTCCAAGGGGGGGGGGGGGTGGTGAATACTTTTTATAGGCGCTGTATATATGCAGAGAGCTTCTGCCTCAGCTTTGATGCAATCAGAATTCTATAATACTGTAGCTGTTTGAATGAAAGCTCCAGTAGTGTGAGGTATATTTTTTTGGTCTCTACTGGATAGTTATTCTTCATTTATGAGGCAAATAGTGGATGGTAGTATCTATTATATCAGCTCCATAGACCATGGACCATAGTTCACTGTGATTGAACTTGGTTCTAATCTTTCATATCTAAGCACAAGCACTTTCCACCAAGTTAAATTTGTAATTGGAAAGCCTTGATTTTTTTTGCCCCCATTTCATATCCAATATAACAGTAACCACAATTTAAAAGAAAATAATAAGTTGTAAAGCTCTGTTCTGAAGTCATAAAAGATGTAAAATAAGTTTTTTTTGGGGGGTGGGGGAAATAAAGGAGATAATAAACAGAAATTCAATGATTCTCTCATCTCCGTCCCTTAAAGTGATGTGGTCAAGTGGTAAAGTGCTTCAGATGTTACCTGGATAACCTAACACAAAATCAAATTGAGAGGTACTTATAGAGTAGATAATCAGGTGCAAATGTAAATGATCAGAAGACATAAATATAGTTTAAAGGAGGTTTGAGGGATTTTATTTTTATTTTACTAGGTGTGTGAATGTTCTCCTGGAGTGGAAGCAGGTACAATAGTAATATTTAAGATGTATTTGAATAGGCAGGGAATAAAAGGATATAGACCATGTGCAGGTAGGTGGGATTAGTTTAGATAGGTATTATAGACATCGTGGACTGTAGGGGCTGTTCTTGTTCTGTAAAGTTCTATGTAATTCAGTAATAATACTTGGAAGTTCTTGTCCAAGGTGTCAAAATTTTCCACATCTTACCCATGTCAATTAGGGCATGAAGACAGCTTATATAATTTTCTTTTAAAATATAGTTTTAAATAGCACACACAAATTACTGGAGGAACTCAGCAGGCTTGGCAGCATCAATGGAAATGAATAAACAGTTGATGTTTCCGGCTGACACTCTTCTTCAGGACGGGAAAGGAAGGGGGAAGATGCTACATTAAAAATGGGGGGAGGTGAAGCGGGATAGCTCAAAGGTGATGGGTGAAGCTGGGTGTGTAGGAAAGCTAAAGGGCTGGAAGAAAGGAATTTGATAGGAGAGGAGAATGGACCATAGGAAAAAGGGAAGGAGGAGGGGACCCAGGCAGGCGAAAAGAGGTAAGAAGTCAGAGTGCAGAATAGGAAAAGGAGAGGAGTAGGGGAAATATTTTTTACCAGATGGAGAAATTAATATTCATGCCATCAGGTTGAAAGCTACCCAGACAGAATATGAGGTGTTGCTCCACCCTGAGGAGAGGCTATGGACCAACATGTCAAAATGGGATGGGAATCTGAATTAAAATGTTTGGCTGCTGGAAAGTTCTGCTTTGGGCAGATGGAGCGGAGGCGCTCAACAAAGCGGTTCCCCCAACTTACGACGGGCCTCAATATATAGGAGGCTGCATCGGGAGCATCAGATACAATACCCCAACAGATCTGCAGGTGAAGGTCTGTGTGAGTCCTGAATGGAAGTGAGGGGAAAAGTGAATGGGCAGGTGTAGCACACTGGCCACTTGCAAGAATAAGCATTGGGAGGGAGATTAGTAGGGAGAGATGAATGAACAAGAATCAGAGAGAGAGAAACCCCTGCAGAAAGAAGTGAAGGGTGAAAGTAAAGATCTGTTTAGTGGTAGAATCCCCTTGGAAGTGTCAGAAGCTGCAGAGACTCTTGAGTTAATAGGTAAGGACAAGAGGAACAATTAACATTGTTAAGACGGTGGGTAGATGGAATGAAAGAGATGCAGGTGAGGGCAGCATCAAAATTGAACTTCTGAAATGGAAAATTTTAATGAAAGTTTCTAACTCTTCCAAAAAAAAACTTTCAGCAGAAAAGGAAAGCAATTGCTAGATCAAATGGAAATAAACGTCAAAAACAGAAGTTGGAAGCTCAAAGCAAAGAAGAACTTTTGCAGCCAAAGGAAACTGTTCCAGATCAGTCTCCTGCATTGACCGAGTCACATGCTCTTACTGTCCTAACCATACCAACTGAATCAACTTGTTTAACAAGGGCAACAACATCAAATTCAGTAACTGAATTTGTTAAGGTTGAACCATTTGATGACTCTATATCCCAAAGAATGACACCAAGTACCACATCTTTACCAAATATGGCAGTGAATTCCTTTGGTTCACTACAGATAGCCAAAGTGGAACCATCTCAAATTTCTCAAGAAGAGCAATCAGTGTTACCATCTGAAAATGTGGCAGCCATTGAAACTGTGCAACTTGCATCAATGTTGGCATCAATTGATTCTGTAGGAGCCACTACAATGCTCCCATCTGTTGAAACTTTACAGTGTACACCATTGCAGCCATGTGATGAACCAAAGTCAACATTTACATCAATTGAAATTGCACTACCGGCACAAGACCAACAAGATGTTGAAACATTGTCATCCTCCCAACAGGAGCCTCCTATACTAGTCCTTTCTGCCTTTGCAACACCTGCTTTTGAGAATGTGGCTTATTTAGCTGTAGAGTCAACTTCAGAAGCATTATCGCCCACAAACCTACCTTCTCAGACACCATATTTACTGACTGCAGTAACTGAGCCTCTGAAATCTGTGCCTGCTTTTGAAACAATGCTGATGTTGCCCTCTACATTCATTATGCCAATTATGTTAGCTCTACCAGTTGACCCAAACCATTCAGCTATAGCTCCGGAGACAATTATTGCGGCAGTTGAAACAGTTGTGACCACACAATGTGATACACAGGAAGTGCAAGATGAACATTCATATTACAAAAATGACTTCACCGTTGAACAGCTTGAAAAGATTGTGGCTAGGCTGCAGAGGAAAGTGAAAGTTATACAGCAACGAGAGAGGAGGAATTCAGCCCGTCTAAAAGCTATGGAAAGTCTTGTGGACCAACTGAGAAAGGAAAATATTATATCAGAGGAGAAATTGAAAATAATGGAGATGGTAGGTGGAATTAATTTTGTGTTTATCGAGAGATTCTATTAGTTTTATTGTCACATACAGTGGAATGCGTTGTTTTGCATCAAAGACCAACACAGTCTAAGATGTGCTGGGGGTAGCATGCAAATGTCACCACACTTGCTGCACCAGCATAGCATGTTCATAATTCACTAATCCTAACCTATACATCTTTGGAATGTGGGAGGAAACCCACACAGTGAAGGGGAGAATGTACAAATTGCTTATAGAAAGCAGTGGGAATCAAGCCCTTGTTGCAAAGTGTTACATTAGCCACTACCCTAATAAATAAACAACATACAATGTCATAAAGGTTAATAGAGATTGTCAAACTTGTGAAGACTAATAGTGATAAGACAAAAGGTGGAGATTGATAAGGTTCTTGATTAGTCAGGGCATCAAAAGTTACAGGAAGAAGGCAGGAGAATGGGGTTGAGCAGGATAATAATTCATCCATGATGGAATGGCAGAGTGGATTTAGTGGGCCAAAGGGCTTATGGAAAGGGTTTAGTAAACCACCTGCTTTCCTGGCTAGCTTGTTTACCTTTGTCTGGGTGTCATTGTACACCAGTCATTAAAGGTGGGCATGCAGGTACAGCAGGCGGTGAAAAAGACAAATGGTATGTTGGCATTCATAGCAAAAAGGATTTGAGTACAGGAGCAGGGAGGTTCTACTGCAGTTGTACAAGGCCTTGGTGAGACTGCACCTAGAATATTGTGTGCAGTTTTGGTCCCCTAATCTGAGGAAAGACATTCTTGCCATAGAGGGAGTACAGAGAAGGTTCACCAGATTGATTCCTGAGATGGCAGCACTTTCTAATGAAGAAAGACTGGATCGACTAGGCTTATACTCACTGGAATTTAGAAGATTGAGGGGGGATCTTATTGAAACGTATAAAATTCGAAAGGGATTGGACAGGCTAAATGCAGGAAAATTGTTTCCAATGTTGGGGAAGTCCAGAACAAGGGGTCACAGTTTAAGGATAAAGGGGAAGCCTTTTAGGACCGAGATGAGGAAAAACTTCTTCACACAGAGTGGTGTATCTGTGGAATTCTCTGCCACAGGAAACAGTTGAGGCCGGTTCATTGGCTATATTTAAGAGGAAGTTAGATATGGCCCTTGTGGCTAAAGGGATCAGGGGGTATGGAGAGAAAGCAGGTACAGGGTTCTGAGTAGGATGATCAGCCGAATGGCTTACTCCTGCACCTATTTTCTATGTATGTTTAAAAGTTAGTATGTCTTCATTGTAACTTACACAAAGTCCCACTCACCCTTCGGCTCTTCTCACCAACATTTATTTGCTCTAAATCTAACAAAGTAAGTTTTAAATTCCATTTTTGCATTTAAAACTCTCAATGGCCTCCCTTCCTACTTCTGTAGCTTGCTCAAGCCTGTAACTCTGAGGCCTCTATTGTCCCAAGCCATCCAACCTGCTCTTCCACACTTTGTGCTTTCTGTCTTGTGGCACTTTCCCTTGCAACCATGGGAAAATATAATATCTGTGCTTTCATTCATTCCTTTTCCTCCATGTGGGGACCCAAGCAGCCTTTCCAGATGAAACAGCATTTCTTCCTTTCAGGAGCACTGCATTCAGTGTTCACAGTGTATAGCCTTCTCTACATCAGAAAAGCCAAACGCAGATTGGGTGATCACATTGATGTTTGTTTATATGCAGGAGTGACGCTGAGCTTCTGTTTGTCTGCCACTTTGATTCAGCAGACAACCATTATTTTGAGCTTTTCTAACTGTAGCTTGTTGCACTATTATCCAGAGCCCCAACATGTATCTGAAAAACTACATTTATAATTCCACGTGTTGTAGCCTTCCAGACCAAATACTGCAAGAGAAATGTAGAACAGTACAGGCCCTTCAGCCCATGATTTTGTACTGACATTTTAATCTAAGTTTTAATTTGATTTAAGAGATATAGCATGGAACAGACCCTTCTGGCTCAACAAGTTACACTGTCCAGCAACGAACCTATTTAACACTAGCCTAACCACACAACACTTTACAATGACCAATTAACCTGCTAACCAATGTGCCTTTGTATTTTGGGAGGAAACTGAAGCATCTGGAGAAAATGCACATGGTTCATGGGAAGAACGTACAAACATGTTACAGATAGCACCGGAATTGAATTCCGAACTCCGGAATGCTCCGAGCTGTAATAGCGAAGTGCTAACTGCTACACCACTGATCAATACAATCCTTCCCTCCTACATACCTTTCCACTTTTCTATCATCCATGCGCCTACCTATGAGTTTCTTAAATGCCTGTAACATAATATCGGCCTCTACTGCCACCCCAGCAGGGCATTCCAAGCATGTACCACTGTATGTGTTTTTTAAATCTTCTTTCTGCCATTTCCCCCTATTCTTTCATCCAGTCATCTTAAGATTACACCCTTGTGTTAGCCATTTCTGTTCTGGGGAGAAGTCTCTGGCTGTCCATCTTGTTTACCTCTGTCAAGTCACCACTCATCCTCCTTCAGTCCAAAGAAAAACCCTAACTCGCTGAACCTATCTTCATAAGACATGCTGTGTAGTCCAGATAGTGAGGGCCCTCTCAAGCTTTCTTTCTGTTTATATCAGGACTGGTCATTTATGCCTGTCGTCGTTTTTTCCCCGTTTTTATAGTCTGACCTGCTGGGCATGAGTGTTCTCAATACATGAGACACTATCAGTGAATTATCACTGTTGTCAGAGGACCTATCTTCCTGTTACATACACTGCACACAGACCAAGTTGCATTATCTCGTCCTAGAAGCTGCTCTTACATTAGCTCATCTGGGTTCACCCTACCAGAGACTTGCCCATTTTTTTTTGTTTTACCTATCACACCCCTACCTTCTCCACTACTGAAAAATAAGTTAGAGTCATAGTCATGGAAAAGTGAAGTACACACATGCCCTTCAGCCCATCTAGTGTGTGATGAACCATTTAAACTACCCAGTCACATCGACCTGCACCTAGACCCCTACTATCCATGTAGCTATCTAAGCTCCTAACTGTTGAAATGAGCTTGCGTGATCTACTTGTGCTGGCAGCTTGTTACATATAATCAAGATTCTCTGAGTGAAAAAGTTTCCCCTCAGTTCCCCTGAAACTTTTTACCTTTCACCCTTAACGCATGAATTCTAGTTATGGTCCCATCCAACGATCCAGCCACTCACCAACTCCACCTCCCGTACACGCAGGTGCTGTGAGAATCAAGTTTATGCCACGCGTATCACACAATATCAAACTCACACCAGATACCGTTACAGAACACACTTTAAAGATTTTACTAAAACTAAAAGTGTACTATGCAATACAGTATATATGAAGGTAAACAAAATAAAGCAAAAGGCGCCAACTTATCAAAGTTTAGTGCACATCGTTGGAGATCAACCATCGAACCATTCGACCCTTCGCCGCTTGCCTCCGACCCCCACGTCCTCGCACCTGGGACCACCCACGGTGGTCGACCGAGCAGTGCAGTGCACGTCCACCTTCCTCAGCATCTCCTTCCCGCCTCCCCTCAAAAGACCGCGAAACCCCCCAAGCTCCCAGCCCCACAAGACAAAATAACATTCCCCATTGGTTAACAAATGAATACAATCCCCATATCAGCAAGTCCAAAGCTAAACAACTGCGAGAAAAAAACACTTATTAGGCATAAAAGCATTCCTACTCTAGCAAACCAAAGAAGCCATTTTGATTACATTCTCCCCCTACCAGCAAATGTCATGCCCTCATGACATTACCAGAGTTCCCCAAGGTTTCTTGCAACACACAAAACCCAACCCAGGTTCAGAAAGCAGCGACATAACTACCCAGAGCAGTAGAAATCACACTTGGTTCTCCTGGCATCACATATGTCAACCGCTCTGGGGGACGCCTACTCCTCTGAGATCTCCGTACCCCTTCTGCTGACCCTTCCGCCTCACTAGGCTCCCACTTCACCCGCGAACCCTCTGCCTCGGACACCCCAGGCCTACCTGTCAGATCCTCACTCCCTTCCTCATGGGGTTCTCCCTTCACCCGAGAACTCTCTGGCTCATGTTCGGGTTCCACCCTCTCTCTCCCCAACGCTGGCTGCCTCTCCATCTGACTATCAACACCTTCCCTCCTCTCGCCCAACTCAGTAGGGAAAGGGCCAGGAGCTTCCTCTTCTGGTACTGAAACACCAGTGAATGGGAGCAGGGGCCACTCATCTGAGTCGTAATCTTCCGAATCGGTATCCATTCCCAGGTTAGGGACCCGTCTCTAGCAAACCAAAGAAGCCATTTTGATTACATACACAGTACATTGTACATACCCTGTCTATACCCCTCATAATTTTGTATACCCTATCAAATCTCCACTCAGTCTTCTGTGTTCTAAGGAATAAAGTCCTAACCTATTCAATGTTTCCTTATAACTCAGGCCCTCCAGTCTCAGCAACATCCTTGTAAATTTTCTCTGTACTCTTTCAACCTTATTTGCGTATTTCCTGTAGTTAGGTGATGAAAACTGACCAAAATTATGCCTCAACACTGTCTTAAACAAATTCAACATAACATCCCATCTCCAATGTGGCAAAACCATTCTTTATGACCCTGTTTTTATTTGATGCAGAATCTGATTGTGGTTCTGGACCTGATAAGTTAACTGTTATTCTATACACAGATGCAGCTTGGAATGTTGAGTGCTTCCAGCTTTTTATCTATCTGTGCCATCTTATGATTAACATCCTCACCTTTACCTGCCTAACCTTAAATTCAGGAATTGCATCAATGAATATGTTTGGTTCTGTTTTCCTTTCTAATTCTCTTTAAGATTACTTCCATGACTATATAAATCTCTTTCAAAATTTTGCTTAATAATATCATTCGGTGTAATGTACTATACTTCAAAAAACATCAGAATCAGGTTATTAACCATATAACCATATAACAATCACAGCACGGAAACAGGCCATCTCGGCCCTCCTAGTCCATGCCGAACTCTTAATCTCACCTAGTCCCACCTACCCGCACTCAGCCCATAAACCTCCACTCCTTTCCTGTCCATATACCTATCCAATTTTACCTTAAATGACACAAATGAACTGGCCTCTACTACTTCTACAGGAACCTCATTCCACACAGCTATCACTCTCTGAGTAAAGAAATACCTCCCCCCCCCCCCGTGTTTCCCGTAAACTTCTGCCCCCTAACTCTCAAATCATGTCCTCTCGTTTGAATCTCCCCTACTCTCAATGGAAACAGCCTATTCACATCAACTCTATCTATCCCTCTCAAAATTTTAAATACCTCAATCAAATCCCCCCCTCAACCTTCTACGCTCCAATGAATAGAGACCTAACTTGTTCAACCTTTCTCTGTAACTTAAGTGCTGAAACCCAGGTAACATCTTAGTAAATCGTCTCTGCACTCTCTCTAATTTATTGATATCTTTCCTATAATTCGGTGACCAGAACTGCACACAATATTCTAAATTTGGCCTTACCAGTGCCTTGTACAATTTTAACATTACATTCCAACTTCTGTACTCAATGCTTTGATTTATAAAGGCCAGCGTTCCAAAAGCCTTCTTCACCACCCTATCTACATGAGACTCCACCTTCAGGGAACTATGCACTGTTATTCCTAGATCTCTCTGTTCCTCTGCATTCCTCAATGCCCTACCATTTACCCTGTATGTTCTATTTGGATTATTCCTGCCAAAATGTAGAACCTCACACTTCTCAGCATTAAACTCCATCTGCCAACGTTCAGCCCATTCTTCTAACCGGCATAAATCTCCCTGCAAGCTTTGAAAACCCACCTCATTATCCACAACACCTCCTACCTTAGTATCATCAGCATACTTACTAATCCAATTTACCACCCCATCATCCAGATCATTTATGTATATTACAAACAACATTGGACCCAAAACAGATCCCTGAGGCACCCCGCTAGTCACCGGCCTCCATCCTGATAAACAATTATCCACCACTACTCTCTGGCATCTCCCATCTAGCCACTGTTGAATCCATTTTATTACTCCAGCATTAATACCTAACGACTGAACCTTCTTAACTAACTTTCCATGTGGAACTTTGGCAAAGGCTTTGCTGAAGTCCATATAGACTACATCCACTGCCTTACCCTCATCAACATTCCTCGTAACTTCTTCAAAAAAATTCAATAAGGTTTGTCAAACATGACCTTCCATGCACAAATCCATGCTGGCTACTCCTAATCAGATCCTGTCTATCCAGATAATTATTAATACTATCTCTAAGAATACTTTCCATTAATTTACCCACCACTGATGTCAAACTGACAGGTCTATAATTGCTAGGCTTACTTCTAGAACCTTTTTAAACAATGGAACCACATGAGCAATACGCCAATCCTCCGGCACAATCCCCATTTCTAATGACATCTGAAAGATCTCCGTCAGAGCTCCTGCTATTTCTACACAAACTTCCCTCAAGGTCCTGGGGAATATCCTGTCAGGATCCGGAGATTTATCCACTTTTAAATTTCTTAAAAGTGCCAGTACTTCCACCTCTTTAATTGTCATAGGTTCCATAACTTCCTTACTTGTTTCCCACACCTTACACAGTTCAATATCCTTCTCCTTAGTGAATACTGAAGAGAAGAAATCGTTCAAAATCTCTCCCATCTCCCTCGCCTCCACTCATAGCTGACCACTCTGATTCTCTAAGGGGCCAATTTTATCCCTCACTATCCTCTTGCTTTTAATATAACTGTAGAAACCTTTCGGATTTACTTTCACCTTATTTGCCAAACCAACCTCACATCTTCTTTTAGCTTTTCTAATCTCTTTCTTAAGATTCCTTTTACATTCTTTATATTCCTTGAGCAATTCCTTTACTCCATGCTGCCTATATCTATTGTAGACATCTCTCTTTTTCCGAACCGAATTTCTAATATCCCTTGAAAACCATGGTGCTTTCAAACCTATAACCTTTTCTTTCAACCTAACAGGAACATAAAGATTTTGTACCCTCATAATTTCACCCTTAAATGACCTCCATTTCTCTATTACATCCTTACCATAAAACAACTTGACCCAATCCACTCTCTCTAAATCCCTTCGCATCTCCTCAAAGTTAGCCTTTCTCCAATCAAAAATCTCAACTCTAGGTCCTGTCCTGTCCTTCTCCATAATTATATTGAAGCTAATGCTATTGTGATCACTGGACCCGAAGTGCTCCCCAACACATACATCTGTCAGCTGACCTATCGCATTCCCTAACAGGAGATACAACACTGCCCCATCTCTAGTCGGTACTTCTATGTATTGTTGCAAAAAACTATCCTGCACACATTTCACAAACTCTAAACCATCCAGCCCTTTTACAGAATGAGCTTCCCAGTCTACGTGTGGAAAATTAAAATCTCCCACAATCACCACCTTGTGTTTACTACAAATATCTGCTATCTCCTTACACATTTGCTCTTCCAACTCACGCTCCCCATTAGGTGGCCTATAATACACTCCTATCAGTGTTACTACACCCTTCCCATTCCTCAATTCCACCCAAATAGCCTCCCTAGAGGAGCTCTCTAATCTATCCTTCCAAAGCACTGCCATAAGATTTTCTCGGACAAGCAATGCAACACCTCCTCCTCTGGCCCCTCCTACTCTATCACACCTGAAGCAACTAACTCCAGGAATATTTAGTTGCCAATCACACCCTTCCTGCAACCATGTTTCACTAATAGCTACAACATCATAATTACAGGTATCAATCCACGCTTTGAGCTCATCCACCTTTCTTACAATGCTCCTAGCATTAAAATAGATACATTTAAGATACTCTCCACCCCCTCCTCTCTTTTCATCCCTAACAATGCATTCAAATTTATTATCCTTTTCTTTCTTCTCCCCTACATCTTCGGGCTGAGCGCATCCCTTCTCCATCACCTGCCTTTCCTCCCTCACACACTGTCTATTTACTTGCTCTACTGGTGAACTAACCTCCTCTCCCATGGTTTCCTCAAATTGATTCCCGCCCCCCCCATCTTACTAGTTTAAAGTCTGCCCTGTAGCCCTAGCAAACCTCCCCGCTAGGATATTGGTCCTCCCAGGATTCAAGTGTAACCCGTCCTTCTTGAACAGGTCACGCCTGCCCCAGAAGAGGTCCCAATGATCCAGAAACTTGAATCCCTGCCCCCTGCTCCAATCCCACAGCCACGCATTCATCCTCCACCTAATTCTATTCCTACTCTCACTGTCGCGTGGCACAGGCAGTAATCCCGAGATTACTACCTTTGCGGTCCTTCTTCTTAACTGCCTTCCTAACTCCCTATACTCTCGTTGTACCCCCCCCCCCCAACAGTACTCAAACATGAGTACTTATTGTCAAGGGGTACAGCCACTGGGGTACTCTCTAGTACCTACCTCTTCCCCTTCCTGACTGTGACGCACCTATCTGCCTCCCGTGGCCCCGGAGTGACCACCTGCCTGTAACTCCTCTCTATCACCTCCTCACTCTCCCTGACCAGGCGAAGGTCATCGAGCTGCAGCTCCAGTTCCCTAACTCAGTCCCTCAGGAGCAGCAGTTTGGTGCACCTTGCGCAGATATGGACGTCCGGGAGGCTCGGAGACTCCAGGACCTCCCATATCCGACACCGAGAACAACAAGCTGCCCGCACACTCATACTTCCTGAATAACTGACAATAACAAGAACTAAAAGATAAGCCTACTGTGCCCTCTTCCGCCTAAGCCCCCTGAGCCCAAGCCCTACACTCTGCTCCCGGCGCACTCCGCTGCCTGCAAACGAAGCTGCCCACTTCTTAAGGCTGCGTTCTTTTTATATCTTCCCTCCTTCCCAGGCCTCCTTCATGCGCCTGCGCAGTCCCGCCTCTCAGAACTCCGATCTGAGACACAATTGGACAATTTGAAAATGGCTGCCGCCGCACTTCCTCTCAAAGCCTTGCTGTCCTCTTCCAAAAGAGAACTACCTCACTCAGTATCTCCTTTTTTATATCTTCCCTCCTTCCCAGGCCCCCTCACGTGCCTGCGCAGTCCCGCCTCTCAGAACTCCGATCTGAGACACAATTGGACAATTTGAAAATGATTATTAACATTTATTAACATTGATATTTGTTGTGAAATTTGTTGTTTTACAGCAGCAATACTGTGCCATACATAATATACTATAAATTACAATAAAAATATAAAAAATTCATAAGCAATGCAAAAAGAGTTAAAAGAAAGCTAATAGTGAGGCAGTGTTCACGGGTTCATTATCCATTCAGGAGTCTGATGGTGGAGGGGAAGAAGCTGTTCCTGAAGCGCTGAGTGTGTGTTTCCAGGCTCCTCTACCTCCTCTCTGATAGTAATGAGCAGAAGGCATGTCCTCAGTGGTAACGGTCTTTGATGATGGACGCTGCCTTTTTGAGGCATCCGCACCTTGCAGAATCACAAACTTGCACTCAACATCAGTAAGACACAGGAATTGATTGTGAACTTCAGGAAGGGAAAGTTCAGGGAACATACACATCTGCATCAAGAGATCTGCAGTGGAAAGAGTGAGCATTATCAAGTTCCTGGTGTCAATATCTCTGAGGATCTTTTCTGGCCCAGTTACAAACAAGACACGACAGTAGCTACATTTGATTAGGAGTTTGAGGAGACTTAGTATGTTACCAAAGGCACTTGCAAATTTCTACAGATCATTCTAACTGGTTGCATCACTGTCTGGTATTGAGGGGCCACTACACACGACCAGAAAAAAGCTGCAGGAAGTTGTAAACTCAGCCAGCTCCATCATGGGCACTAGCCGCCCCAGCATCCAGGACACTTTCAAAAGGCAATGCCTCAAAAAAGCATCAAGGAGGAGGTACAAGAGCCTGAAGACATACATTCCAGGAGCAACTCCTTGCCCTTTGCCATCAGATTTCTTAACGAACAATGAACCCATGTACACTACCTTTTTCCCTATATTTTTGCTCTCTTGCACTACTTACATAATTGTACTTTGCAGTGGACTCTGGGTAATTGGGACACACTGGGACCAGTACATTTTGGCCCAGTTAACTGTCTGCCCGATAAGCCGAGGTTTTTCATGGGAATAGTTAAAAAGGTATGAAAAATATAAACTGAGTAATGAATTATTTATTTAAATGAAATGTTGAATAAATTAGGGCACTACCAGGACTATTACAGTACCATAAAACTGTACTAGTTCCTAACAGTTCTCGACTGAGGAATTCATCCAGTATATGTTGCCATGTTCTGTGACTAAGTTAACAGAATCAGCGCAGACACCTAGTGTAGGTAATGGACTATCTTCATTACAATGCTTTTGACAATTGCATCTTCCAAATCTTCATATTCATTGTCACTTTAAAGATGATTGTCAATTCTTCATAGTTCCTAACTTGAAGTAGTGAAATTGTTTCATTATCAGCCCCGGCCATTTCTGACATTTCCAAGCCTGAACACTTTATTATTATGTATTGTAATGTACTGCTGCCACAGAACAACAAACTTCATGGCATGTGCCACTGATATAAATCTGATTCTGATTCTCGTTGGAAAGGCTTGTACCCGTGATAACACATTTATAGAATAATCCTTATCCTAATAGCGAAATCTCAAGGTTATGTTGAAGCCTTGGATATTTGCTGTGGCATTTTAATATTCTGTTTTAATATAGATTCTTGTTGCATATAACAAATAGTTCTTCCTCAAATCAGCTTGCAGATATTGGAAGAAACTTCATGGGAAATATTTAAGTGATGCTCCATATTTCATAATTGAGCATTGGGGCTGGAATTTGAATTTAAAATTGTGCCAAAAGGGCATGAGAGATTCCAGTTATCAGAGGACGTAATGCTCTTGACAACCTTGCATAGAAGACAAACTCTAAATCGAAGTTTTTTTTTGTGAATATAAGTTTGCTCAGAATTTTGAGGGTTTGAGGAAAACTTTTATTTCTGATAGCAAGTACCACAATACAAATTGAACAATGTCATTGTATCTGTTTTAGTTTTGCGCATGTTGTTCAATCAAGAGATGCTGGAAATCTTGAGCAGCACACACACAAGATGCTGGAGGACCTCAGCTGATCAGGCTAGATCTATGGAGGGAAATACAGTTGACATTTTGGCTGAGACCCTTTATCAGGGCAGAAAAGGAAGGGGGCAGAAATTGGAAAAAAGTATGGAAAGGAGGAGTACAGGTGTTTGGTGAGACCTAGTGAAGGGGAAGGTGGGTGAATGGGGGAGGGTGAATGATAATGAGAATCTAGAAGCTGATAGGTGTGAGAGGTAAAAGGCTCGAGAGAGAATCTAATAGGAGAGGACTGTGGACAATGAAATATAGAGAAGATAGTGGGGAACAGAGAGAGGTGATGGGCAGGTCACGAACCCAGGAGAAGAGAAAGTGTGAGAAGGCGGTCAGAATGAGAATAGGAAAAACATAAAAATAATGGTATGTGGAGGGGGTTAAAGATTAAGTTGGAGAAATCAATGTTCATGCCATCAAGTTAGAGTCTACGTATTAGTAGAGGCCCAGGACAGACATGTCAGACCAAGAGTGGGGACTCAAGATGAAATGAGTGGCCAGCAGGAGATCTTAGCTGTTGTGACAGATAGGGCTCCCAATTTGGTTGCGTCTTCCTGATTTAGAGGACGCTGCTCCAGATACAATAAATAACCCCAACAGACTTGCAGTTGAAGTGTCACCTCACCTGGAAGTACTGTTCAGGGCCCTGTATACCGCTTCCACCTATAACTTCAAGCTTTTCACATCATCCCACTTTCTCCCTCACCTGATCTCATTTATTACCTGCCCTTCTCCAACCTTCTTATTCTGGCTTCTGCTGCCTTTCTTACCAGTCACAGTGAAGAGTCCTGGTCCGAAATGTCGATGGTTTATTTCTCTCCATAGATGCTACCTGAGCTGCTGAGTTCCTCCAGCATTTCCTGTGTGTTGTAAACTTGATCAAGGCTTTACCGTGAAATGTCATGGGGTAGGTGTCTTAAGGTAGGTATGAATTTATGTGGAGCACTTAGTTGCTAGGATATTGAATAATAAGCAGGGAAATGTATATCCTTGTAGCATAGAGTGGGATCAGAGCAGAATGATTTCCTTTTGTGAAATAATAAATAGCATCAGTCTGAAATAGAATTGTTTCAGAGTGTTTCTGCACAATGATGTGGGCTGCTAATAGTGCATCATCTCAAGGTCTGCATGTCGGGGATTAAAACTGATACAGCTTTTTGAAAGGTTACGATATTCTAATATAAAAGGCAAATCACTGAACAAATTATTTGTCTTGTTAAAGGAGTCAGAATAGCAACTAGTGACAGAGCTGAATACATAATTCTGACTTTGATTTAATTTTAATACAGTACCTGCACTTTGACTTTTAATATCCCCACATAGTAGAAGTATCTTGTCTTCATTTCCCATTTCAGAAATTAAGGCTAAGATTATGGGCGTGCACTTTGTGGGTAAATTTTTGGTACATCATTGTAAGATCATTTTAAGTGTTGAGTTTGTAACCTGTAGTTGGTGTACCAGTATAGAGTAACTGGGTGAATTTTGCTCTTTGTTCTGCTATTTATCAAACTGCATGGAACTTGTGTAGTTCTGGGAGAATTTCACAAAATTTACTCTTTAAATTTGGGGAATAAGTCCTGATTTTATAAGCTGTATTTCATAATTTGACAATGTGTACAATGTTGTAAGAAGTTGTGGAGTTTTTGGTTAATTGTTGTTGTTGCAATTTTCAGACCTGCTCACAGACAAATGGTCAGGCGATGAATCCCTCTGGTACTGTCACAGTCATTTATGAAGATGATGGAAATCTAATTTACACACTTCAACAGTCACCGATTGAAGATGTTAATCATGTCCCTTGAAGGAGATGTTCAATTTTAAGAATAATTGATTATTATTCATTGTACAGTTATTTGTTCATAAAAAAGTATTTTTAATGAAAAGATTAAATTATGTTTTATTTCTACCATGACTCTGTTATCAGCTTTCCTTAATCCAATTGCAGTGATGATCTCGACTAGATGGAGTGTGGTGTGCTTGAATAAACTGAAGAAACCTTTGAGATATTGTTCTCTTCAGCCTTTTTGTAATTAGATTATCTTTTTATTTTGCACATGTACATCAAAACATTCAGTGAAATTTGTTGTCTTGCATCAGTGGTCAACACAGTCCGAATTTGTGCTGTATTGCCATGTTACCAGTGCCAATATGACATCCCACCGCACATAGTAAATATCACTATGTTTACAATTCCAATGGTTATAATTTTCCAACCACCTAACTTTGGAAACCTATTTCAGTCTATGAATAATAAATTTTTTATCTTTGAATTACAAACAAGAGAAAATCTGCAGATGCTGGAAATCCAAGCAACACACACAAAATGCTGGAGGAACTCAGCAGGCCAGACAGTCCTGATGAAGGGTCTTGGCCCAAAATGGTGACTATTTACTGTTTTTCCATAGATGCTGCCTGGCCTGCTGACTTCCTCCAACATTTTGTATGTATCTCTTGTTGAATTGGTAGTTTATACCATTTTATAATTCCACAGTTTGATTTTCTTTGCTGGTTTGAGTTTTTGTTTGTTCTGCAGCTAAAGGTCTAGATTTCTTTCTTGCACACTCTCATATGTGAACCTTAGAGTATTTTTAACCTGATGGCTGCTAATATTGAATTTGTGGGGGACAATTTCCCAGCATATAAAAGGTTTGAAGTGGGCAATATAGCTGCCACAGGAAATTGTGTTCTTTTATGGAAATAAAATTGAGAAATTTGTGAAAGAAAAACAATGCTCTTTTTTCAGCTATGCCTCAGTGGTAGCATTCTCAGCCTGATTCTCAGTCTGTGCATTCAGGCCACCATCCTATCTGCTGTATATTGATATTCCAATGTTGTAGTGTAGATTTAATTCCAATGCTGTTCTGTTGCAGATAGTCTCTTGGCTGTAATGTTAGCTGTTTCACTATTGCAGGTAAAGTAATACCTGGTATTTTTAAAGTAGAGCTGAGGATTTTTTCCTGGCATCCTAGACAATCTTTATCCAAAATGACTAAGTTTATGGAACATTATGCGCAAATTATTTAAGATGATAACTAGACTTCACAAATTATACTTTTTAAAAATAAGAACTGAATATACTGTAAAATGCTGAAGGACATTCCAGATTTGAGAGACATTTATATTTAGTCCAGACTGTCAAGATTTTATATCTAACTCAGGTAAGTTAAATTTCTCGGGCATTTTGATGCAATAATTCATCGGGTGGGGAGAGGGTAAAGGAAATTATTCTAAATAATATTCTGCAGTTTAATTTTCATTAGAAAGGCAGGAACAAGCTTAACTCTAGAGCTACCCGGCTGAAATATAATCATCAGTTTCACTGTTCAGATAACCACAATATCAGAAGCAATATCAGAAACAATATCAGAAACAGTAGCAGAGGAAATAATTGAGAACATAATGGAAATCATATCTCAAAGCTATTAGGCAAAGCAATCCAGTAGAAGGAAAGCTAGAAACATTCTATTTTATTAAGCATTTGGCTATTCAATGAATTCACCAAATTGTGCAGTAAGAAATGATACTTCATTAAGTTTTGACCAAATTATCTTCTGAGTCTGAAGCTCAAAGGGACTGATGCACGAGGATTCTGACTTTGATTGTGAATGTGAAAAAATGCCATAGTACGACTTTGAAGAGCAGCAGGGGTTTATTTCTGCTGTCCCGTCCAATGTTTAGTTATGATTAATTAAAAATACTACTGATCATTTTCACACCTTTTTGTGTGTGTTTTTGCTGTGTATGAATTACCTGCCTCATTTTCCACTTTGCAATGACTGCTTTGTAAATCATTTGGTGTAAACTTGTGTTATGACATCCTAGGGCTCCAATGTCTTTCTTTTATTCAAAACTGAATCCACCTTTGTGGCAATTCATCTCTTCCCACAAAGGCACTATCTACAAATATATTCTAAAACACTTTAGCCAGCGTACAGAGAATTTAAAGTAATTTAGTACATTAAAAGTAAACATATTGATATGTATTTTGTATTGCTTTTTCAATCTTTCTGTTGCTGGCTTTGCTCACTACCGTTTGGATGTCAAATTCTTGAATGCTTGGACAAAGTGACAATTTTTATTCAGCTCCTTTTACTGAGTTGGATTCTTTAAAAAAAGATGCTATGTTGAGTTTCCACTTATTCACTTCGAATTTATAGTGTTAAATAGGTAAAATATGTAAAGGGGGAGATTTAATGAGAGTACTGGCACAGAGTTTGAGGCTTGCCACCACTACGGTATTAATATTGTATAATTTGTTGATTTACAAAGCACAGAAACTCATTTTAAAAATTTGTAATTTGCTGCATCCTGAACGGTGTTGGATCATGACAATATTGCATCTATATTTTCAGATGTATTTGAGCTGTTAAAGGACATTGATCTTTGTTGAATTTGTTTCTGTATTACATGAGTATTCCAGAATTTTAACAAATGCTTGTTTCATTCTGCAATTCCATCTGAGCAAAATTGCTTAATTGCCAAAGTGACAAAATTTTTTTACTTTTTTCCAAGGCATAGGATTTTAATCAATGATGGCACCATGGGAAATTGTGTAATCTTAACAGATTACAACAGTAGAATACAGATGTTGCACAATTGAAAAGTTTCAAACAAAATTGAAAATCTCAACTACTGGAGACAATTGACAGGTTAAAAAGGGGTAATGGAAAGAGAATGGGGTTATGTTCCAAATCAATGATACTTTATTAGTTTTATAAAGTATAATTGCCTCTTGTAACCCTTTTCTGAGACAAAATGGAATGCCATCAGAAGTGATGCAAGTCTATTTTTTGAATATCCTCTACACTTTTTAAAATTTTAAGTGAAGCATAAACTGGTTTAGACAGTAAATTACACACATTTTCACCTTTTGGAAAAGTTAAACCTTTTCAAAATTGCTTTGTTGTTCGCAGTACGCCTCTGAACCAAGTGCGATAGCAATTATATGAAAACTACAAAAGGCTCAGAGATAATGTATCCTTACTCTATTGCTATTCTAGTGCTGCAGCCAAGGGGTATGGAACTGAACTGACAGACGGTAAAATGGGAGGGTGGGGGTTGAGTATGGGCCATCATCTCGGTGCGAAAGAGAAGTGTTTGCTGGCAGCCTTTGTTGCGTGGATATCCTTTGTTGGATAGAATTTGGCTATACTTCCATTCGGGTGAACAGGTCGGCGGTTCGGGAGAGATCAGACGTTAGACATGCGACTGCATGTTGACTATTCCTTGCGGGAAACTCGTTGTCTAAGGAACGGTTGTTGGTTGCAGCCCGGAGCAATGCCTGTCCGGCCAGCTCTAGGAATGGCGTGGGTCGAACGAGCGGGAGGTCGGTGCCAACTCAGCCAGACAGAACACCGATGCCACCATTTGCTACCACGTGGTCCGTGGGGTGGGGGTGGGGAGTCACGTGGTGTGGACGGGCGGTGCGTGTGTTATTTAGAGGCCTGGCAGCGGGCTCCAGCACCTCGACAGCCAGAGAACGGACACCTGCGGCTGCCCCCAGGGGGTGGGTAAGCAGACAGCCAGCGCGCCCGCTAAAGGCTGCGACTAGACCGAGGTAATGAATCGACTGGCGTGTGCGGCGGTGAGAAAAAGTAATGGTGGGATTGGGATGGAGATGGGGGAGGGCGCGGGAGTAACCACTACTACCAACACCAACCCGCTAGCGGAGAAAACCAGGCGGGCAGGCTGCCACTCGAGGCCGAGGCGCCTTTTGTTCGGTTATGCATGGGGGCTGGCGTGGGCCTCGGCTGCGCACTCCCTCCCACCCACGGGCTGCCCAAACACTTGAGAGAGAGGAACAGGCGAGATGAGCGGTGAGGGGCGCGGGACCTCTGACAACCACGGCTGCGTTTGGCTTGACCGGACCCGGGCCAGCCTGGTTCGTCCGGCGGGGAGAACAGGGCCCCAGCCCGGCCGCCTCCCACAATGGAGAGCAATCACATGTCCGGCTGCGCCCATTGTCTGCGAACCTTGAACGATCTGCCCTGACAGCCGTTCCTAAACGCATCCCGACTCCCTTCTCTCTTTATCAGGCAAGCACCACAAATAAAATCCCGCTGCAGAATCGGTCCATGTGAAGTTGGCCGCCGCGAAAACAGCGCGTTAAATCCCCCATTTATTCCTCCGCCGCTTTATTAATATAAATGGGAGTTGTTGCTGCTTCCCTTCCAGGATGTCCTTGCCGAGCCGAGTGTGGAGAGGACGCCTGAGCCTCGGTGATGGCTGACGGCAGCCAGGAGCTGCCGGGCTTCTCTCGCCCTCCTTTCTGCTCCATGGCCGTGCATTGATTGAGGCGTCGCTGCGAACTGCAGGCTACTCAACGGATTGCAAGCGCAGACCTCTGTAGTTTAATAACACGCGCGCACACACTCACACTCATACACACATCGCCATGGACGGAACAGAAACTGATGCCATCGCTCCCCATCATCTTCAGCTTGAAGACAGTGACGTGATGAAGTCTCCACCATCCTGCCTCAAGTCTGGCAACGTCAAGGTCTATCTCAAAAAGTGGAGCATCTGGGATAAATTTTACAACTTGGGGACCGAGATGAGAATGTCCAAAAGGGGCAGGTTTATGTTTCCATACTGTGAATATTCTATCTCTGGGCTGGATCCTGAGAAAAACTACATCATGGCAATGGACATCTCTCCAGTGGACAACTATCGCTATAGGTACAATGGATGCAAATGGCAGATAAATGGGAAAGCAACACCACATGTGATGGGGAGGCTTTATTTCCATCCAAATGGCAGTGTTTCTGGAAAAGAGTGGATGGTAAGGCCATTGTCTTTTGCCAAACTCAGATTAACCAATTGCCCTACTGCAGCTGAAGGCAGTGCAATCCTTCATTCAATGCATCGATATATCCCCCAATTACACATTATTGTGGCTGATGGAATCATTGAGAAGCTGAACCTGAACGATCCTCGTGTCTACACATTTGTCTTTCAACAAACTGAGTTTTTTGCTGTGACTAAGTATGAGAATAAGTTTATCAGGCAGCTAAAACACTTCTATAATCCTTATGGCACTGCATTTCGTGATATGAAGATCTCCAAACAGGTAAATGATCAGCTGTAGATTTTTGGTGAAGACATGTTTTGTTAAATATGTGGCCTTGCTAATGGAAGCCCAACAAACTTGGTCAAGCCTGTAGTCATCAGAGAGCAGTTGGCTTTCATTTGTAAGCTTTAATAATATTTAAAAGTCTTGGCACTTGTCCTCAGTAATTGACAACTACAATGCAAGTTCTGACAGATGTAGGTGAAGTTAAACAAATTAAAGAATGTAGACACCACAGAACTTCTCCGTGTTTTTGGCTGTTTTGTATAACATGCTGGTGATGATGTGGTGGTAACTGAATGTTTAAAGAAATTGGTGTATTATGGTGTCATTTGTAATTGTCAGTGTATAATTCAATCTACTGTTGGGCTTGCCTGGTTCTGTTTTCCATTCTCCCTTTAAACCTGGGTGGGGGGGGGGGGGTCTTTCATGTGTTCCATTTAAATCCACCTCTTTTACTGGAGACACTATTTGTACCTTTAAGAAAAGTGAGGTAAAAGTGGTGAATTAATAGAATTAATATCCAGTACTTCTGAAAACCTACCAGTCTTGCTCCCAAGACCCAGCAGTGCTGGATTAAGAGCTTTGAAGTCATAGAACACTATAGCACAGCAATAGGCCTTTTGGCCCTTCTAGTCGATAATTCTGCCTAGTTCCATTGGATTGCACTTGGACCATAGCCCTCAATCTCCTCTCATCCATGTACTTATCAAGCTTCCTTTAAATGTTGAAGTCGAACCCCTATTCACCAGTTCTTCTGGTAGCTTGTTCCACTCTTCTCACTGCCTTCTCAGTGGAAAAAGTTCCTCCTCATGTTCCCCCTTAAACATTTTACCTTTAACCCTTAACCCATGACCTCTAGTTCTAGTACTTTTATTGTACTCCTTTCTTAGGCAAATCAAAACACTGAAGGTCTCCTCAAAGACCCGTAGTAACAATGGCATCAATTTTAATCTTTTTCCATTCACTTCCAGCAAATGGTTACATTACTTGGTGAGCAACTTCAGATCTGTGCTGGCAAGAGTTAGAATTGCACATTTGGCAGCTGATGAAATGGAATTCAAATAACTTTGCAATTTTTTTAATAGTAAATGGTGGTAATGGTACCTCCAGATTTTCATAAATGCCCATCTTTGCCTTCATGAAGGAAAAGCTATAGGGTTTGTGTGATTTGAGGTTTATAACACTCCAGAAGCACAATGGTAGTTTCTCGGAACAGCCTCTTAACTGGTGCTGTTACCCAGGGCAATAAGTTCCAAGTTGCCAGTTCACCTTTGTGATGTCTTTCAAATTGCTGTGTTTGTATTCTTAGCCACAAAGCAGATAATTTAATATTTACCCCAATTAAACTCTGCATTCAAAGTTCAAAATAAATTTATTAACGAAGTTCTTGTATGTCACCATATACATCCTTGAGATTCATTTTTTTTTCCCATTTTATTCGCCCACAGCAAAGATGTATGAAGACAAAATATTTTCTATCCATTTGGTGAAAATGTCCTATTCTATATCAGGTCTCTGCCCCACCACTGTCTATTAGGCTGGGTAAACTGGAAATTCTTCCAGTTCAGCATTTGGGATACATTAAGCCTGTTTATCCTTGGCCCTCACTGCATTTTTTCCCCCTAGCTAGCAATTCCATTCTCCTTAGAACATAGAACAGTACAACAGAGGGACTTGGCCTTTGGCCCACAATGTGATGCCATACCAATTAGGTTAGTGATTTAAAACTAAACTAATCCCTGCTACCTACCGTACATGCCTCTGCCATCACCCCAGGCAGTGCGCTTGCGCTCTCTCTCTCTCTCTCTCCCCCCCTCTCTCCCCCCCTCTCTCCCCCCCTCTCTCCCCCCCTCTCTCCCCCCCTCTCTCCCCCCCTCTCTCCCCCCCTCTCTCCCCCCCTCTCTCCCCCCCTCTCTCCCCCCCTCTCTCCCCCCCTCTCTCCCCCCCTCTCTCCCCCCCTCTCTCCCCCCCTCTCTCCCCCCCCCAGGAAAAAGGTACTATCAACTATGAAGGAATAGGAGCAGAATTAGGCCTTTCAGCCTATCGAGTCTGTTCCATCATTGGCTGATTCCACAGATTTACTACTCTCTGGCTTTTTAAAAAAAAATCCTCCTTCCTTCTGTTGTGGAGAGTCGCCCCTCAATTTTGAGGCCGTGCCCTCTAGTTCTGGATAACCCCACCATAGGAAACAGTGTCTCCGTGTCCACTCTTATCTAGTCCTTTCAAGATTCGGTAGTTTTCAATGAGAATCCTCTCTCTTCTCTCCCCCTCCACCCCGTCCCCAGCGCAGCAGCCTTCTAGATTCCAGTGTGTACAGGCCCAAGCTGCCAGATGTTCATTATGTTAACCCCTTCATTCCCAGAATCATCAATTGTGAACCACCTCTGGACTCTCTCCAATGACAACACATCCTTTCTCAGATATGGGACCCAAAACTGATGGCAATACTCCAAGTGTGGTCTGAGTGGTGTCTTGTAAAGGCTCAGCATCATCTCCTTGCTTTTATATTCTATTCCACTTGAAATAAATGTCAACGTTGCATTTGCCTTCTTTACCACAGACTCAACCTGTAAATTAATCTTCTGTGATTCTTGCACGAGGACTCCTCAGTCCCTCTGCACCTCTGATGTTTGAACCTTCTCTCCATTTAGGTAATAATCCGCAGTATTGTTCCTTTTTACCAAAATGTGTTATCATGCATTTCCCAAACCTGTATTCCATCTGCCACTTTTTTTGCACATTCTTCTAATTTGTCCTGCTGCAATCTCATTGCTTCCTCAGCACTATCTACCCCTTCACTTATCTTCATATCATCTTCAAATTTTGCCTCAGAACAATCAATTCCATTATCTATATCTCTCATAATCTATAAACCTCTATGGGATATCCCCTCAGCCTCCACTGCTCCAGAGAAAATAACCCAGGTTTGCCTAATCTTCCATTATATCACATGCACTCAAATCGATCTACCACTTTTGCACTCTCCAAAGACTTGACATCTTCCTATACAGGGGCAACCAGTACTGTATGCATTACTCCAAATGTGGCCCAACTAGACTTTTCGAAAGTTGTAACATAACTTCCTAACTTTTGAAATCGTGTCTCGATTAATGAAGGCATGTGTTCTCAACCACTCTATCAAACTCTGTAGCCACTTTCGGGGGATCAGTTCTTGGTAACTGTCCAAAACTGAACTACACAGTTTGCAATGAGAAGCACTTTAGATTCAGTAACATCTCTCATAGATGTTAGGCTCATCTGTGCCCTTATTTCAAACAATCTACATTGCTCTCTTACCTTATTGTTCCAGTGCTATCCTAGACTCCTCCTGCTACAAATCTATGCAAAACTATATTCATTCTTGTATTGACCCTGACATCTGTCATCAGTGCTCACTGTTCTACATGGTTTGCCAGTTTTGAAGTCCACCATTTTAAATTTCTTGCCCTTATATTTAAATTCCTTTGTAACTGTAATGCATCTCTGCTAACCACTTAAGTTAAAACTACAAGCACTTTTTACTTTAGAGGAATGGCATCTCAGGGCAGCTGGATCGTTTGTAGGGACCTATTCAATCATGTAGGTCCGAAGGCTGGATTTACCCCTTTACGGAATCAATTTTTGCATAACTTGATGTTTATTTACTCCTATTGGTTACCTGTAATAATTTCTCTTCCTTTGTAGGGAGGTCATTCTTGTTTTTATTCCTCCTGTGACAACTTTGGGACAAGGGAAGTCTGTTAATATCTGATTTAAGCACAATGCTAAGAAATACGTTGTTAAGGATACTTAGTGTTGGACTACTCTGAGTAGTTTTAATAAATACTCTTAGCCAAGGATGCATCTGTTAAAGACTATGATGCCTTTCAGTTAGATCATTTGTATTTTCAGTTACTTTAATTCTCTTCCCAGTATCAATATTGTGAAATTTTCACGGATATCAGAGTGAATGCCCTGGGTTTCCTTGTATCTTTAGATGTATAATTTTATTTAGAGACAGTGCAGAACAAGCCCTTCCGGCCCAATAAGCTGTGCCGCCCTGCAACCCACTTACTCAACCCTGGTCTAATCACAGGATAATTTACAATAACCAGTTAACCTACTAACCAGTGTGCCTTTGGAGGAAATTGGAGCACCCGAAGGAAACCCACACAGTCCCAAGGAGAACATACAAACTCCTTGCAGATAGTGCTGGAATTGAACTCTGAGCTCCTATGCTGTGAGCTGTAATAGCTTTGTGCTAACCACTAGCTAACGTTGCACCCTATAGGCCGAATAAACATATGTTTTGAAGTCTCATAACATTGTTCCAAATGGCACATAATGCTAGATAGGATATGTCTTAGATGCAGACCGAGATATAAAATATTTGTTATATTAAAAAACTAACAACATATTTCCAATGGTGTTTACTCTGATTTAATTCAGCCACTAAAATTAATCCTCTCACAAATTGTACCTGAAGTAGTTCTACCACTCACTGTCTACATAGAACAGTACAGGGCATTCGGCCCACAATTTTGTACTGACCCTTAAACCCTGCCTCCCATATATTTAACCCCCCCCCCCCCACCTTAAATTCCTCCGTATACCTGTCTAGCAGTCTCTTAAATTTCACTAGTGTATCTGCCTCCACCACAGACTCAGGCAGTGCATTCCACACACCAACCATCTCTCTGAGTAAAAAAAACCTTCCTCTAATATCCCCCTTGAACTTTCCACCCCTTACCTTAAAGCCATGTCCTCTTGTATTGAGCAGTGGTGCCCTGGGGAAGAGGTGCTGGCTGTCCACTCTATCTATTCTTAATTTTTTTTTATACCTCTATCATGTCTCCTCTCATCCTCCTTCTCTCCAAAGAGTAAAGTCCTAGCTCCCTTAATCTCTGATCATAATGATTAAATATTTTTGTCAGATTTTCAGCTGGTGTACGAAAGCCATGTAAATCCTTAAAAATTTATTTATGACTCACTTTAATTATCACTCCTTCTAGGGAGGATTTAGCTAATCAGAAACTGTTTACTCAGTCAGAACATTTAAACTTTATAATTGAGTAATGGGGAAAAACACGAGCTGGAATTTTGATGGGACCCATTCTTATTAGTGGAGGTGCTGCCTCAATCTGAGTTCAGTTGTGATCTGTGCTGTCTGGGTGGAATTTGCATGTAGGAGTTTACTATGGATCCTCCACTTCCCCACTCCCACACACACAGACACACAACGATTAGTGCAAAAGGTGCTGAGTTGTGGGTCCATAGCCTGTGTCTGTACCTTTTGACTAAATAATTGAGGTTCCTACAGGACCAATTACTCCAACAGTCTTGATGTTGGAGCAGTTCTCAAATAGTTACATTTGTAATGATTATGAGATTGGATTAAGAAATAAATTTGGTGTAGAATGAGATGAAGGTAGCTAATTTCCTGAAACTAGTCCTAACCTCATGATATCCAATGGAGCATTTCCAGGAAGTTACTGATTATTGGTCATAAGTCCTGAGTATTTTCTCTACCTCTTGACTCCCTTCAAAAAATAAGCTTCCAGGGTAAGAGCAGTGCAATGTATTTATCACACCAGATGGGAGTGTACTTCCTTTCTTGCAAAGATTAGGAGGAAAGTCAGATATTAAAAGTTTTGACATAAATTTGTTCTGAAGGAAAAGATGGTTTTCTTTGCTTCGTGGTTTTTCCTTTGAAAGTAAAGGAGGAAACTAAGGAAGAAAGATTTGGTTTAGAAAAAAAACTGAATTCTTGTCACTTAAAAGTTAATCAAGAAGGATGATGCAGAATAGTCAGCTGGGGAAAGCATTGGCTTAGAGATGGCCTTCATCATTTAACACAAGAAATTCTGCAGATGGTGGAAATCCAGACCAACACACAAAATGCTGGTCATCAGCATCTATAGGTATAAATGGTTGATCCTTCAGACTTTCTTCAGGACTGGAAAGGAAGGGGGTAGAAAGGTGGGAGGAGGGGAAGGAGGATAGCTAGAAGGTGATGAGTGAAGCCAGGCAGGTGGGAAAGGGCTAGAGAAAAAGGAATCTGATAGGAGAACAGAGTGGACCAAGAGAAAAAGTGAAGAAGGAAGGGCACCGGGGGAGGTGATGGGCAGGTGAGAGTGGGGGATTAGAGGAAGAGAGAAGTGGGGGGGAATTTTTTTTTACCAGAAGGAGAAATTGATGTTTGTGCCATCAGGTTGGAGGTTACTCAGATGGAATATGAGGTGTTCCGCCTCCACCTTAAGAGTGGTCTCATCGTGGCACGAGGAGGCTATGGACCAGCATGTCATAATGAGAGTAGGAATTAAATGATTGGCCAGTGGGAAATTTGGCTTTTGGCAGATGGTGTGGAGATGCTCGACAAAGTGGTCCCTCGCTTTATGATGAGGCTGCATTGGGAGTACTGGATACAATAGATGACTCCTAAACATTCACAGGCGTTTGGTGGTAAGATCCCTTTGGAGATGACAAGTTGCGGAGAAAGATGTGTTGGATATGGAGGGTAGGTTAGGACAAGAGGAACTTCATCACTGCTAAGGCGGCCCGAAGATGGGATGAGTGCAGATGTCTGGACAATGGAGGAGATGCAGGTGAGGGTAATATCAATGGTGGAGGAAGGGAAACCCCCAATATTTGAACGATGAGGTAATTTCTGATGTCCTGGAAAGGATAGCCTCATTCTGGGATCAGATATGGCAGAGATAAAGGTACTGAAAAAAGGCAATAGCATTTTTACAGGAGATTAGGTATAGTCAAAGAAGTATGTGTTCTTTTGTCATTGTTGGGGTTTTGCAGTCTGTGACAAATCCTTTGTCTGTTCTAAAGGAAATCTTCTTTAGAGTGATCTTTTGAACAGATTGTTTTATTTTGGAAAGTACCAAATTATTTATTTTCAAGCCATAGTTAAAATTGGGGCATTCCTGTCTGGAAAGTTTTACTAATAATCAAGTAAATGGATGTTAATAATGCTGATTCCACAACCTAAGGACGCCCTTTCAAGGATTCAACAACTTGTATTTTCAATATTATTTACTTTTTATTTATTAGTTTTGTATTTGCAAAGTTTTTCTTTTACATGTTGGTTGTCAGTCTTTGAGTGTGTGTATGTGTAGCTAGTTTCTCATTGATTCTATTGTATTCTGTGATTATGCACAAGAAAATGAACCTCAGAGTAGTATATGGTGACATATACATACCTTGATGATAAACTTACTATGAACATTTGTGTGTGATTGTTTGAAGTTTCTTCCTACAAAGCATTGAACTTCAATCCATTACTTGTCCACAGGATGTTGCAAATAGCCGAAGACCTCGGAGGCGATGTGAAAAGAAGCCCTTCTTTGATGTAGTTGAAATACATGGCACCACAAATGATCAAGAGTCGGAGCAGAAACTGAAGGCAATTATTCCCTTAAAGGATGGAGCAGGAAAAATCCAGGAATCTACAAATAATGAAGAACCTTTGAAACAAATGAGAACAATTATGCATGCAGAAAGTGACTTGCAAATAAAACAGTTGTTTAGTTTTGAAGGTAAGTAATTTGTTTCTTCACTCATAGAATACTTCTGCATATGTGCCTGTTATGCTCCTGAATGCTGATTTAATTCTCCAATCTGGTTATTGTAATTTATTTCTTATTCTTAAAGTTTCTTCATTATTGGGGCAAGGTCTCATTGGTCCTTGATGCCATGTTGTACCTTGCTTGTGTGGCCTTTTCAACTCCTCTCATTTGTTTGCTCTGAGGCTAATTATATTAGTAGCACCAGTATGACAGGCTGATCTGATCTTGCTGCATTTTCACTGCATCCATGAGATCCAGTAGAACACTAGATATTGAGTCTAGAATTTTGTAGTGTTCTTTAACTCGTCTTCCTTCAGATGGAAGCCATTCTTTGTAAATTTTGTAATATTTTGTAAATGTTCCAGTTTTAAGTTGTGACTTGCAAAGTTAAATAAAAATATTACTTGTTTATTATATGTTACTTGGATGCCAAGCTATAATGTACCATGTCCATTTGAGATTGGAGCAGAATTGGGCCATTCAGCCCATCAAGTCTGCTCCACCATGCCATCATGGCTGATCCTGGACTCCGTTGAACCTCATACACCTACCTACCTTGCCATATCCTTTTATGACCTGATCAATCAGGAAACTGTCAACTTCTGCCTTAAATATACACATGAACTTGGCCTCCGCTGCAGTCTGTAGCAGAACGTTTCAGATTCACTACTCTCTGGCTGAAGAGATTTCTCCTTGCTTCTGTTCTAAAAGGTTGCCCCTCAGTTTTGAGGCTCTGGACACCCCCACCATACCATAGGAAACACCCTCTCAATCAACCCTGTCTTGCCCTTTCAACATTCAGTAGTTTTCAAATATCTCTTTTCCCTCCACCGCCCCCCCCCCCCAACATTCTGTTCCTGTGAGTACAGGCCTAAAGCTATCAAACACTCCTCATATGTTTGTTGCTCCTCACCCCTTTATTCCCAGAATCATCCTTATGAACCTCCACTGGACTCTCCAATGACAACACATCCTTTCTGAGTTATGGGATCCAAAACTGATAACAATACTCCAAGTATGGCCTTCCTGGTGTCTTGTAAAGCCTCAACATTATCTCCTTGCTTTTATATTCTATTCCCCTTGAAACGAATGCCAACATTGCATTTGTCATCTTTGCCACAGACTCAACCTGTGAATTAACCTTCTGGGAGTCTTGCACAAGGATTCTTAAGTCCTTCTGCACCTCTAATGTTTGAACCTTTTCCCCATGTAGATAATAGTCTTCACGATTGTTCTTTTACCAAAATGCATCATCATACATTTCTCAATGGGTCTGTGCATTAGGTTTGTGGCCCACAGTTCTTCAGGTTTGTAAAGATAGTTTTTTTGGGGACAGTGTATGAAGTTAGGGGTAAGGATGAGGGAGTGAGATGTCAGGGGCAGTTTTTATATATAAAAAAATGTTGAGGGAAGGACATGGAAGTTGGAGTTAAGATCAGAGCACTCTGAGGTCAGGGGCCAGCAATCTGAGGACAGAGCCCCCAAGAATGAGGGCTAGTGGTCCCTGTAGTTTGCATGTCCTTGGTACTGGAGGCCAGGAGTTGGCTGGTCTAGGGATTGAAGACTTGGATTTCATGGTAGTTTAGTGTAACGTATTACAGCCCAGGGTGTCAGAGTTCAATCTTGGTGTCCTTTGTAAGGAGGCTGTACATCATCTCCATGGAATGTGTAGGTTTCCTACCACAGTCAAAGGACATACCAGTTCGTTGGTCATAGTAAATTGTCCCGAGATTAGGTTAGGGTTAAATCGGTGGTTGTTGGGAGCGTTACTGGGCAACGTGGCTCAAAGGGCCTATTCCATGCTATATCTCCAAATAAAGTAAAATAATAAAATTTTAATACTGTTGTTGAGTCTGGGTTCCCATCTGGAGGTTGGAGGCCTGTCTTTGGGTTGAAAGATCATCTGTGTGCTGGATGGGGTGTTGCTCTTTGTATGTTCTGCTGATCATAGTGGTCATGCATTGTTGGTGCCAGAATGTGTGGTAACTCTTTGGGCTGCCCCCAGCACATTGTCAGATTGTGTCATTAATGCAAGCAACACATTTTGCTGTATGTTTCAATGTACATGTGATTAATAAATCTAAACAATAGTTCACATGTAGTAAGCTTAAAATAATAAAATGGGGCTTATATTTAATTTGATGTCAGAAATCGGGTTGTATAACTTAATTAATGCTTCATTTGTGGGTACTTTATCTTGTTAAAAGGGCTGCATCTTTCAGATGTGGCCTAGAGCAAAAGATTCCCAACCTGGGGACCACAGACCCCTTAATGTTATTGGTCTATGACATATAAAAGGTTGAGAGCCCCAGCACCAGTGCATCTGTAATTATTCTACTGTGTTCTCATAAAGATCTGTTCATCTGCTAGAAATATAGAGTTGTTATTTTGTTGATAGTTTTCTGTTAACAAACATCCCATGAAATTTAATCCCATTTCATTTGTTATCACAGAGTCAGTTGACAACAAATTTTCTGAACTTCTTGAGTTGTAATGATTGAGTAAGAGCAGAAGAGTGTACAAAATGTCCTAATGCTGCTTTTCACTGTTGTCTCCTTATTAAGGGCATTGCCTGGTAGGACAGTGTCAAACAAGAGTAAGGAAGAAATGAGTAGTAGGCACTGGTTGGTCACAAACTAGATGGATGGGTTGGGGAGTGGAGGTGGTCAAAGCAGAGAGGCATCTGGGTAGGATTACTGGATCATGGGGTAAAGCTGGGTGGGAAAGTGCAAAGTTGAAAAGTAAATTAAGGAATATTTTCCTGTAATTCTTGGGGAATTATTTATCCACATAAAGAGTATTCCATGGATTAACTGCAAAAACTCTCCAACAGATCTTCAGGACCAGACTGGAGAAATTGAAAAGCTTGAAGAGAAACTACGGGAAGAGCTGAGATGGAATGGATCGCATGAAATACTGCATCCAGTGCTACAGCGATGTTAGTTCATTTTCTGCTGTTTTATATGCAATAATCCTTTTGTAGTTCCATTAGTCTTTTATCCTTTTTCATTTTTGCAGGTGGGCAAAAAGGCATGCAGAGAGAGACTTCAATGTTCACTTTAAACTTCACATTAACTGGATTCTGACATTTTATGTTTGCATGCGTGGCAAAGAGGGTGATTGGTATTTAAAGCTGTGGGGAAATGCAATGCTAGTGAAATGAGGCATGCTTTACTGAAAATTGGAACACAAGGCATTGTTTCATGTTGTTACAGACCCTTCTGAATATGATCTTCAGTGGTGATTAGAAGTCTTAATATGGGATACCAAATCAAGAGCCTTGTGATATATGTACTCCTTCAGCTGTAATTTTCTTGTTGCTGCTCTTGTTGTTTCTGAAAATTGGAGATGACTTCACTTGCGTCATCACTGAACCGTTCTCACAATCTATGGGCTCATTTTCAAGGACTCCATCTTATCTGCTGATATTTATTTATTTAGTATTTGCAGTTTATTGTCTTTTGTGCACTAGTTGAACGGCCAGTTGGTGTGGCCTTTCATTGATTCTATTATCGCTATTCTGGATTTATTGAGTATGTCCACAGGAAAATGAATCTCAAGAGTTGTATATGGTGTTATATATGTAGTTTGATGTTTACTTTGAACTTTGAATGCAGAATTTAATTAGAGTAAGTTTAAAATTATCTGGTTAGTTGCTAAGATACAAACACAGCATCGGTAACAGCTCAAGTTAAGAGGCTGTTCCAAGACACTCCCATTGTGGAGTCTCATAAACCCCAAATAACTTTGAACTGATTTCACATTTGTGACATCTCAGCATAAAATTCAGAACCTGAAAGAATCAGGGTCAGGTTCTATACTTCAAAGTAAATTTATTATCAAAGTGTATATTGAATTGATTTTATTACTTGCATACTTCATGTCCATGAGTAAAAATCTTTACGATCAAATGTGCAATTACAGTAATTTACAAATATAGAACCATAGAACACTAGAGCATAGTACAGGCCCTTCAGCCCTCCATGTTGTGCTGACTCATATAATCCTTAAAAAGTGAGTACTAAACCCACACTACCCCATAACCCTCCATTTTTCTTTCATCCATGTGCCTGTCCAAGAGGCTCTTGAATACCCCTAATGTTTTAGCCTCCACCACCATCCCTGGCAAGTCATTCCAGGCACTCACAACCCTCGGTGTAAAAAAACTTACCCCTGATGTCTCCTCTAAACTTCCCTCGCTTAATTTTGTACATATGCCCTCTGGTGTTTGCTATTGGTGCCCTGGGAAACAGGTACTGACTATCCACCCTATCTATGCCTCTCATAATCTTGTAGACCTCTATCAAGTGCCCTCTCATTCTTCTACGCTCCAAAGAGAAAAATCCTAGCTCTGCTAACCTTATTTCATATGACTTGTTCTCCAAACCAGGCAACATCCTGGTAAATCTCCTCTGTACCCTCTCCATAGCTTCCACATCCTTCCTATAATGAGGTGACCAGAATTGAACACAATTCTGTATCACAACACATGTGATACAGAATTGTAACACAAATGTGTACAACAAGATAGTCAATATAACATAAAAATACAGTTGCGTCAGCATGAGTTAATCAGTCTGAAGGCCTGGGAGAAGAAGCTGTCCGAGAGCCTGTTGGTACTGGCTTTTACGCTGTGGTACTGTTTCCTGTGGATAGTAGCAGCTGGAACAGTTTGTGTTTGGGGTGACTTGGGACTCCAATGATCCTTCAGGCCCTTTTTACACACCTGTCTTTCTAAATGTTCTGAATAGTGGGAAGTTCACATCTACGGATGCGCTGGGCTGTCCGCCCTACTCTGTGCAGAGCCCTGCGATTGAGGCAAGTACAGTTCCCATACCAAGCAGTGATGCAGCCAGTCAGGGTGTTCTCAATAGTGCCACTATAGAAAGTTCATAGAATTTGGTGGGACCGTACCAAACTACTTGAACCGTTTGAGGTGAAAGAGGCGCTGTTGTGCCTTTTTCTGCACATACTAGCTCAGTGAGATTCCCCCGCAATCTTCTAAATTCCAGTGAGTACAGGCCTAAAGCTGCTAAACGCTCCTCATATGTTAACCTTTCATTCCTGGAATCATTCTCGTGAACCTCCTCTGGACTCTCTCCAATAACAATACATACTTTCTGAGATGTGAGGCCCAAAACTGTTGGCAATAATCCAACTGGGGCCTAACAAGTGTCTTGTAAAGTCCCAACATTATTTCCTTGGTTTTCATATTCTATTTCCCTTGTAATAAATGCCAACATTACATTTGCCTTCTTTACCTCAGACTCAACTTGTGAATTAACCTTCTGGGAGTCTTGCAGAAGGCATCCTCAGTCCCTCTGCACCTCTGATGTTTGAACCTTCTCCCCATTTAGATAATAGTCTGCCTTATTGTTTCTTTTACCAAAATGCATTATCATACATTTCCCAACACTGCATTCCATCTATCACTTTTTTGCCTATTCTTCCAATTCGTCTTAAGTCCTGCTGCAATCACACTACTTCCTCAGCACTACCCATCTATCTTATCATCGTGTCATCTGCAAACTCTGCCACAAAGCCACCAATTTCGTGATCTAAATCAATGACAAGCAATACTAACCCCCTAAGGAACACCATTATTCACAAGCAGCCAACCAGATAAGACCCTTTTATTCCCAATTGCTGCCTCCTGCCTGTCAGCCGTTCCTCTATCCTTGCCAGTATCTGTCTAGCAGTCTCATACACCTGATCAAATGCCTTCTGAAAATCCAAGTAAGTGATGTCCACTGCCTCTCCTTTGTCCACCCTGCTTGTTACTTACACGAAGAACTCTAACAGATTAGTCAGGCAAGATTTCCCTTTACAGTAACCATGCTGACTTTTATCATTAGTCTCCTAGTACCTTGAAACCTCATCCTTAATAATAGACTCCAACACTTTCCACTGAGGTTAGGCTAACTAGCCTATAATTTTGTTTCTTTTGCCTTCCTCTCTTCTTGAAAAGTGGAGTAACATTTTGCAATCTTCCAGTCCTCCGGGACCGTGCCAGAATCAAGTGATTCTTGAAAGATCATAACCAATGTATCCGTTATCTCTTCTGCAGCTTCTCTCAGGACTCTGATGTAGTCCGGCTGGCCCAGGTGACTTATCCACCTTAAGACCTTTGAGTTTGCCTAGCACTTTTTCCTTTGTAATAGCAATGGCACTCATTCCTGCTCCCTGACACTCGTGGAACTGTGGCACACTGCTCGTGTCTTCCACAGTGAAGACAGATACAAAGCACCCATTAAGTTTGTCTGCCATTTCTTTATCCCCCATTACTACCTCACCAGCATCATTTTTCAGTGGTCTAATATCAACACTCACTTCCCTTTTACTCTTGATATAACTGAAAAAAACTTCTGGTATCCTGCTTTATATTATTGGTTAGTCGGCCCTCTAATTTTATCTTAGTTGCCTTTTGTTGGATTTTAAAAGCTTCCCAATCATCCAACTTCCCACTCATCCAACTTCCCGCTCATTTTTGCTACCTTGTATGCCCTGTCCTTGGCTTTTATGCAGTCTTTAACTTCCTTTGTCAGCCACATTTGCCTACCCTTGCCATTTGAGAACTTTTTCCTCTTTGAGGAATAGTGATCCTGCGGCTTGTGAACTGCTCCCAGAAACTTCAGTCATTTGTGCTTTCTCTGTCAGTATCCCCTTCCAATCCACTCCTCTCTCATACCTCTAATTCTGTTTATTCCGTTGCAATACTGATACATGTCTCCCTTCCAAATTGCAGTATGAATTTGATCATATGATCACTACCTCCTTAAAAGGGTTCATTTACATTAAGCTCCTCACTAAGGTCTGGGTTATTACTCAATACCCTGATTTTCCAAATCTGCTTGCATATTGAAGTCTCCCACTACAATTGTGTAATTACCCTTATTACATGTTTTTTTTCCAGTTCCCTCTGCAACCTCAACCCCACATCTTGACAATTTGGAGGCCTATATATGATTCCCATAATGGTTTTTTTTAACCCTTGCAATTACTTAACCCCACCCACAAAGATTCAATATTCTCTGACCCTATGTCACCTCTTTCTAAAGACGTAATTCCATCTCCTACCAACAGAGCCACACCACTGTCTTTGCCTTCCTACCTGTTGCTTTGATGCAAAGTATATCCTTTGATGTTAAGCTCCCAACTCTGAACTGCTTTCAGCCACGACTCAGACTCAGTGATGCTCACAATGTCATACCAATCAGTCTAATTGTGCCACAAGTTCGTCCACCTTATTCTGAATGCTACGCACATTTAAATACATCACCTTCGGTCCTGCGTTCTTCAGCCTTTTGAATTTTTCCTCTATGGTATAATTTAACTGTTTGCTTTGTCTGCATTTATACCCAATCATTGACTTGTCCGTCCTTGCATTCATGTTGCACTCATCATCTATTTGTAAACCTGGCTGATCCTCAGCTCTATCATACTGGTTCCCATCTGCTATTTTGCACCCACAGTATCACCTGTCTGTCCCCTTGACTGTAAGAGTCCCAGATTACTGCTACCATCCCGTTTAGTTCCCTACCCTTCTGAGCCACAGGCAGTTTCAGTGCCAGGTGCATAGCCGCTGTTTCTTCCCCCAGGTAGGTCATTTTACCCCTTAACTGTACTCAAAATGGAGTATTTGTTGTCGAAGGGGATGGCCACAATGGTGTTCGCCAGTATTTGAAGTTCTCCCTTCCCTCACCTGACAGTCGCCCATTTATCTGTCATCTGTAGCCTTGGGGTGACTACCTCCCTGTAGCTCCTGTCTAGCACTGCTTCACTCTCCCTAACAAGCCAAAGGTTATTGAGCTGCAGCTCCAGTTCCATAACATGGTCTCTAAGGAGCTATATCTCGATGCACCTAGCACAGATAGAAATAGAAACATAGGAAACCTACAGCACAATACAGGCCCTTTGACCCACAAAACTGTACCAAACATGACAGAACTACCTAGGCTTACCCATAGCCCTCTATTTTTCTAAGCTCCATGTATTCATCCAGGAGTCTCTTAAAAGATCCTATTGTTTCCAGATCTGCTGCTGTCGGCAGCCCATTCCATGCATTCACCACTCTCTGCGTTTTTTAAAAAACAATAACTTGTCCCTGACACCTGCTCTGTACCTACTGCCAAGCACCTTAAAACTGTGCCTTCTCGTGCTAGTCATTTCAGCTCCAGGGAAAAGCTTCTGACTATCCATATGATCAATGCCTCTCATCTTGTACACCTCTATCAGGTCACCTCTCATCCTCTGTCACTCCAAGGAGAAAAGGCTTGAATTCTCATAAGGCATGCTCCCCAATCCATGCAACATCCTTGTGAATCTCCTCTGCACTCTTTCTATGGTTTCCACATCCTTCCTGTAGTGAGGTGACCAGAACTGAGCAAGGTACTCCCAAGTGGGGTCTGACCACGGTCCGATATAGCTGCAATAATACCTCTTGGCTCTTAAACTTAATCTCACAGTTGATGAAGGCCAATGCACTGTATGCCTTCTTAACCACAGAGTCAACCTGCATAGGAGCTTTGCGTGTCCTATGAACGCGGACCCTAAGATCCCTCTGATCCTCCACACTGCCAAGAGTCTATACTACATTCTGCCATCATATTTGACCTATCAAAATGAACCACCTCAAATTTATCTGGGTTGAACTCCATCTGCCACTTCTCAGCCCAGTTTTGCATCCTATCAATGTCCCACTGTAACCTCTGACAGCCCTCCACACTATCCACAAAACCCCCAACCTTTGTGTCATCAGTAAATTTACTAACCCATTCATCCAGTTCCTCATCCAGGTCATTTATAAAAATCACAAAGAGTAGGGGTTGCAGAACAGATCCCTGATGTACACCACCGGTCACCGACCTCCGTGTAGAATATGACCTGTCTACAATCACTCTGCTTTTTCTGAGCAAGCCAATTCTAGATCCACAAAGCAATGTCCCCTTGGATCCCATGCCACCTTACTTTCTCAATAAGCCTTGCATGGGGTATCTTAATAAATACCTTGCTGAAATCCATATACACTACATATGCTGCTCTACATTCAATGTGTTTAGTCACATCCTCAAAAAATTTCAATCAAGCTCATAAGGCATGACTTGCCTTTGACAAAGCCATGCTGACTATTCCTAATCATATTATGCCTCTCCAAATGTTCATAAATCCTGCCTCTCAGGATCTTCATCAACTTACCAACCACTGAAAAAAGACTCACTAGTCTACAATTTCCTGGGCTATCCCTACTCCCTTTCTTGAATAATGTGGCCATTGGGGAAGCTGGGAGTATCCTGGCAATCCAACATCTGACATCATCCCACATCAGAACAGAACACTATGTCTGTAGACAAACCCCCATTCTCTCTCGAGCTGAATAAGAAATAAGGAAAGAACTTAACTAACCTCTACCTGTTCTCGCCGAAGCTCTGTTTGAGCCAAAGCCTTACTACTGACTCAATATACTCCAATGACGACCACTTCCACAATGACTGCTTTGCTAGGTGGTTTTAAAAGCCTTCTGAAAATCCCAAGTACACAACATCAACTGACTTCCCTATGTCTATCCTGCTTGCTATTTCTTCAAAGAATTCCAGCAGATTTGTCAGGCAAGATTTTTCCATGAGGAAAATCATACTGACTACAGCCTGTTTTATCATTTACCCCGAAACCACATCCTTAAATAAGGACTCCAACATCTTCCCAACCACTGAGGTCAGACTAACTGGCCTATAATTTCCTTGTTTCTGCCTTTCTCTCTTCTTGAAGAGTGGAATGACATTTGCAATTTTCCAGTCTTCTGAATCTTGTGATTCTTGAAAGATCATGACTAATGCCACCACGACCTTTTCAGCCACCTCCTTCAAAACTTGCGTGAACACCATCTGGTCTAGGTGACTTATCTACCTTCTGACCTTTCTCCCTAGTTATGGTAACTTCACACACTCCATGCCCCCGACACCTGGAATTTCGACCATACTACTAGCGTCTTCCACAGTGAAGACTGATGCAAAATACTTATTCAGTTCGTCCATCATTTCCCAATCATCTTAACTTATTATATGCCCTCTCTTTGGCTTTTATGTTGGCTTTGACTTCCCTTGTTAGCCATGGTTGTGTCATCTTGCTTTTAAAATACTTCTTCCTCTTTGGAATGTATATATCCTGTGCTTTCTGAATTGCTTCCAGAAATTGCAGCCTTTGCTGCTCTGCTGTCATCCCTGCTAGTGTTCTTTCCAATCAATTCTAGCCAACTCCTCTATCATACCTCTATATTTTACTCCACTGTAATACTGATGCATTTGACTTCAGCTTGTCCTTCTCAAATTTCAGGGTGAATTTGATCATATGATCACTTTCCATTAAGGGTTTTTTGCCTTAAGCTCTCACAAGATCACAAGACAAAGGAGCAGAAGTAGGCCATTCGGTCCATCGAGTCTGCTCTTCCACTCCATCATGAGCTAAACTATTCTCCCATCTAGTTTCAATTTCCGGCTTTTTCCCCATATCCCTTGATACCCTGACTAATTAGATACCTATCAGTCTCCTCCGTAAACACTCTCACTGATTGGGCTCCACAGCTGTATGTGGCAACGAGTTCCATAAATCCACGACCCTCTGGCTAAAAAAATCTCTCTCTCATCAATTTCAGTTCATTGCACAACACCCAGACCTGAACACCTTATCCTATAGTTGGCTAAACTGTGAGCTACTGTAAAAAGCCATTATGTAGACATTCTAGAAATTCCCTCTCTTAGAATCCTGTACCAACCTGATTTTCCCAATCTACCTGCCTATTGTCACCATATACAACCCTGAGATTCATTTTCTTGCAGGTATACTCAATAAATAAAAGAAACACAATAGAATCAATGTTTGACCAGACCCATAAGGACAGGCCAACAACCAATGTGCAAAAGACAACAAACTGTGCATATATAAAAGAAATAATAAATAAGCAATAACTTGAGAACATAAGATGAAGAGTGAAATTAACAAGAGTCTGATGGCTGGGATTATATAACAGAATACAGTGAGTTATGAGACAGTGGGGGACTTGGAGAATGATACTGTTCTTATAACAACAGCTTAGCACTTTTCACCACTCCACCCAATTTCTGTATTTGCTTAAACCACTTGTGCTCTCTGGCAAAGTGTGTAGTAGTACACCTCAAAAGTGAGCAAATCTGTCTAATGTTATTCCTTATTCCTCTCTTTAGTGCAGTGACCTATGTCAGAAAGTTGGTGCATATTGCTCACTGCTTATACTGTGTAGTACTTCTGCAGTGATGCTCCACATTAATAATCCCTGGTCTTTTAATCATAGCCATAATTCAAATCTTTGAAATAATTGTGCTTATGTTTGCTCTTTATTTTTCTAGCAGGTGTAAAGCTAAGTGGCCTTCACTCCACCGAATGGTTAAACTTGAAACATTTGGGACCAGCTTTGATCCATGAGCATTCTGTTCCCAGCTGTGAGCAGAATGTTGAATCGAGTTATTTTATTACTGGATCTGAGACACATACAATTCGAGGTAAGTAAAGCATTCCACCTGATGTGGATAATCCAGTTACTGAAGTCAAGGTTTTGGTGTTGTAAGAGGAAGTATTACTGAAAGGATAACAATTCCATTCTTGCATTGCCCGTGTGAATTTGGCAGCTGAGTTGTATACATTAGTTTGGTGATGTCTAGAGAGTGAATTATCTTGACAATATAGGATTCTAGGCATAAAGCATTAACTTCAAAGGCTAATTTGGTGCATCTTAAGGAAACCTGGAGGATTCTGTTAATATTATGTATTTGCATTTAACACCAAGTGTTGATGTAACATTATTTGACTCCACGAGAGAAGACAAAATCACCAGATAGTCTTATCAGCGCTATACTAAATTTTTTTACATTAAAGAAATTTAAAAGCACAACTACATTTAAAAAAAAACCAAGGCAAATCAATGCTACCTTAAATACATAGAATTAAAATTATTTCTCCCATTCATTTGAACGAAGACTGCTGGGCATGTAGCAAGTTGAATCTGGTACATGTTCAAAGACACTTTTCCTAGCGGAAACACTTGAGGCATCTGTGAAAAATCATTTCCTTTTTCCACAAGGAGTCCTTCAAAATCGCACGTGAGCATGTGCCAGGATGGAAAATTCTTTTGCTGATTTAGACTCCCAGCACTGCCAGTCAGGGAACCACCGGTATATCCTGTCATCGGGTGGAAAATTTGTTCTGATATAGGGAAAAAAAACAAAATGGTAGAAAGACTGAGCAGGTCAGGCGGCATTTGTACTCATAGCAGAAGATATATTTTAGGTCAAAGAACCTTTGTCCAATATTTACTGGTCAGTTTAGCTGAATCCATAGTTTTAATTGTTTCTGCTGCTAATATTTTGAGGAAAGGAAGAAAAAGAGAAAAATAAACAACAGAGAAATCTACAGCACATTATGGGCCCTTTGGTCCACAGTGTTGTTCTGACCATATAACCTACTCAAGAAACTAATTACCCTACTGCATAGCCCTCTATTTTTCTAAGCTCCACATACCTATATAAGAGTATTTTAAAAGACCCTATTGCATCCACCTCTACCACCGTTGCTGGCAGTGCATTCCATGTACCCACCACTCTGTGTCTGAACACTTATCCCTGGCATCCCCTGTATCTTCTTCCAAGCATCTTAAAACTATGGCCCCCAAACATTGGTGAACTTTGAAGATAACGTTTAATCCCATTTGTAACTTGGCCTCAATTTAAGGGGTGTTTCCATTGATTAAGGCCTCCTTAATCTTTGAGAGTTTATGTAAGTAATTGTTAATAAAGTTATCTGTAAGCAAATAACTGCTCAGTATATCTTAGAATTGTGTGCCCTAAAAACCACAATTTTTTTTTCTATTTGAAACTGCTAATTTTTACACTGGTCACACACAGTTCTGGTTTAGTAAAGTGATATTGGCAGTGGGAGTTCTAAATGCAATATCCATGTAACCTCTCCATATATGCTAAATTTGTGACTTTCCCTTAAGTTTACATATCTTGTATTACTTGCAGAAACCGGGATTCCCTTTATTTCCCGGACAGGAAAAACAAATGACCTCACCAAGATTAAAGGCTGGAAGAACAAGTTTAATCTGCAACCTGGGTCACCTGATGACAAACCAAATCCATTAACTACAAGTGAGTAAGAATTGTTCTCCTTGAAAATTGTATCAGAATCAGGTTTATTATTAGTGGCATGTGACGGTGAAATTTGTTAACTTAGCAGTTCAATACAATACATAATATAGAAGAAGAAAATAAAAATAGTAATAAATATACCTATATTGAATAGATTAAGAATCGTGCAAAAACAGAAATATTGTATATTAAAATAAAGTGAGGTAGTGTTCAAGGATTCAATGTCCATTTAGGAATCAGATGGCAGAGGGGAAGAAGCTGTTCCTGAATCGCTGAGTGTGTGCCTTCAGGCTTCCGTACCTCCTACCTGACGGTAACAGTGAGAAAAGGGCATGGCCTAGGTGCTGGAGGTCCTTAATAATGGACACAGCCTCTCTGAGACACTGCTCCCTGAAGATGTCCTGGGTACTTTGTAGGCTAGTGCCCAAGATGGAGCTGGCTAGATTTACAACCTTCTGCAGCTTCTTTCAGTCTTGTGCAGTTTCTTCCCCCTCCCCCTCCCCATACCAGGTAGTGATGCAGCCTGTTGGAACGCTCTCCACGGTGCATCTACAGAAATTTAAGTGTATTTGTTGACATACCAAATTGCTTCAGACTCTGAATGGAGTACAGTCGCTGTCTTGCCTTCTTTATAACTGCATCGATATGTTGGGACCAGGTTAGGTCCTCAGAGATCTTGACACCCAGGTACTTGAAACTGCACCCTCTCCACTTCTGATCCCTCGATGAGGATTGGTATGCATTCCTCTGTCTTACCCTTCCTGAAGTCCGCAATCAGCTCTTTTGCCTTACTGACGTTGAGTGCCAGATTGTTGCTGCGACACCACTCCACTAGTTGGTATATCTTGTTCCTGTATGCCCTCCCGTTTCCATCTGAGATTCTACCAACAATGATTGTATCGTCAGCAAATTTATAGATTTTGAGCTATGCCTAGCCACACAGTCATGTGTATATAGAGAGTAGACCAGTGGACTAAGCACGCAGTGTGCCAGTGTTGATTGTTATTGAGACGGTACCGATCCGCACAGGTTGTGGTCTTCCAGTTAGGAAATCGAATCCAATTGCAGAGAGGGTACAGAGGCCCAGGTTCTGCAACTTCTCAATCAGGATTGTGGGAATGCTGGTAGTAAATGCTATGTATATGTACATTTGGGAATGTTCAGGGAGTGAAACATTTTTGATACTTGGGTACTATCAGTACAAAATATTAAATTCCTAACCAGTTTCTGGTGAAACATGAAGAAAATGTGTAGTGAATCTCTTAAGCATTTAGTGCAGGATACATTTCATGCTGTTCACTGTAGTTACTCAAATCACTTCTGTCCTTATCCCAAGTTCTCTTAGTAAAGTTACTTCAAGACCAGTGCCAGTGCTAGACCATTAACAGTGTGGCAGTAACCACAAATCTGAGAAATTGCATTGTGACTTCAGTCCTCTGCCTCTATTTGATATCTTTGTAAAGGCTGCCTCCAATTGGTTTAACAAAAGGAAAATTCTGTGGAAAAAGTAATTCAGCTTGTTGAAGTTCTGTGGCCCTGGTGGTTGGATATAATGTAGAAACACCACCTCAAGCTGATGTATTAAGCTTTCCCACATGAACAGAAATCACTGGGGTTCAGATCAGTTTCTTTTTAAAATTGAAATAAATTATGGGCATTGCATTTAACAGTTTTAAATTCCATTATTTTCCTGTGCAATATCTATTTGCATTGCAAGCTTCTCAATGTTTTCCATTTTTTGGTTTTATTAATTTGATGGATGTTAACTTGCTAACATTTGCCTGTTTAAATAATATTTGTAAATCACATCTTGCGTTTTGGTAATGCCTTTTTCTCTTTTTGACTGTAATAATCTTTCATTCCTGATAGGAAGGTTAATAAACAATATCAGCATAGTCACAACTATATAATGTCAGTAGTATTTTAAGCAGTCCAAGCTTGTTTATAGGAACATTGGGCAAAAAGGGACAGACTATGTAATAGTGAAATGCCAGGAAGAAAGTTTGAATAGATACGGCATTAAAATGTTAAAGATGGGTTTAGAAAATAGATGTATATAATTATGGACTTCGTATGTAATGGAATGATGTACAACTGCAGTGAGGTTGTGCAATACCTATACCTATGTACTACCCTATACACGTAGCCTTTCATACAGCACCTGGAGAACTGTGAGCAATTCTGCATGTGTCACCTTAGAAGGCAATAGTGTGGATTTGTAGAGTTCAAGGCAGACTTACAAATTTGATACCATGCTCAGAGGATAAGTTCTAAGCTGTTCTTTGGAATTCAGAAGATTAAGAGGTGATTTATTAAAGTTTTGAAGATAGTAAAGATAGAAGTTATTGCTGTTTTTGGCGAGTCTAGGTTCAGGGGATGTGCCATTCAGGATGAAAAGCAAGAGACAATTATGCGTGAAGCTTTGAGCTCTTCCTCAATGCTGAATCATTTATTATAAATCTGATTAAATTTGTGATCAATAGAGTTGAAGAAAAGTAGGTTCACATCATCTTTTTGAATGGAGGAACATTATTGAATAAAATAATAATGCCTTCCATTTATTGAATAAAATCTGAGAGAGGAGTTATTGGGGCAGATGCCTGAGAACAGAGGTGGCTTTAGACAAGAAGAAAAATCTTTTGAAATTCCAGAACTTGAGATTTTGACTATGGAAGGCCACAAGACAAGGAAGCAGATTCAGAAGATTTTGTCCAATGAGTCTGCTCTGTTTGGTCACTCCTAATTTAATATTCCCTCTCAACCCTATTCTCCTGCCTGCCTATAACCTTTGTCACCTTTACTAATCAAGAACATATCAACCTCTGCTTCAATTGTACCCAGGCAAGACAAGAAATCAGAGGTGATGAAAGGGCTAAGATTGGCAGAGAGTAAAATATTTGAAAAGGTCGTAAGGTTGCAGAAATTGAAAGATTAGACAAAGCTATGGAGGTATTTGCAAACAAGGTGATTACTTAATGGAGAGTTCAAGTTCCTCTTCTGCTGTGTTCCATTGTAAATCCGTACTGTCTGTTTCATGTTTAAATTATCCAGCATGAATTGTCACAGCTGCCCAGCAGCTGAGTGGTGAAGGTTGTTTGGATCTCTGCTGGATGACTCCTCGTGAGCCGTTGGCCGTTTGCAACAGTATAGGATCACCTGCGATGCAAAACATCTCAACTCATCTCTGGATTGACCTATGACATAAGAGCAGAATTAGGCTGCTTGGTCCATCAAATCATGCTGTGCCATTCAATCATGACTGATCCTTCTTCCCCTTCCTCAGCCCCACTCCGCAGCCTTCTCCCTATAATCTTTAATGCCATGTCCAATCAAGAACCTATCAATCTCTGCCTGAAATGCACCGAACAACCTGGCCTCCACAGCTGCATGTGGTAACAAGCTCCACACTGTGCATTCTTATCCTAGACTCCCCCACCATGAGAAACATCCTTTCCACATCTACTCTGTTTAGGCATTTCAACATTTGAAGAATTTCAATGAGATCTCCCCTCATCCTTGTAAATTCCAGCGAGTGCAGACCCAGAGCCATCAAATGTTCCTCGTATGATAACCTTTTCAGTCCTGGAGTCATCCTTGTGAACCTCTTCTGAACCCACCTCCAATGCCAGCACATCTTTTCTTAGATGAGCCCAAAACTGATCACAATACTCAAGGTGAGGCCTCACCAGTGCCTTATAAAAGCAAGGCATCACATCCCTGTTCATGTATTCTAGATTTCTTGAAATGAATACTAATATTGCATTTGCCTTCCTCACCACCAATTAATCTGCAACCTTAGTCTTTCAGAACTCTAGGGTGCAGTTCATCTGGTCTGGGTGACTTGTGTACCCTTGGGTATTTCAGCTTTTTGAGTACCTTCTCTCTTGTAATAGTAACTGCATTCACTTCTCTTCCCTAACACCCTTCAACAACTGGCATGCTGCTAGTGTCTTCCACCTTGAAGGATAATGCAAAATACTCAGTTTATCTGTCATCTCTTTGGCCATCGTAATTATTTCTCCTGTTTTATTTTCTAGTGGTCCTATATCCACTCTCCTTTCTATTTTATTTTTTACTATTTTAAAAAGTCTTTAAACACTTTGATATTGTTTGCTAGCTTGCTTTGAATGATTTTTTTTTTAGTTGCTGTCTAGAGTTTTAAAAGTTTCCCAATCTTCTATTGTCCCACTAATTTTTGCTTTGTTATCCACATTGACTCAATTGACAAGCCCTCTCTTTTACATTAGCTTTGACTTGCCTTGTCAGCCACAGTTGTGCTATTTTGCCATTTGAATGTTCCTTTGTTTTTTGAATACATCCATCCTGCACCTTCCACATTGTTCCCAGAAACTCATGCCATTGCTGCTCTGCTGTCATCCCTGCCAGCATCTTCTTGCAATTTACTTTACTGAAATACTGCTACAGCAGACTTTACTTTCTGCCACCATCCTTTCACCTTAAGCTCCCTAATCACCTCCAGTTCATTACATCACACCCAATCCAGTATAGCTGATGCCCTAGTAGGCTCAACAAGAAACTGTTCTAAAAGGCCATCTCATAGGCATTCAACAAATTCACTCTTGAGATCCGTTACTAACCTGGTTTTCCCAATCGACCTGCAATTAAAATCTCTCCTGACTTGTGAGATTGCCCTTTTGACGTGCTCTTTCTATTTCCCTTTGTAATATTTGGTCCACATCCCAGCTGCTGTTGGGAGACCTGTATAGTACTACCATCAGGGTCCTTTTACCCTTGTAGTTTCTTAACTCAACCTAGAAAGATTCAGCATCTTCTGATCCGATGTCACATCTTTCTACTGATTTGATACTATTCTTTACAGCAGAGCCACGCCACCCTCTCTGCCTACCTTCCTGTCCCTCCGATATAACGTGTAACCTTGCATATTTAGTTCCCAACTACAATATCTTTCAGCCATGATTCAGTGATGTTCACATCATACCAGACAATCTGTAAACTGGCAGCAAGATTGTCCACCTTATTTCTTATACTATGCATTGAGATATAACATTTAGGTACTGTATTTGCTACCCTTTTTGATTCTGCATCCTTAAAGCACTGATACCCACCCTGCTGGCTGCAATTGTATCCTATCATCTGCCTGCCCTTCCTAACAGCCTGACTGCATGATATCTTTGCTTTTTTTTTAAACCATCTATCCTATCTTGACTCCCTTCTCTCTCATTCCCACCCCACTGCTAAATCAGTTTAAACCCTCCCCAACAGCTCTATCAAACCTGCCCATAAGAATATCGGTCCCCCTCAAGTTTAGGTGCAACCCATCACTTTTCTAAAGGTCGTACCTCCCCCAGAAGAGATCCTAATGGTCCAAGAACCTGAAAGCCTGTGCCCTGCACCCAGCTTCTCCGCCATGCATTAATCTGCCAAAGGCGAGTGGCACAAGCAGCAATCCAGGAATTGCTACCCTGGAGGTCCTGCCTCTCAGATTTCAAAGGTATATTTAATGTCAGAGAAATGTATACAACATACATTTGAAATGCTGTGGACGTGATCCAAGACTCCCTGATGTTGGCATCTGGGAAGCAACATACCATTCAGGTGTCCCAGACATGTCCTGCAATCTCCTGTCCACCTTAGTTGAGGCCCAGGTTATCAGTCCTAGTCAAGTGCTATTGTTCCCTTTTGCACCATGTGGCGCATTGGGCGGCATTTTTGCTGTTTCCTTAGCTTTTGTCTGTTCTTCGTGAGTCCGAGTTGGTAACCCAGCACAGATGGAAAGCGTGCAAGGAGCCAGCCAGAATCAAGCCCAGGACCATTTGACTCGAAGTTCAGTGCTAATGCCACTACACCACTGGCCAGCAACTAGTCAATTGTCCAGGATATAGTAGAGTACCTGAGCAGCCATAACAGCTTCAATATCAATCAGATCAGCATCTCTGACTGGACTACAGTTCGGTGAGCACAGAAGCAAAGCATGATTGAGGGTGGATGCAAGTTAACAGCAGAGTGTTTCATTACCTTGCCTAGAGTTGACAGAATGGAGAGCTTGGCTAGGAGTTTATTGTCAGTGCAACAGATTGACGCTTTCAATAGCACATAAGTTGAGACTGGTGAAGAGTGTAGCTGTGAATTTAAATGTTATTGATGATGCAAGTCTGGTCAGGTTTGAAACTCATTTGGGGATTAAAGATGATGCCACGTTTGTGATCAGTTCTGCATAGTTGCTTGGAAGGAGATTGGGGTCAGTAATGATGGATTTTAATGGTAATCAGTTCATTGTTTCCAATTCTGTGATTACTGCTTAGCAGACTTTGGACCCTATGGCAGGGGTTCCCAACCTAGAGTCCACAGACTCCTCATACACAGTAAGGGGTCTATGGCATAAAAAAAGGTTGGGAACCCCTGGTCAATAATTTGTTAAATAAGAATCGAGTGGGCATGGGCCCTGCTGGATGTCAGTGAGAGATGTAGGTGGGGGGGCTTTTGATTTAATCCTGAGTTTATATTTTTTTAAAAAGGATCAGGGATAATTCCAATTAGAAAATGGGGCGACACGGGAGCATAGTGGTTAGCACAATGCTTTTACAACTCGGGAGTGTTTCAGAGTTCAGTTCCGGCACTGTCTGTAAGGAGTTTGCACGTTCTCCCCTGGGTGCTCCAGTTTCTTTCCAGTCTAAAGACATGCTAGTTATTAGGTTAATTAGTCATTATAAATTCTCCTGTGATTAGGCTGAGGTTAAATAGGGATTCTGGGCAGGGTGGCTTATTGACACAGAAGGTCCTGTTCTGCACTGTATCCCTAAATGGTAGGCAGCCTTCGAGCCCAGACAATCATGGGTTTGCTCCTCTGGTGGACTCTTCAAGGCGCAAGACTGGGCAGGAAGATTTGAAGAATCAGCTGATGCCCACGTAGCAGATTCCCTCTCTCCACGTCACTGATGTAGTCCAAGGGAAGGGCAAGTGATGATACAGCTTGGCACCAGTTTCATCGCAGAGGTTACCAGAGTGAAGTTGTAATCAACATCAAACTACCTGAGGGACCCTGGCTCCAGATTTCTTTGTCTGGGTTTACCATGGGTGGGTATAGCTGTGCGGCAGCGGAGGTTTAAAATTAAGAGTTTCCCTTCTACTAGGTGGGCTGCCATCCAAGGCTGACATGTCCCACAACCTGAAGCAACCGGCTTAGAGGCGCCAATGGTCTGCCTTTGTCTTTGTCAGTAGAAACAATTTCACCGGGCCAAGTAGCTAAACTGCACATGAAGGCCAAGAGTTCAACTTGGTTGTTAGAGTTGCACACCATTTGGTGTACTTTATAGGTAGTGGGAGCTTATCCACACTACCACCCCTGGCTATGTCAAACTTAGGAACCAAAAAAACATAGAGCATGTGAACTTACCCTTTAAGTTTGAATTGGGAAAAGCTTGGAGCTTGCTGATCAGATTAGTTGATTTTTGTGCAAGTAGAATGTAATGCAATATCTCAGTAATTTTGTTTCCTAAAAATTGATAGTTGTTTGTTCTCCCATTTAATAGGTGCCACCACTACAGTTCTTAAAAATAGATCAGCATTTGTTAGTGATCTGCTGGATGAATATTTGGAGAAGGAAGGGAAGATTATCGAGCAGCAATCTCTACTGTACGACTATGATATGCCTGAAATTGGTTGTGGTACTCCTAACCTGTTCGATTCACCATGCAATATTCAACAAAACTCTAGCATCAGTTCACCTGACTTTGTTGTGCCCCCAAAAATTAAATCTTCACCATTGGATATGTCACCTGTCTTAGAGAAACACTTCAGCGTTACTAACAAAGGGATATTTATCAGAGATATTCAAAGCAACAGCATGAATAGGAAGGCAAGGAGGAGAAGGCAGAACAGCAATTCAGCAACTAAAAGGTCGAAAATATCCACTAAATATAAGAAAGCTTCGCGATTATCGAATAAGAGTAGCCAGTCTGGATTTCATGCTACATCCCAACAAAAGGTGAGCAATTTAATCATGACTTTCTTCGTAATTTTTGATGAATCTTGTTCACCAGGTAAAAGGGCTTAGAGAAACAAGTAAATTTCTTCAATACTATCCTAACAGTATTGGACAAATCATCATCTTGTACACCAATGCAAAAAGGATTTTAAAAATTACCTTGGCAACATTGGCATCCGTTGGTCTTATGAGACCATGGATTTGCACCTTGGAAGGTTTCCAGAGTGCAGGCCTGGGCAGGGTTGGATGGAAGGCTGGCAGTTGCCCATGCTGCAGGTCTTTCCCTCTCCACGCCACCGCTGTTGTCCAAGGGAAGGGCACTAGGACCCAAGCAGCTTGGCACCGGTGTCGACACAGAGCAATGTGTCTTAATTGTCTTGCTGAAGGACACAACACGCTGCCTCAGCTGAGGCTCGAATCAGTGACCTTCAGATCACTAGACCGATGCCTTATCCACTAGGCCACGCGGCAACACACCTTGGCAACATAAATAATCACATTATCATTTTTAGTTTGGATATGCTTTTGCCATGGCTGGAGTTAATGATCTCCAGGAAGGTAATTTAACAGGGATTTTGTCTCCTTTTTAAAGTTGTTAGATTAGTACTCAGCTTACTTACTGTAAAGCAACGTGGTTAATTGGAGACTGAACTGTATGGAAACTGGCCCTTCTGCAGCTTTCGTAAAGAAGCATTTCGTGTGTACCGTAAATTCCGGACTATAAGCCGCTACTTTTTTCCCCACGCTTTGAAAACTGCGGCCTATACTACGGTGCAGCTAATGCATGTTTTTTTTTCATGCTGCCAAAAACATTTTGCCTCGTAACAGTAGACCAATAAAATTGATGAGTAGTTCACAGAGGTCCAATGAAATTGTACGATAAATCAAGCGCACTTTCACAATTAAATTATTGTAAATCAGTCATTTGTACTCACCCTCATCAACATGGAAAACACTCGAAGAAAAGCATATGATGCAGCTTTTAAGTTAAAGGCGATCAATCTGGCGGTTGAAGAAGGAAATCGAGCTGCTGCACATAATCTTGGCATAAATGAATCGATGGTGAGACGGTGGAGACGCCAGCGTGAAGAACTGAGTCAATGCAAAAAGACTACAAAAGCTTTCAGAGGTGATCATAGCAGATGGCCCGAACTTGAAAACTTTCTTGAAGACTGGGTTAACACACAGAGAGCAGGCGGCCGCAGTGTTTCCACCGTGCAGATCAGACTGAAGGCTGAAGCAATCGCCACCAAAATGAAAATCGAAGATTTTAGAGGTGGGCCATCGTGGTGTTTTAGATTTATGAGACAAAAAGGCCTGTCCGTCAGGGTACGCACGACTCTGTGTCAGCAGCTCCCTCCCGACCACGAGGAACAACTTGCTAACTTCCGCACATTCACTTAAACAAAGATAGCGGAGAATTCCATCTGGCCAGATGATATCATAAATATGGATGAAGTACCTTTGACGTTTGACCTGCCTCTCACTCGGACTGTTAATAAAAAAGGTGACTTGTCGATCACACTGAAAACAAGTGGCCATGAGAGAACGCATTTTACTTGTGTTCTGAGCTGCACAGCATCCGGACTAAAGCTTCCACTGATGGTGATTTTTAAGCGGCTGACAATGAAAGTTCAGTGAAAGCTGCCATCAAGAGTACAAACTCAATTCCAGCTGTGATTCCTGGGGGCACCACGAAGTATTTGCAGCCACTGGACATCAGCGTGAACCGGGCATTTAAAGTGGCGCTGCGCATTGAGTGGGAGGCTTGGATGACGAGCGGCGAGAAATCCTTTACCAAAACAGGACGCATGCGAAGAGCATCTTTAACTCAAGTCTGCCAGTGGATCCTAAATGCGTGGAGCCGTGTCACAACATCCACCATCACCAACGGGTTTCGAAAGGCTGGACTGCTGCGTGATGAAGAGGACCGCGTGCGCTCAAGTGAGAGCGACAACGAAGAGACTGAAGTGAGTGACGAGATCCTGAGGTTGTTTAATTTGGACACTGAAGGACTTTGATGGTTTTAGTGCGCAGGAGGAAGATGAAGAAGGCGATCAATAACTTTTCCTGGTAGGCTGCAGTATATATATATTTTTTACCAGTCGTTAGGAGATATTGGAATGTTGTTCGTGCACTGTTCAGTAAAAAAGTATACGCAACGTAATTTGTGTGTTACCGATACGTATGTATATTTAAAAGTAGCTGTGTTACAGGCACTGTTTGAAAAAAAGCATTTGCAATATGTATTTGTTTATGTTACCATACGGGTTTAATTAAAAGTTAAAAAATCCTCACGTGTAATATCTTTCTGTGTAAATATCTCATATTACAACGTAGGACACCTGTGGCTTAAAATCCGGTGCGGCCTGTACAAGTACAAAATTGATTTTCTTTCTAAAATTAGAGCGTGCGGCTTTTAATCAGGTGCGCTCTGTAGTCCGGAATCTACGGTAAATGAAAAATGTGTTGTTCTGAGCCATGTATAAAATGGTGTATGTGTGTATATGAATTTGTACCTTTTATGTGTACATTAGAAACAAAATCAGTTTGGCCACTTATGTTTGCTCCACTCTTATCTGCTCATCATAGCAGATCATATCTGCTCTTTTGCCTTCGTGCTATCCTTCACTAATCCCATCTGGTTCAGTTCCAGCACTGTCTGTAAGGCGTTTGGGCATTCTCCCCGTAACTACATGGGTTTCCTCTGATTGCTCCAGTTTCCACCCACAGTACAAAGAAGTACTGTTTAGAAGGTTAATTGGTCCTTATAAGTTGTCCTAGAATTAGGCTAGGGTTAAATATAGTTGGGGTGCTGGGTAGCTCGTTGGCTTAGAAGGGCCTGTCCTGCGTTGCAGCTTTGAACAAATGACTAAATGCTGAGTCACAGGCAAGAGTATAACTCCTTATGGGCTTGGACAACATCCTGGAATTAATGATAGGATCTACACCACAGAACTGGCTGCAGCTCTGTCTAAGCTGTTCTAATACAACTGCTATACTGGCATTGATTGCTTTGTAGCGATACGAAAGTAGATCGAGGGAACCTGACAGGTTCAGAGAATGGGCAAAGAAGTGGCAAATAAGTGTCGGGAAGTGTATGGCCCCACACTTTGGTAGAAGAAATAAAGATGTAAACTGATTTTTGAATTTTCTATCCGCTTAGAAAATAGAGGTGTAAAGGAACTGGGAGTCCTTGTGCAGGATTCTAAAGGTTAACTTGCAGGTGGAGTGGGTGGTGAGGAAGGCAAATGCAATGTTAGCAGTCATTTCAAGAGGACTTTATGAAAGCAAAAATGTAATGCTCTGGCATTGGGAGTATTGTGAGAAGTTCTGGGCCCCTTATCTACGAAAAGATATGCTGGCATTGGAGAGGGTCCAGAGGAGGTTCATGAGAATGATTCTGAGGTACACCTTCATGAGAAAGGGTATGAAGAGCATTTTATGGCTCTGGGCCTGTACTTGCTGGAATTTAGAAGAATGAGGGAGGATCTCATTGAAACCTATCGAATATTGAAAGACTTGGGTAGAGTGGACATGGAGAGGATGTTTCCTATAGTGGGGGAGTCTAGATCCAGAGGACAGCCTCAGAATAGAAGGATTTCCATTTAGAACAGCAGTGAGGAATTTCTTTAGCCAAAGGGTAATGACTCTTTGGAATTCATTGTCACTGATGGCTGTGCAGGCCTACTCATTGGATATATTTAAGGCGGAGGTTGATGGGTTACGGGGAGAAGGCAGTCAAATGGGGTTGAGAGGGATAATAAATCTGCCATGATGGAAAGGTAGAGCATTCTTGATGGGCAAATGGCCTAATTCTGCTCTTACGTTTTACGGTCTCATGGGCTTTACCTGACAGCAGAAAATCAAAAGAAAACAAGGCAAATCAGTTTGGTCATTTACTTTCTATAAAACCTAGGAGTGGAATGAGACAATTTGGTTCATCAAGTCTGCTCCACCATTCCGTCATGGCTGTTTTATTATCCCTCTCAATCCCACTCTCTCGCATTCTCCTGGTATCCTTGATATCCTTAGAAATCAAGAACTTAACAACCTTCACTTTAAATGTAGCCAGTGACCTGGTCTACACAATATGATATAAGTTATTCTCTAACCTACTGTCAAGCGACAGTGCCTACTTTGGATTTTAACCTGCACTGCTTGGATCTAGATCTTGCTGCTGGTTTGATTAAAACAAGGATTGAGAAGTTAAACTTGAGAGACAAAGTGAGAGCGATTGCTCTCACATCAGGGTAATGTTTAAAATGTGACATTCAGTGGTTGTGACATTTGGAGAATTGGTTTGGGGGTTTCTGCACTAGCTGAGGTCAAGCTTGGTACAAAGGTAGTTGAGGCATTGGTACAGTTCCTCAGATCATAGTCCTCTACTCAACATTCAGCGATCCATCATAGAATTCTCTTCCATTATTAGGCTAAGATGGGGATTGTTTTCTATTTGCATGCCTTTGCTATTGAATCAGTATTTGCTCATATGGAGCTTGATTTGGACAATATTTAAATTAAGACTTTTCAATTAATGTGTGTTATCAGACAGACTATCTCCTTCAAATAAGTAGAACTACTCCTTGCCATTGAAAGGTACGAGTCCTGACAGCGATGGAAAACCCTGTTGTCCCATAAGACCATCAAAGCTTGGGGGTTCTCTGGTGATTGATGTTCTTTTTACAACACCCCCCCCCCCCCCCGCTTTGTTCCTGAAGCTTTTTCATTATGGGTTTGGAGTGGGGGAATCACTCCATCTCTGACAGCTTCTCAGATGTGATGTCTTTTGTGTCTACTCTTGATTGAGTTAATCTATAACCGTATCTTCCATGAAACATCATAACTTCCTATGTCAGTAGAATGAAATGCTGCCCACTTTCCTACATGGTTGCTGCTTTGTCAAGCCTCACTCAAGAGTTAACAGGTCAGCCCACCTGACAGGCATCCAATCCAACACTAAGCATTCTCTACTCATTGTACCTACAGTCTGTTCAGCAGTCTTTGGCCACGTCTTTTCTCCTGAACTCTGATTCTTGTACTGTGTTTTTATATTTTAGAAAAAGTTGAAAACAAGTTCTACGAATCTTAAAGTTGTGCGTGTGGCATCAGGTTCCAAAGGTGGAAAGAAATCTGGTGGTTCAGGAAGTCAAAATAAAGCAGTGTACATTTCAGGTGAGATGGTGAAAGAAGACCTACAAAATGGAAGGCATCATAGACCTCATGCAGCATCTTAAAACAGTATGCTTTTAAATGAGTATTTATGTGAAAATCGGTCTATATCATGAAAAATTTATTTATTTCCACACAAATTGAATTTGTATTTGCTGAAAGCTTGAACTGATAAGGTTGAAAATCCTCATATACCTAAATTGGAGGTGAGCCTTACCAGTGATAAAGGGACTTAAAAATCCTGTATTTGGATCCTGCTTGTCATTTATGTTGGCTATTATTCAGACAATATTCATTATTTGATAATTGAATATTAATTAGCATTGGCGATTGGACTATCTCTATAGGCTCAAAAAAACTAAAATGCTTCCTCTTAATTTCAAAATTTAATTTTCTCTTAACCTTTCACACTAAGGCAGTTCAACTGGGAAGTAAAAATTTTAAAATTAATAGTTTCAAGCTTTAACCTATTTATATGATCTGTATACATCACTGCTCGTCTGTTATCTGCTATTAAGATGATAAAACCATCATCCTGATTTTGTTTCCGTATTCCACACCTTAGGCCCTCATCTTCCCTCATTCCTGCAATAACAAACTCATTGATTGCAATAGCAAACACAAGATCCTGTAGGTGCTGGAAATCCAAAGCAACACACACAAAATGTTGGAGGGGCTCAGCAGGTTAGGCAGCATCTACCGAGGGGAATAAACAGCTGACATTTCTGATCGAGACCCTTCTTCAGGACTGGAAAGAAAGGGGGCCAGATTAAAAAGGTAGATGGGGGGAGAGGAAGGAGGACTAGCTAAATGGAGATGAGTGAACCCATGTGGGTGGGCAAGGAGGAATCTGATAGGGGAATTGACCATGCACGAAAGGGAAGGGGGGCACTGGGGGAGGTGATAGGTAGGTGTAGAAAAGAGGGAAGTGGGAGAAAAAGATAGTTACTGGAAGGAGAAATCAGTGTTCATTCCATGAGGTTGAAGGGTTTTGATCCTCTACCCTGAGTGGTCTTATCACAGCAAAAGAGGAGGCTATTTACTGACTTGTTGGAATAGGAATTAAAATGGTTAGCCACCAGGAAATTCTATTTTTGGCAGTTTATCCTGAATTACAATACTGCTGCTTTAGTATTCTCCTCCCCTGCCACCACCTTTGCTGTTATGCTTGAAAATTTCTGTAGTCTAGCATGTTGATTTACAAGTCCTTCCCTGCCTTCAATCACATCTGTGATAGTGAAATTAAGCATGAATCTGGGCTCTAGATTTTCATAAGCAAGATGTACAACACTTTATATTGAGCACATGAGCAACCTATTTGAGAGCCAGGTTTTATTAAGACAGCCTTTCTGACTCATTTGGTTTTTAAAAAAATAGTAATATGCAGAGACATGAAAATCTTAATTTCCTCTTATGGTGTAAGTCAACTTGTCTTACTCTGTGTGGATGTTAAACTTGATGGAAAGCTCTGCATCAATTGTCTTTTCTTCAGTGCTATACTTTCATTGCTAATTTAGCTAAATAAATGCTATCTTGAGATAGTAGAACAGAAATACGGTAGTTTTTCATTACTTATATTGTATTTCTCTGTTCTACTGTGAATGGCTGCAAGAAAATGAATTCAAGTTAGTATATAGTGACATGTATGTACTTTGATAATAAATTTTCTTTGAATTAAATTCCATGCAGTAAGTCTCTAGGTTACAACAGCATTTCTTTCCTGCAAACAGTTCACAAGTTGGAAATTAACAGCAACAGCTGTGACAGGAGAGCAAACAGGCATAGGAAAAGTGGTTGCCATCTGGCCTCACTGACTGGGTTAATGAATTTGTTCAGTTATTGAAGCACTGCTCAGCTTGACCAAACTCCTGATAGTTGGGGGAGTTGGGAGGAACTGCTAACAAGTCAAACCTTTATAAACCTGATGAGAACTGTACATTAAATATCAATAATATTTATGTGACTGTGTTTCTTTAAATCTAAACATGACCCAGTCACTCATCTTTTACTGACAAGAGGGTGGAAGGTTGTTGCTTTGATGTCGGTGCTCTTTGAGCTGTTCTGACTAGTGGCAATTGTATTTTTTTTGTTCATCTTCTTTCTACTAGCTCGTTCATTCTATGCATGCTTTCCTCACCAATTCGGAAAACAAGTGTTTTGTAACCACTTCTGCCTCTTTTGAGGCTTCTGCTTTGTTTTCCGTCTGTCGACACTACTGTATGAAGGTAGCAGTTCATGACTAATCCACCACCTCACTGAAGGGCCGATGGTTATTTCTGCTATTTCTGTTTTAACACTATGTGAAGTATTTTGGCATAGATAAGGAGCCAGTATAAAATTTTAATTCATTTAATGTTACTTTTATTGCTGTAATAGTTTCTTCCCCCTCACCCACTGCTAAGTATTTTTCCACTTTCATAAGCATTTTTTCCTCTTCAATAGATTATAAAAATGGTGAAGAGCTAGAAGAAAGATGTAAGCAGCTACCAGCGACAACAAACAGATCATCAGACTCTAAAACCATTGAAATAATATCCTACTGTTCATGGAATGAGAGTCGTGTTAAGATTATTAAGCTGATTGCAGAGTGTGCTATGGCTAATAGACTTCCCTGTACACAGCGGCTAGACAAGTATGAAATCCATTTGGAGAAAAGAGAAGGCACTTCGCTGTTCTCCCCTAAAAAGTGTGTTGATTTAAGAGCAACCATCCAGAATTTCTCTGACTCTGAGGGCGTCTTTGACAAGCCAATGATGCAAACCATGGTGATCGAAGCCGTGGTTGGCAACTCTGCTTTTAAAGCAAAACTGAGTCATTTAATATCCAAGGTAAGAGCTTCTGTTTTTATATGTTCCTTCCTGAGAGTGATCAGTGGGATCTCTGTCATTTGTGATGCCATCTAAAAGTGTGCAGTGTTCTAACCTGAGTTAAGATTTAAGTTGTTGTGACTCCAAAGATATTTAAGTAAGAGATTGTTCCCTGTGTTAGATTCTCCTGAGGCACAGCATGTGTTATATTAACAAGGTTAAAATTACAAAGTGTTTTAGACATTGTGTGACTTTCATCAGTGGATATGATTCAAGCTGGTGCAGATGAGGAATTATAGCATTTCACACTGGGTATCATTGCCTAGCCAACTACGCTCAGAGGCCATTTTAATAGATATCTCATGGTCTTCCACCTCAAGGTTTGATGAGTGTTCAGATGCTCTTCTGCACACCACTGTTGTAACATGTGGTTATTTTGAGTTACTGTTGCATTCCTGTCAGATTGAACCAGTCTGGTCTTTCTCAAAGTTCAAAAGTAAATTTGTTATTAAAGTACATATACGTCACCATATACAACTCTGATATTCATTTTCTTGCAGGTGTACTCAGTAAATTCATAATAGAATAATAACAATAATAAATCAATGAAAGACCACGCCAACTTGAGTGTTCAACCAGTGCGCAAAGGACAACAAACTGTGCAAATTCAAAAATTAATAATAATAATAAAAAATAAATAAGCAGTAAGTATGAAGAACATGAGCTGAAGAGTCCTTGAAAGTGAGTCCATAGGTGTGTGGACAGTTCAGTGGGTTATGTGGAGTTGTCTCCTTCGGTTCATTGGCTTGATGGTTGAAGTGTAATAACTTCGTGAACCTGGTGGTGGGAGTCCTGAGGCTCCTTTACCGTCTCCTTGATGACAGCAGCAAGAAGAGAGCATGTCTTGGTTGGTGGTGGTCCCTGATGATGGATGCTGCTTTTCTACAACAGTGTTTCAATCAGATGTGCTCAGTGGTGTGGAGGGCTTTACCTCTGATGGACTGGGCCATATCCACTTCTCTTTGTTAGATTTTCCCTTCAAGGGCATTGGTGTCTCCATACCAATCTGTGATGCAGTAGTCCATATACTCCCTAACACACATCTATAGAAGTTTGTCAGAATTTTAGGTGTTATGCTGAACCTTTGAAAACCACTAAGGAAGTAGAGACATTGCTGTGCTTTCTTCGTAATTGCACTTCGAAATGATAACTCTGAGGAATTTAAAGTTGCTGACCCTCTCCTTCTCAGAGCCTTCAATAAGTACTGGCTCATGGACCTCTGGTTTCCTCCTCCTGAAGTTGGTAATCATCTCCTTGGTCTTGCTGACATTAAGTAAGAGATTGTTGCTGTGGCACCACTCAGCCAGATTTGCCCCCTCCCTCCTATATGCTGCTACATCACCACTTTTTGATATGGCCTATGACAGTGGTTATGTCAACAAACCCGAATATGGTATTGTTAGCCTCACACTCACAATTATAAAGCAAGTAGAGCGGGAATCTAATTACACAACCTTATGGTGCATTTGTGCTGATGGAGGTTTTGGAGGAAATGTTGCCAATGCTACTGACTGGGGTTTACAGGTGAGGACACTGAGGATTCAATTGCACAAGGAGCTGTTGAGGCCAAGATATTGAAGCTTATCGATTAGTTTTGAGGGGATGATAGTACTGTATCCAAGCTGCAGTTGATAAGCATCCTGATGTCTGCATCTTTGGTGTCCAGATGTTTGGGTTGAGTGAAGAGGCAATGAGATGACATCTGATGTGGACCTGTTGCTCTGATAAGCAAATTCGAGTGGATCCAAGTGCCTTTTCAGGCAGGATTTGATGTTTCATCACCAACCTCTGAAAACACTTCATCACTGTGGATGTAAGTGCTACTGGACAATAGTCATTGAGGCAGGTTGCCACATTCTGCTTTAAGCGTTGGTGTAAATGAAGTATTGTTGAAGCAGGTGAGTACTTCAGACTGCCAAAGTGAGTAGTTAAAAATCTCAGTGAACACTCCAGCCAGTTGATCAGCACGGGTCTTTGGCACTCTGCCAGGTATCCTTTCTGGGCCGGATGCTTTTCCTGGGTTCGCCCTCCTGAAGGCTGCTCGTATATCAGACCTGGGAGACTGAAATCACAGGATCATTCTGGGCTGTGGGAGTTTGTGATTGCTTCTTCATGTTTTGACAGTCAAAGCGAGCACAGGAATTCTTGCACTCATCTAGAAATGAAACCCTGTTATCATCCATGCCGCTTGATTTTGCTTTTAAGAGGTAACAGCATTCAAGCCCTACTACAACAGTCAAGCATCCTTTGTTGATTCAAGTTTAGTACAGAATTGCCACTTCGCCCATGAGGTGGCTTTCCAGAGATCATACATGGACCTCTTATAACTTTCTTGGTTACCAGACATGAATCTGATCTTGCCCTCAGCAGACTGCGGATCTCATTGTTCTTCCAGGGCTTCTGGTTTGGGAAGACTGAATGATTTTGTGGGGACATGCTAGTCTACAACTGTTTTAATAAAGTCTTTGACAACCATGGTGTATTCATTCAGATCCACAGGTAAGTCCTTGAACACGGTCCAGTCCACCAACCCGAAGCAATCTCTCAACCACCCTTCTGCCTCCTGCGACCACCTCAGTTGTCCATATTTCTGGACCTTTGCTCTTTAGCCTTGCTTGTATGCAGGTAGGAGAAGGATAGCCAAGTGATCAGATTTACTGAAATGTGACCTGGGCATGGAACAGTAGGCATTTCTTATGACAGTGGTCCAGAGTGCTGGGTCCTCTGGTGCTACAGGTTATATGCTGATGCTGATTAGGCAGGGTTTTCTTCAAACAAGCTTTGTTGAAGTCCCCAACTATGATTTGAAATACATTGCGATGGTCTGTTTCTTGCCTGGAGATGATGACATGCATTTGATTGTGGGCTGCTGGTAGTATGTAAGCTGTGGTTAGGATTATGGAAGAGAACTCCCTAGGTAAATAGAACAGATGTCATTTGACCATTAGCTATTCAAGGTCAGGAGAACGTGGGTTTGACAAAACCTCCATATCAGAACACAAGCAAGAGTTTATTGTGAAACAAATACCTCCTACTTTTGCCTTTTCCGAATATAGCAGTTTGTTCCATCATGTGAATCGACAAGCCTTCAGGACTGATAGTCATTTCTGGCTTGCGTGGGAATAAGCCATGTCATGATTACTCACAGATCATAACAATCTCTCATTTCCCTCCATAACAGCAATCTTGCCCTCAGGTCTTCAATTTTGTTCCCAGCAAATGCACATTTGCTAACAAGGCGCTGGGTAGAGTGGGGTCTCATTCCTCTGTGTTTCAGCCTGGCTTGGAGCATCCCACCCCCCACTGGCTTGCTTCATTCACTTAAAGGTGCTGTACCTGCTTTCTTGAGAGTTAGTCTGCCAAGTCCTTCAGAGGATCGTGAAATCTGTAGTTTATTAAGGGAATTTAAAAGTACTTTGCTTAAAGGAAAATTACATGCTGCAGATTGCAGTGACAGGAATTCAAAGGAGATATATTTAGAAGTATTGTACATAGCCTGCAGAATGCCGTTGTTGTTCACTGGCACAATCTTTCCTCCTCTGACCTCTCATTAACAAGACATTTTTGTCCACAGGGTGTTTAATGTTTGTCACACAATTCTCTGTAAACTCTGGAGTCTGTCATATGTGAAAATCCCAGGAGATCAACAGTTTTCTGAGGTGCTCAAACCATCCTGTCTGCTTCCACAATCAAAGTCACTTGGATCACATTTGTTCTCCATTTTGATGTTTGGTCTGAACAACAGCTGAACCTCTTGACCATGTGTGCATGCCTTTATGCACTGAGTTGCTGCCACAGGATTGGTTAGTTAAATATTTGCATTAAAGAACAGGTGTACCTGATAATGTGGCCACTGAGTGTGTATTGTAGTTCCAAGGTATAACATGACATCTTCATTCAACAGTGGAGTGATTAGGTTCTGACTTGTTGCAGAATAGTTCAGTGCTGATCTTGAGGAAACTTCAATTTTGATTACCTAACTTGAGTACAAATGTCTGTGCTATAAGAAAGTTTCATTGATGGCAAGATAGCAGGGACTGGGGTGGGGAGTGGGGTGGGTGGGCTGAAGAATTGGGCATGATGAGGAAGTGAGGAATTGTTCTCTTAAATCATCCGCTTCTTCACTGATTAGTGTTGTTCAGATGAATATGGCAGATTCCGGTTAATTAGGCCGTCAGTTAGTCAGGGCAGCTGCTTATTTGGAGCATCTCTTAAAGAACAAAAAACTAATTGAGAAAGTAGTCAGGATTTCTTCATTTATTTTGGGGCACTATGCTGCTTAATTGGGGCAGGAGACTTGCTGAACAGTTTCTAACTAGTAGCAGTCGTGTGCACTTGCATGGATGACAGACATTGCAATATACTAACCCCATTTCCAGAAAAGTTGGGAGATTTTCCAAAATGCAATAAAAACAAAAATCTGTGATATGTTAATTTACATGACCCTTTATTTAACTGACAAAAGTACAAAGAAAAGATTTTCAATAGTTTTACTGACCAACTTGATTGTATTTTGTAAATATACACAAATTTAGAATTTGATGGCTGCAACACACTCAACAAAAGTTGGGACAGAGGCATGTTTACCATTGTGTTACATCACCTTTCCTTTTAATAACACTTTTTAATCATTTTGAAACTGAGGATACTAATTGTAGTAGATTTGCAATTAGAAATTTTGTCCATTCTTGCTTGATATAAGACTTCAGCTGCTCAACAGTCTGTGGTCTCCATTGTGATTCTCCTCTTCATGATGTGCCATACATTTTCAATAGGAGATGGCTCTGGACTGGCAGCAGGCCAGTCAAGCACATGCACTCTATGTCTACAAAGCCACACTGTTGTAGCCCGTGCAGAATGTGGTCTGGCACTGTTCTGCTGAAATAAGTATGGATGTCCCAGGAAGAGACGTCACCTTGATGGCAACATATGTCTCTCTAAAATCCTAATACACACCTCAGAGTCAATGGTACCTTCACATACATGCAACTCACCCATGCCGTGGGCACTGATGCACCCCTATACCATCACAGATGCTGGCTTTTGCACCTTTCGCTGGTAACAATCAGGATGGTCGGTTTCATCTTCGGCACGGAGAACTCGACGCCTGTTTTTTCTGAAAACCAGCTGAAATGTGGACTCATCTGACCACAGCACACCGTTCCACAGTCTTTCAGTCCATCTGAGATGAGCTCGGGCCCAGAGAACTCGCCGGCATTTCTGCATAGAGTTGATGTATGGCTTCCTCCTTGCTTAATACAGTTTCAAGTTGCATTTCTGGGTGCAGCAACGGACTGTGTTAAGTGACAATGGTTTTCCGAAGTACTCCCGAGCTCAGGTGGCTATAATTGTCACAGTAGCATGACGGTTTCTTAGGCAGTGCAGCCTGAGGGCTCGAAGATCGCGTGCATTCCGGCCTTGCCCTTTACGCACTGAGATGTCTCTGACTTCTCTGAATCTTTTCACAATATTATGTACTGCAGATGTTGAAAGACCCAAATTCTCTCCAATCTTGCGTTGGGAAATGTTCCTTTTGAACTGACTAACAATTCTCTCACGAATTTTGGCACAAAGGGATGAGCCAGGACCCATCTTTGCTTGCAAAGACTGAGCCTTTGATGGACGCTACTTTTATACCCAGTCATGATACCTCACCTGCTACCAATTAGCCTGCTTAATGTGGAGTCTTCCAAACCAGTGTTACTTGAATATTCTGTGCACTTTTCAATCTTATTTTAACTCTGTCCCAACTTTTGTTAAGTGTGTTGCAGCCATCAAATTCTAAATTTGTGTATATTTACAAAATACAATTGTTGGCCAGTAAAACTATTGAAAATCTTTTCTTTGTACTTTTGTCAGTTAAATAAAGGTTTGTGTGAATTAACATATCACAGATTTTTGTTTTTATTGCATTTTGGAAAATCTCCCAACTTTTCTGGAAATGGGGTTTGTAATTAGAGTGAACAGTTTTTAAATAGTGTCAATTGTGTGTTTGTGTTCAAAACGGTGATTTTTATCACTGATAGTTGGTGAGAAACGAGCAGTAAGACAATTCACAAACAAGTCCTGCTGAAAGGTTTTGGCCCGAAATGTCATTTGTACTCTTCCTAGATGCTGCTGGTCTACTGAGTTCCTCAAGCATTTTGTGTGTTTTGCTGAGTAAGACAACTCAGAACTGTTCTGCTCACCTCAGTTCAAGCTTTCGGGCTTGGAGATGCCAGAAACTGCTGGGAGTGAAAATGAAATGATTTCACTCCTTCAAGTTATACTAGAAGAAACTTGAAAATATTGACGTACTTTGAAGGTACTGAACTTTGAACTTGCAAAGTAAATATATTATCAAAGTACATGTATGTCACCATATAAAACTCTGCGATTTGTTTTCTTGATCTCACTGCAGAGTGGATGGATGACCAGTGAATGTTACAATGAAGGTGAAAATTTGGAAGATGCCATTGTTGATAGTGTTCTGTGATGCAGTCCATTATCTATGCTAGGTGTCTGCTGATTTTGTTTATTCAGTCAAGTGTGATGTGGATAAGTATTAGGAACTAATACAGTCCGAAGAAGGGTCTTGGACCGTAACAGTGACTGTTTAGTCATTTCCGTAGATGCTGCCGGATCTGCTTAGTTGCTCCAGCATTTTGTTTGTGTTTCTTTGGATTTCCACCATCTGCAGACTTCCTCATGTTTACAGTTTTATACTAGCATTGGTAGTGTTCTATTTTTAAATAAGTTGTTTGCCTTTTTTATATACCTTTAACTATTTCTATGGAAGTTTGGCTAATTGGGCCAAAATGTACTGATCCCAATGTATCCTAATTAACTGGAATTCATTGTGTTTATTTTGCATATCCAGTATTCATCCATAGCACATTTGGAACTTGTTCCCCAACCGTGGAAGTTTTTCACTTCTATGTTTGTAATGTCTGCAGTATGGAAGAAAACTAATGTCTTTGCATGAAATTTGTAAAGTTTTTGTCTGTGATTTCTATATTGTGCTTTAGGCTTCCAAGGGTGGTTCCGACCCACCACCTGTCAAACAGATTAGTTCCCCAGTCCATGTTGTAATGGATTTAGAAAAGATTGTATCGTCACCTGAAAAGCCCCAGAGTGGCACTACTACCGATAGACTGACTCGTAAGTAAAGTTTATGGTAAACTATCTACATCTGAATACCTTTCATCCTTTTCTTTCATTAACTAATTTAAATTTGTATGGTAGCTTTTTAAAGCACAGTTGAAGACTCAAAACATCTGTGAATGTAACATGTTAAAACCGAGAATACATTTGACCCTTTAAAGTCTGTCTTATATATTTGCATAAGTGTATTCATTTGCAGTCATAGTTCCTCATTAGTGAAGGTGTCATTCTTACACAGTTGGCCACTTTATTAGGTACCTCCTGTACCATAAAGTGGCCACTGTGTGCATGTTTGTGGTCATGTACTTTGCTAGAAATTTTCTAAATGGTGAGAAAATTCCAAAATCTGAGGTTCAAAGGGCTTGGGAGTCCTCATGTAAGATTCCCTAATGGTTGATCTGCAGATTGAATTGGTTATGAGGAAAGCAAATGCAGTATTAGTGTTCATTTCCAGGGGACTAGATAATAAAAGCAAGTATGTGATGTTCAGCCATTATAAGCCACCGGTGAAGCTCACTTGGAGTATAGTGAGTAGTTTTCAGCCCCTTGTCTAAGAAACAATGTGCTGACTTTGGAGAGAGTGCAAAGAAGGTTCATGAACTTTATTCCAGGATTGAAAAGCTTATCATATGAGCATTTGGGCCTGTATTCACTGGAATTTAGAAGAATGGGGGGTAGGAATCTCATTGAAACTTATCAAATGTTTTAATGTTTGTATAGAATGAATGTGGAGAGGATGTTGCCTCAATTGAAGGGTGTCTTTTTAGACTGGAGCTGAGGAGAAATTTCTTAGCCAGATAGTGGTGAATTTTGTGGAATTCTTTGCCACAGGCAGCTGTGAAGGCCAATTCTTTGTGTATATTCAGGGCTGAGGTTGATAATTCACGGTTAGGGCATGAAGGAATATGGGGAAAAGGGAGGAGGTTGGGGCTGAGAGGGAACTGGATTAGCTATGATGAAATGGCGGAGCAGACTCAAGTGGCCTAATTTTGTTCCTATATCGTATAATCTTATAGTATTCTGCTGCTGTATTCTATCCAATTCAAGGTTCAATGTGTTGTGCATTCAGAGATACTCTTCTGCACACCACTGTTGTAATGTGTGGTTATTCTGTCAGCTTGAACCAGTCTGGCTGTTCTTCTCTGATCTCCCTTGTTAAGAATCAGATTTATTATCACTGACATGTGATGTGAAATTTGTTAACGTAGCAACAGCGGTTCAATGCAATACATAATATAGAGAAAGAAATAAATAAAATTTAAAAATAATAAGTAAATCAGTTACAGTATACGTATATTGAATAGATTAAAAATCGGGCAAAAATCATGTATATTTTAAAAAGTGAGGTGGTGTTCAAGGATTCAATGTCCATTTAGGAATCAAATGGCAGAGGGGAAGAAGCTGTTCCTAAATTGTTGAGTGTGTGCCTTCAGGCTTCTGTACCTCATCTGATGGTAACAGTGAGAAAAGTCCTACGTGCTAGAGGTCCTTAATAATGGAAGCTGCCTTTCTGAGACACCACTCCCTGAAGATGTCCTGGGTACTTTGAGGGCTAGTACGCAAGATAGAGCTGACTAGATTTATAACCCTTGCAGCTTCTTTCAGTCCTCAGCAGTAGCCCCCCCCCCCCCCCCCCATACCAGACAGTGATGCAGCCTGTTAGAATGCTCTTCATGGTACATCTATAGAAGTTTGAGTACATTTGACACACTAAATTTCTTTCAACTCCTAATGAAGTATAGTCGCTGTCTTGCATTCTTTATAACTGCATCGATATGTTGGGACCAAGTTAGATCCTCAGAGACCTTGACACCCAGGAACTTGAAACTGCTTACTCTCTCCTTCGGTTCTTTCTGTGGATTGGTATGTGTTATTTCGTCTTACTCTTCCTGAAGTTCAAATTGGCTCTTACGTCTTACTGATTTTGAGTGCCAAGTTGTTGATGTGACACCATTCCACTAGTTGGCATATCTCACTCCTGTATGCCCTCTCGTCACCATCTGAGATTCTATAACAATAGTTACAGACAATACAACAATAGTTGTATCATTAGCAAATTTATAGATAGTGTTTGAGCTCTGCCTAGTCGCACAGTCATGGGTACAGAGAGAGTAGAGCAGTGGGCTAAGCGGGCTAAGCACACATCCTTGAGATGCATCAGTGTTGATCATCTGCACAGTTTGTGGTCTTCCGGTTAGGAAGTCAAGGATCCAGTTGTAGAGGGAGGTTCTGTAACTTTTCAATCAGGATTGTAGGACTGATGGTATTAAATGCTGAGCTAAATGGGAAGCCACTTTTGTCCTCAGAACTGCTGCTCACTGGATGTTTTGTTTTTTTTTGTGTGTATCATTCTCTGTAAACTTAGAGATTGTGTGTGAAAATCCCAGGAAATCAATAGTTTCTATAACCAACATGGTCAAAATCAGATTTCTGATGTTTGGTCTGAACAACAGCTGAATCTCTTGACCATATCTGCAAGCTTTTCTGCATTGTGTTGCTGCTACATGATTGGCTGATGAAATATTTGCATAATGAGCAGGTGTGCATAATAAAGTGGCCACTGAGTGTTGTTTATCACTTGGACCTGACCAGCATGAGATCAGCATGAATGTAAGGAATCTATGGCACAATTAGAAGAGAATTTGAGACTCCTCCCTGACACTTTATTCAGCATTGTAATTGTTTTCTTTGTTTTACCAAAGTGCACTATCTAGTGCTTTGATCTGTATGATCAGTATCCAAGACAAGCTTTTCACTGTGTCTTGGTACATGTGACAACAACAATCCAAAACATAAAAAAGGACAAGTTGCAGATTTTTTAGCGTTGTGGATTCAAAAATCATTAAATTTGAGGTGTTTCAGTCAACAAGGATGCAGTAAAATAGGGCTGGAGCTTGGCTGTTCAAAGGTGTTAACCAGAGGAAGTTCTTTACACAAAAAGAAGGGGAAATCTGTTCAACAGAAAGCTGAGGCACAGTATCAGTTCAGTTTTTTCAAACAAGTCGATAGGTTACTTAGGTTTGTTAGGTAAGGTTTTGAAGTTAAGAATTCTGTTGGCATAGAAACAATTTGGTCATTTTTAAATTGTTTAAACTGCAAGACACAAACTAGAGTAGTTGGGACAGTCTAAGTAAAAATTGAAATATGAATGTACAATTAAATGAAGGGATTGGAGATGTTTACAGGACTGGTGTGGGGTAGCTGACAACATCTGACCTGGTAGCAGATAGGAATCTAGTGAGCTGAACTTCACTGCAATAACTGTTCAATTTTATTTTTCACACTTAATGGAAAACTAATGTGCCAGGTTTTTTTTTGTTAATGCTTCATAGGTTGATCATCCTATTTTTTAAAAGAGTAGGCCATATAGATGTTGGAATCTGTGCTTTTCAGTACATTGATGACCAATGTCTTTAAATCCATTCTGCCACTTGATCCCCATTGACATCTTGAGAACCTTTAGTATCCAAAAGTTTAGTTGACCTCAATACTCAATGAGCAATTATGGTTGTCAAAGAGTTCCCAAGGTTTACAAACATCTGCAGAAAGAAATTACATTCAACTCAGTTACATCATACTGATTTTGTTCCTGTGAGCTCAAATTGACACTTGAGTTTTTATGCCCCCCCCCCCCAAATGATGGAGTGAGGAAATTTCCCCTTGTATTTTGCTTGCTATTGCATTCCAGTCCCCTTGTTTTATCTTTTGGTAATGGACTATTTTATATGATAGTTATGGCAAAGAAGAAGATATTCAGTCACTTTCCCTTTTTCGCCCAAGAAAATATTTTAGTGAATCCAGTGTAGGTTAAAGGACAAGAAAAAGCAGTAAAGCAGAACAAGATTATCTCTGGTCCTTGGAATGGACTACTTTTTCTATTTAACGTTTTCTATTCTACATGAGCATCCTTGTCTGTGTAATCAGTAATCATGCCCATGCTGTTAACATCTGAATACCAGCAGTGAATCAGTTGCATAATACAGATGTGAACAGAATATACGGTGGTGCTAGAAAGTTTGTAACCCCTGTAGAATTTTCTCTATTTCTTCATAAATATGACCTAAAATGTGATCAATTTTTCATGCAAGTCCTAAAATTAGATAGATAACTAAATATATAACATGAAAAACATCATACACTTTCATGTATTTGTTGGAAAAATATGTAAACTTCTGGAATAATGCCTTCTACAGAAGCTTTTTGGAGTTGAGTATTCCAATCAATGAGATGAGATTGGAGGTGTAGATTGTAGAGGTGCCCTGCCCTATATATTTTTAAAAAAAGACACACAGGTTATTGACAGAGCCTGATCTTCTCAAGAAAGATCTGTTTATGTGCACCATGCCTCGATCAAAACACCTTTCAAAGGATCTTAGTAGAAGAAGAAGAATTGTAGAGATACATGAAACTGGAAAAGACTACAAAAGCATTCCTAAAGACCCTAGTGTCCATCACTCCATGGTAAGACAAATGGAGACAACTCCGTGCGGTTGCAACTCTCCCTCGGAGTGGTCATCCTGCAAAGATCACACCAAGAGCATAATGTGCGATGCTGAAGGAGGTGTAAAAGAACCCAAGGTTAACAGCAAAAGACATGGTAGAAATCTCTAGAACTTTGTCCATGTGTCCACTATAAGAAAAACACTGAACAAAAATGGTGTTCATGAAAGGACACTGCAGAGGAAACTACTGCTCTCCAAAGAAAAAACATTGCTGCATGTTTCAAGTTTGCAAAAGACCAGCTGGGTATTCTCTCCAATGCTTCTGGAGCAATGTTCTGTGGACAGATGAGACAGAAGTTGAAATTTTTGGCAGTAATGCACATTGCTATCTTTGAAGAGAAAAAGGCATCCACCGCACACCAACACCAAAACCTCATCCCAAATGTGAAACATGATGGAAGGAGCATCATGGTTAGGGGCTTCTTTGTTGCTTCAGGGCCTGGACAGTTTGCAATCGTTGAGGGAACAATGAATTCAAAATTGTATCAAGACATTTTTCAGGAGAATCAAGGTAGTAGTCCATCACCTGAAGCTTAATAGAAGTTGGGTAATGCAACAAGACAGTGATCCAAAAGACAAGAGTAAATCAACAACAGAATGGTTTTAGAAGAAAACTTGTGGTTTGGAATGGCTAAGTCAAAATCCTGACAATCCTATAGAAATGTTATGGAAGGACCTGAAACAAGCAGTTCATGCAAGGATGCCCACCAACATGCTAGAGATAAAGCAGTCATTTGGTTGAAGTTATTGCTGTACAAGGGGATCACACCAGTTACTGAAAACAAAGATTCACATACATTTATTTGTTGGAAAAAGTAATATTGGATCATTTTTTTCCCAATAAGTAAGTATAATGCTTTGTGTTATTTAATTGTGTTTTCTTTATTCTTAGGACTTGTGTGAAGATCTGATCACAATTTAGATCATATCTATGTAGAAATGGAGAAATTCTACAGAGTTCACAAACTTTCTAGCACCACTGTAAATATAATTATTTTTAACAGAAAGCTAATAAAATGTTTCTCTTCTGATGATATGAATAATGAGAATAATTAAGTCTTTCCACTGTACTGCTGCGACAAAACAAATTTCATGTCATACAAAATAATAATAAATCTGAGGTGCTTTACTTTTGTGTTCCTTCTTTATCTGCAGCAGAAGATCCAGCTCAGTCTCCTCCCATGTTGATTGCCCAGCAAAGGGAACAAGATGTCTTTATGTCAACCACTGACACTACAGTGAAAAGTGTTACAGATGCCCCCTCTTCCATTAAATCTGCTGTCACTACATTCCAGAAGATAGGGGCTTTGAGTACATTGGTGACCAGTACAACTCCAGCACCTACTTCAAGCTGCTTTGTGAATCCCATTGCATCACAGAAAAAAACTGAAACCTCTTCTGCTCCAACTCGTTACCTGTTGTGTAAGACAAAATATTCTGGATTGCCTTTAGGTAGGCTTGGTGCTTGTGATTTATTAACATTACCTGCTTGAAAATAATTTTAAGTTCTAAAGTCTGGATAGTGCAGAATCAACAAAGATGTGTCATGGAGAGGAATGGAGACTTGAGTATTTCAATTCATAATAATAAAAAAAATGAAATCTTCCCTGAAAAATAAGTTCAAATTAACATGATTCAGTCAAAACATAATTTAAACCTTAGATTAAATCATTGTGTCAGCTTGAACTTGCGGAGTATGCAGTATACTAAATATTTTAAACAGTATGTAATATACTAAAACGTTCTGCTGTCATCATAACATTAAAAATATATTGGCAGGGATAAGCAAGAATAATTTCTGTACAACTTGTCTTCCTTGGCACATATTGTCTTTAATCTTTAAATTTTTAGTTCGGCTGCATTCAGTTGTGGCTTCTCTTCCAGTGTTTTAATGGTTCACCATTTTTTTTTGTTAGGACCAACTGACTCTCTTGATCAAGATGGCCGACGGTACTGTGTCACCGTCCCAAGCACTTTGAAGATACCGCCAGGAGACAGTCTAATACTTCATCCTGTTAAGTCTTTGGATGGACGACAATTATACAAACACTCCAGTGGAAAAGTTTTCCAACTAGTTTACAGAAAGACTGCAGGACAAATCCCAGTAAAAAAGTTTGACAGCCCTCAGTCACCTGTTTTAGGTATGTAATGTAGAAAAGTACGCTATCTTCAGTCCAGTAAATTATATTTGGCATTCAGAGTCTGTATCTCTGTTTGTTTTTGTTGCAGTATTTGAGGGAAAACTGTCATTGGGGAAAATACGGCTTCTGAATTACACATCGTGACATAAGAACATAAGAAATAGGAGCAGGAGTCCTACTTTGTCATTCAATAAGATAATGGCTGATCTGGTCACATCTTCACCTATCTGCCCTTTCCCCATAACCCTTAATTCCCATTGTATACATAAATCTATTCACCCTTAAATGTATTTACTGAGAGGGTCTCCACTGCTTCATTGGGCAGAGAATTCCCCAGATTCACCACTGTTTGGGAAAAGCAGTTTTTCCTCATCTCCATCCTAAATCTACACTTCCAAATCTTGAGGCTATGTCCCCTAGTTCTAGTCTCACCTACCAGTGAAAACAACTTTCCTTACCTCTATCTTATCTATCCCTTTCATAATTTCATGTTTAATAAGATCTCTCCTCCTTCTGAATTCCAGCAAGTATAGTCCCAGGTGACTTGATCTCTCCTCATAGTCTAATCCCCTCATCTCTGGAATCAACCTGGTGAACCTCCTCTGCACCACCTCCAAAGCCAGTATATCCTTCCTCAAGTAAGGAGATCAGAACTATATGCAGTACTTCAGGTGCAGCCTCACCAATACCTTGTACAGTTGCAGCATAACCCCCCCCCCCCCCCCCGCTCAAATTCAGTCCCTCTACCGGTGAAAGCCAACATTCTATTTGCCACCTTGATCACTTGCTGCACCTGCAAACCAACCTTTTGTAATTCATGCACAAGCACTCCCAAGTCCCTCTGCACAGCAGCATGCTGCAATGTTTTGCCATTTAAATAATAATCTGATCTTCCATTTTTTTCTTCAAAGTGGATGACCTCACCTTCATTAACATTGTGCTCCATCTGCCAGACCCTTGCTCACTCACTTAACCTACCTATATCTCTTTGCAGACTCTTCATACCCTCTGCCCAATTTGCTTTTCCACTTAATTTAGTGTCTTCAGCAAACTTAGATACACTACACTTAGTCCCTTCTTTCAGATCGTTAATGTATATTGTGAACAGTTGCGGACCCAGCACTGCCCCCTGTGGCACACCCCTCTCCACTGATTGCCAACCAGAGAAGCACCCATGTATGTGCAAGTCTCTGCTTTTTATTGGTTAACCAATCCTCTATCCGTGCTAATACATTACCCCAACTCTATGCATCCGTCTTATGGATAAGTTTTTTTTATGTAGCACCTTATTGAATACCTTCTGGAAATCCAAGTGAATAACATCCATTTGTTACCCTCTATCCACTGCGCTTGTTAGCTTCTCAAAAGAACTCCAGTAAGAACACTTTTCACCATTAATGCAATACGGTGGGAGATTAGTCTTTCAGTATCTAGGGAATGTTTATAATCCTGCATTGTGTATGGGTACAAAATACCTAATAAATCTAGGTTGAGTGAAGGTTGATCATGAGGCAAAGGTACTGTTGATAAAAGATTTCAGGGGAAATGTATGATAATTAATAATTTCATATTATACCTTGAAATTGTAATGCCTTGGAATTTAAGCCAGCCAAAAATAAAGTGCTGTGCTTTGGGAGAGTACACGTAAATGTACTGTGTACTGTTAACAGCAAGACCCTTAATAGTACTTTTGTACAAATGGATTTTGGAATCCCTGTCTATAGCTCACCGAAAGTAGTTACACAGGTTGAGGTGGTGAAGAGGGCACTTGGCATGCTTGATGTTATTAGTCAGGCCATTGAGTTCGTGTGCTGAGAAGTTGTGTTGCAGCTTTCTTAAACTAAGCTGCATCAGTATGGAGTATTGCATTCAGTTCTGTTCAACCTATTAGAGTAAGGGATGTGGAAGCTATGGAGAGGGTTCAGAATAGGTTTACCAGGATGCTGCCTGGATTAGAGGGCATGTGCCTCCAAGGAAAGGTTGGACTGTTTTCTCAGGAGTGACAGAGGCTGAGGGAATGTCTGAGAGGTTTATATAAAAGGCATAGATGGAGTACATCACCAGTATTTTTATTCCAAATTCAGTATGTCTGATACTAGGTGGTATGCATTTTATATGGGAGAATTTATGTTCAAAGGGGATAGATGTGCACATTTTGTTTTTACACAGTCCAGAATGCACTGTCAGGAGTGGTAGTGGAGGCAGGTATAATAGAGCTATTTAAGAAGCTCTTGGATAAATACATAGAACGTGTGGGAAAAGGTGGGATTTAAACCTAGCCAGAGGAGATTATCAAGTTTAGGCAATTTAATCAGTTCAGCAGGATGTCATTGGCCAAAGGGCCTGTTCCACTGCTGTATTATTGTGTTCTATATTCTATTTTTTATTGAATAACATTTTTCTTTCTGAAAGCAATATTTTCATTCTTGGCATCTTCATAGTTGCTCAGAAATATGATTGTTCTTTTAAACTGCTGATTGGTTTATTATTCTCATCTGTACCAAGATACAATGGAGAAACTTAGTTTGAGTGTGCCATCCAGGCAGATCATGCCACACATCAGGACAGCAAGGTAGGAAAAAGGAAACAAGACAGAGAAAATGTATTGCGGGTAAACAGAGCATCTTATCTGTTTATCTGCGTTGCACCTTTTGATTATGTGTTTCAGATTTGAAAATGTGGTTCCTTAAGTTATGCTTCAATTCAAAGATCCAGAGGTTGGTCTAACTTCTTGAGATTGGGTATGGGTAAATTGAAAGCCGTGGGTTTGTTAAAGCACATCGTAGTTGCCATGCAGAAGTATCTTTCATTAAGAAGTTTTTTAATCTTTTTGATGGGTTCACATGAAACTCCTGTGATGACTGCTAGTTCATTGTTTTATTTAAATACTATCTTGCCCTTTACCATGAACAGTAGATAATTTTGAAGATTAATATTGTTTAAATTGCAGAAACACCACCTGCTGCTACTTTGGAAAGTGATGGTATCACTTCTCATTGCACAACGGCTGCTACAAGTTCAGAATCAGATGCCAAACATCGACCGTCAGACAGGACAGGTTTTTGCACCTCTGCATCTCTTCATGATGCTGTTGCCTGTGATCCAATAACACCATCAGTTCAGAGCAGTTCGACAACTTGGAAATTGGTGGATGAAGTTTCACCACCCCATTCGAGGCATTTCTTCCCAGAAACCACCCCAACAGAGGTCAGACAGCTCAACAGGCCCTATGCTATCATTCCTTCAGCTGATTGCCAATCCAAACCAAATACTGATGAATTAAGCAATGACGTACTTGACCTAAAAACAGAAATGGGTCCAGTGAAATCTCCCGAGCCTGAAGAATACAATGACATTACTGGTAATGTCAGGGCCTTTCCTATGAAAGGTAGAGGCTTTGCTGTCACTGAAGCTTATGAAACTCAATGGGTGCCAGCAAACAGATTTGAAGAGTATCACAAAAGGACTGATCTCACACAGTTTGATATACACAACCCTAGAGAAACATTTGTTAAGGTGGAGAGGGAAGTATCGGAAATCAATACCTGTGAACTGGTTGATCCTGATAGTTCTGAAATATGCACTATGAAAGTAAAGGAGGAACCTTTGAATAATGAAGAAGATGATAGTTTTACTACATTAAGAGATGATGCATTTAGAAGCTCCAAGTTGTGGAACCAGTCATTCAATTTGAACACAGAAGCTGTGACTGAAGCAGAATTAGGTGTACAGGTGAGTGTGGATGAAATAATTATGAAGAAACTATATATTTTTATAATTCATTGGTTTTGCCATAATGACAGTAGAAAGAGAAATCTGGAACTTAAATTGGCCAGTGTTTATATTTCAGTGGAAATGCCCTTGACTAAAAGTGGTCATTTGACATTAATTGCCAGTTGGAAAGAAGCTTGTTCCATGTAAAGTAGTTATACGTACCTAGGTACAAAAAAAAAATCAGTTTAGTAAGTGGTTAAACAGAGCACACTCTGTGATAGTTTTTCCTTTTCCTTCACTTTTGTGGAAGAAAATTACAGTCTATAAGTAAGGATATTTATTTGCTTCATTTAGAGATGTGGTGCAGAACAGGCCCATCTGACCCAACAAGCCGCACCACCCAGCAGCCAACCCTAGCCTGATTACAGGACAATTTATGGTGTCTGTTTAACCAGGTTTGTCTATGGAGTGTGGGAGGAAACTGGAGGAACCTACGTGGTGACAGGGACAGTTTACAGAGTCCTTGCAAATGGCACCAGAATTGAACTCCAAACTCCATAATGTCCCGAGCTGTAATTGCTTGATCCCCTGGCACCAAGTGATAATTTTTAAACAATCGTCCAAGAGTTCCTTAACGGAGTGACATGTTCAAGTCTTGCCTTAAATATCAGTTTTAAATGGAAAAAATAAACTGCAGTCTTGTTATTAGATGCCTCAGAGCATTGAGATGGCATTTAGTCATACTAACCTAAGGATGAGTTTAGGTTTGATATGAGATTCACTTCCTTCTCTGAGCATAATTCATAACTTCAGTGGGTGCCATTATCCAGAAGCATTTGGATGGCATTATGTCAGATTAGATTGGTTTGTCAAGGGGAAAAATTACATTGAGATAATGGCCATTAATAAAAATTGAGGATTCTTTCTGTTTAGGCAACTGTGTTGCTACAAATGGGCAATGTGGTTGCTGAGGAGAAGGGAGGAAATCTGTATCCAAGGATTGGGGTGACTTTTTCTGAAATTAGGCTAAGATTAGGAGTCTTCTTCAGTAAGCAGCCAAGATGGTGAAGGTGGCAGACTTTCTTCCGGGATCGGTAAGGCTGTCCACTTTTAGTTTCTAAGTGCTTGAACCTATTTCTCATGTGACAAGTTGACTTGAATCTTGTCACTGCAACAGCCCACCTAGAGTACCTTGGGCAGCAGGAAGTTCAATAATTTAGATTCAGATTTTGTTACCACGTGTTCATTGAAACGTGCGGTTAAATGTGTCGTTTGCATCAGTGACATGGGGATGTACTCAGGGACAGCCCACAAGTGTCGCCACACATTCCGGAGTCAACATAGCATATCCACAATGTTCAGCGGATCAACATCGAATACAACAAAGCAGAACATTCGATTGCATAGTGGGAAAGTGGGTTTAAAAAGAAATGAATGGGGGCAGTCTGGACAATATTTCGCGTGCCACAGTTCCCAAGGATGCACTGGATTGCACAGTTAGGCACTTAGCAAGATCCAATAAAAAAAGCTGCGATTAAGCAGAGTTGCCATTGTGTGAGTGTTGGAGTGGGGAGTTGAGGTGTAGGTCATAGAATTTCTTTTCATTACTTATTATTGCACATATAGAGGAGTAAGCATGCCAGGTAGGATAGTGAAATTTTCCTCTTGCGGGTTATAGAAAGGTAGGGAAACATCCAGTGGTCCTGACAACTACACCTGCAAGAAGTGGATTCAGCAGCTGCTTCTAACAGATTGTGTTAAGAAGTTGGAGCTGGAATTGGATGAAATAGGGATCATTTGGGTGGTTGAGAGCTTTATAGACAAGATGTACAGGGAAGTAGTTGCACTCGGACAGCACAGATATCTGGGTGATCATCAGGAGGGGGTAAGGGGAAAGGCAGCTAGTGCAGGGTGGCTGTTCCCTTCAACAACAGGTATACCATTTTGGATTCTCTTGTGGAGGGGTGGCCTAGAAAAGAAAAACCACTGTGGTCAGATACCTGGCTCTGTGGCTCAGAAGGGAAGGGTGAAAGGTGGCGAGCTGTAATGATAGGGGATTTGCTGATTAGGAGAACAGAAAGGAGGTTGTTGACCATCCGTCAACTGAACTAAGTTAGGAAATACACTCCGCAACTCGTAATTAATCAAAGCTCGCAGTTTATTGTCTCTGCACAAACATGTAAAGTATGTTGATCCCAGGCCAACAACTTAAAACATTAATTCTACTGACCCTCTGTGCCAATGCTCACTCAGACCAGTTTTCCTATTTATAAAACTGAAAAAGGGGATTTCAGTTGGCCAGATGATTGATCCTTCCTTCTCCTAGCCCCTGGCAAGGTGCTTCTTCGTTGCGATGATAATTATCTGGAAAGAGTTATAGCTGTAAGCGCATTCCTTATCAATTCAAATGTAGTGTTCCAGTGTCATTGGATATATAAAATCTGATTGGCCCTTCATGCCTTTTTATTGTATCTGGTTCAAGGCTACAACCCGCATTGGTTTAAACCAGTCAAACTAGGCGATCCAGACACTAACAAGATTACAGATTGCTTATTGGGTAGGTCTGTCACTGGAGTAAATATAATAAATAACTACTCGTCTGAAAATGGTCTCAGGTTCAGCAGATCATTAGCTGAAGCTTCTTGTGTCCACATTCAGTTGCTCTGATTAGATTAGTCCAGAGCAAAAATCAGTTCAGAGTCCCCAAACTGGGAGAGGGGAGGCAGGATGGGGTGGGGAAACACAGACAATTGGTTTGACTACTTTCACTGTCCTACTGGCCTTGATCCATTTGAGTTTGACATTTTCTTTCATATTTTAAATCTGCCATGGCCAACAAGGTTCTATGGGTGAGAATGAGGTTCCTGGATGTATGTTGCATCCTGTTTGCCATGGTCAGGGATATTTCAGGTCGAGTGCACAACCTTTTTAACTGGGAGGCTGAGCAGCCAGAGTTTGTGATCCACATCAATACATGGATAGGAGGGATGACCATGTCCTGCAAAGAGAGTTCAGGGAGTTAGGTGGTAACTTCCTTCACATCTGGGTTGTGATAACAGGATTACAACCAGTGTCACATGCTAGTGAGGTCATAAACAGGAAGGTTGTACATTTTAGAATGTGGCTAAGGTGATGGTGCAGGAGGAAGACAAAGAATTTTGGATCATTGAGCTTTCTTCCAGGGAAGGTGGGACTTGCGTACAAAGTTAGTAATCAAAAGGTTGAGCATGCTGAGACTAATGTTCTGAGTTACACATATTTCAATGCAAGGAGTATTGTAGGAAAAGGAGGTGAGTTTGGGGCATGGATTAGCACAAGGACTTACGACATTGTAGCCTTTAGTGAGACTTAGTTGCAGGAAGTGCAGACTGGCAGTTCATTGTACTGGGATCATGTTGTTTTAGACCTGATAGAATGGAAGAGATTAAAGAGGGTGAGGTGGCAATGGTAGTCAGGGAAAATAGCAGTGCCCAGTAAGGAGAGACTGGAGAGCTGGTTTTGTGAGGCTCTATGGGTAGAAATAAGGAATTAAAAAGGTACAGCCATGTTAGTGGGGTCATAGACCACTCAACATCCATTGGATTTGGAGGAGGAAATTTGAAGAGATATCACAGACTGATGAAAGAAAATAATGTTGTGGTAGGTGTTTTTAACTTATCACATATTGATTGGGGCTCCTATGCTGTAAAATGGCTGGATGGGAAAGAGTTTGTCAAATATGTATTGGGAAGTTTCCTTAATCAGACCCTAGAAGCCCAGCTAGATAGAGAGTGTGATACTAGATCTATCAGGGAATGAGACAGGTGACAGAAGTTTGTGTAGGGGAACACTTTGCATCTAATAATCATAATGCCATCAGTTTCAAGGTAATTATGGAAAAGGGTGGGTCTGGTCCTCAGGCTGAGATTCTAAATTGGAGGAAGGCCAAACTTGATGGTATCAGAAAGGATCTAGCAAATGTGGAATGGGGCAGCTGTTTTCTGGCAAAGGTATACGTGGTAAGTGGGAGGCCTTCAAAAGAGAAATTTTGAGAGTACAGAGTTTGTATGTTTCTGTCAGAATAAAAGGAAAGAATGACAGGGCTAGTGAACCTTGATTTTTGAAAGATATTGAGGCCCTTTTTTTTCCAAGACCACAAGATATAGGAGCAGAAGTAGGTCATTCAGCCCATTAAGTCTGTCCCACTATTCAGTCGTTGGCTGATCCAATTCTTCCTGTTATCTCCACTCCCCTGCTCTTTTATTGCCTGGCTAATCAAGAAGCTATCTATCTCTGCCTTAAATGCACCAAATCTATCTAGTACAGTGATTCCCAACCTTTTCTATGCCCCACACCCCTAGGAAATGTTTGATCAATGTTCGCACCCCCTACAAAAGTAATATCACATTTGAAGATGAAGAAGTCTAATTTCTAATTTTTGAACTACAAATTGAACCACATACAATACTGCGGGTGAACAAATTGAACTTAAAAAAAAATAAGCTTTTAACTCAGTGCATAAAATGTAAATATAAATTGAGCAATTAGATTCTAATTTATTCATAAAAAGTTGTAAACAGTAAATTGATGAGACTCCTCAACTCTGAGGTGTAAATTCCCAGGTAACACTGATGAGAATCCTCAACGCTGACTCGGGCAGTGGGAGACTGGAGTGAGTTTACATCTCTCTCGACTCAGGCAGTGGGAGACTGGAGTGTGCTTGGGACAAACGTTACTACCACTTCTTAAGGCACACTGGCAGCTGGCTGAGTGATGACTCGTGGCTCGTCACTCAAGCACACAAGCCACTCTTTGTCGTACCCCCTGAAATTCTATCTCGCACCCCAGGTTGGGAATCCCTGATCTAGTAGGTATAAGCAAAAGATGCAAATGAAGTACTTGAATATAAGAAATGCAAGAGAACACTTTAGAAGGAAACCAGGAGAGCTAAAAGAAAACACGAGTTTGCTCTAGCAGACAAGGTAAAGGAGAACCTTAAGGGCTTCTACAGATAGATTAATAGCAAAGACCATAATTGGTCCCTAGAAGAACAGTGGTAATCTATGCATGGAGTCAAAAGAGTTGGGGGGGGGGGGAAGATCTTGATGTTTTTGCATCTGTATTTACTTGGGAGATGGATACATTCTTTAGAAATGAGGTCATAGACTTTGTACAGATTACAGAGGAGGGAGGTATTTGCAGTCTTGAAACAAATTAGGAAGGATTTCTCTCAGAAATCCTCAGGTTCTCTCAGACCCTGTGGGATGTTTATGCAGAAATTGCAAGGACTCAAGCAGTAATATTTAAAACACCCTTAGCCAAAGGTGAGGTGTAAGAAGATTGGCAGAAAGCCAATGTTGTTCAATTGACTAAAAAAGGCTGTAACAATAAACCAGGGAATTATAGGCCAAAGGGAAAGTTATTGGAAGATAGGTCCAGCCTCAGACTATAAATATTTCGATAAACATGAACTGGTTAGGGATAGTCAGCATGTCCTTGTGCATGGTAGGTCGTGTCTAACCAATCTTAGTTTTTCGAGAAAGATCCCAGGAAAGTTGGAGGCAAGGCAATGGATGCTGTCTACATGGACTTTAGCAAAGTCTTCGACAACGTCCTGCATGGGAAGTTGGTCAAGAAGGTTCAGTTGCTCAGCATTCAGAATGTGGTAAATTGGATTAGATGTTAGCTTGTAGGAGAAGTCGGAGAGTAATAGTAGATGGTTGCCTCTTGGACTGGAGCCCTGTGACTAGTGCTGTGCCTTAGGAATCATTGTAGGGGATTGTTGTTATTTGTAATCTATATTAACAATTTGAATGATAATATGGTTAACTGGATTGGCTAATTTGCAGAAGACACCAAGATTAGGGTACAGTGGACAGTGAAGAAGACTATCAAAGTATGCAACAGGATCTGGACCGGTGGATCTGGAAAAATGGGCTGAACAATGGCAGGTGGAATTTAATGCAGACAAGTATGAGGTGATGTACTTTGGAAAGACCAACTAGAGTGGATCTTAGATTCTGAGGAGTGTGGTACAACAGAGGGATCTGGGAATACAGGTGCATAATTCTTTGTAAGTGGCATAGCAGGTGGTAGAGTCATAAAGAAAGCTTTTAGCACATTAGCCTTCATGAATCAAAGTATTGAGTTTAGGAGCAAACAAGAGGAAATCTGCAGATGCTGGAAATTCAAACAACACACACAAAATGCTGGTGGAACACAACAGGCCAGGCAGCATCTATAAGGAGAAGCACTGTCGACATTTTGGGCCGAGACCCTTTGTCAGGACTCCACTGTCGACATTTCAGGCCGAGACCCTTTGTCAGGACTGAGTGGAGATAGCGGAAGTACTTAATGAATACCTTGCTTCAGTTTTCACTATGGAAAAGGACCATGTGATTATAGGAATGACTTGCAACAGATTGAAAAGCTTGAGCATATAGACCTTAAGAAAGAGGATGTGCTGGAGCTTTTGGAAAGCATCAAGTTGGATAAGTCTCCAGGACCAGAAAAGATATACCCCAGGTTGCTGTGGGAGGCGAGGGAGGAGATTGCTGAGCCTCTGGCAATGATCTTTGTATCACCATTGGGGACGGGAGAGGTTCTAGAAGTTTGGAGGGTTGCAGATGTTGTTTCCTCATTCAAGAAAGGGAGTAGAGATAGCCCAGGAAATTATAGACTAGTGAATCTTACTTCAGTGGTTGGTAAGTTGATGGAGAAGATCCCAAGAAGCAGGATTTATAAACATTTGGAGAGGCATAAACTGATTAGGAATAGTCAGCATGGCTTTGTCAAAGGAAGGTTGTGCTTTACGAGCCTAATTGAGTTTTTTGAGGATGTGACTTAACACATTGATCAAGGAAGAGCAGTAAAGTTAGTGTATATGGATTTCAGCAAGGCATTTGATAAGGTACCCCATGCAAGGCTTATTGAGAAAGTAAGGTGGCATGGGATCCAAGGGGACATTGCTTTGTGGATCTAGAATTGGCTTGCTCAGGAAAAGCAAAGAGTGGTTGCAGACAGGTCATATTCTACACGGAGGTCGTTGACCAGTGGTGTACATCAGGGATCTGTTCTGCAACCCCTACTCTTCGTGATTTTTATAAATGATCTGGATGAGGAAGAGGAGGGATGGGTTAGTAAATTTGCTAATGACACTACGGTTGGGGGTGTTGTGGATAGTGTGGAGGGTTGTCAGAGGTTACAGCGGGACATCGATAAGGTACAAAACTGGGCTGAGAAGTGGCAGATGGAGTTCAACCAAGGTAAGTGTGAGGTGGTTCATTTTGGTAGGTCAAATATGATGGCAGAATATAGTATTAATGTTAAGACTTGGCAGTGTGGAGAATCAGAAGGATCTTGGGGTTCATGTCCATAGGACACTCAAAGCTGCTGAGCAGGTTGATTGGTTAAGAAGGCATATGGTGCATTGGCATTCATGAACCATGGGATTTAGTTCAAAAGCTGAGAGGTAATGTTACAGCTGTATAGGACCCTGGTCAAACCCCACGGAGTACTGTGCTCAGTTCTAATCACCTCTCTATGGGAAGAATGTGGAAACTATAGAAAGGTTGCAGAGGAGATGTATAAGGATGTTGCCTGGATTGGGGAGCATGTCTTGCGTGAACAGGTTGAGTGAACTCAGCCTTTTCTCCTTGGAGCGACGTAGGAGAGGTGACCTGATAGAAATGTATAAGATGATGAGAGGCTTTGATCGTGTGGATAGTAAGAGGCTTTTTCCCAAGGCTGAAATGGCTAACATGAGAGGGCACAGTTTTTTGCTTGGAAGTAGGTACAGAGAGGATATCGGGGTAGGTTTTTTTAATGTAGAGACTGGTGAGTGCATGGAATGGGCTGCCAGTGCCTGTGGTGGAGACGGATACAATAGGGTCTTTTAAGAGACTCCTGGATAGGTACATGGAGCTTAGAAAAATAGAGGGCTATGGGTAATCCTAGGTAATTTCTAAAGAAAGTACATGTTCTGCACAGCATTGTGGGCCGAAGGGCCTGTATTGTACTGTATGTTTTCTGTGTTTCTAATGTAAAAGATTGAGGGGAGATTTGATAGAGGCATAGATAAAATACATGCAAGCGGACTTTTTCCTCTGAGGTTGGTTGAGTCTATAGCCAGAGGTCATGGTTAAGGGTGAACTGTTTGAGGAACATGGGGCAGTGCATAGGGAGCTTCTTCACTCAGTGATGAGAGTGTGGAATGAACTGCCAGCATAAGTAGTGGATGTGGTTTCAATCTCAGCATTTAAGAGAAACTTGGAAGGAAGGGAGGGTATAGGGGGCTAGGGTCTGGGAGCAGGTCAAAGGTACTTCGCAAATTAATAGTTTATCATGGACTAGATGGGCCAAAGGGCTCTTCTCAGTGCTGTTATGTTCTCTGACACTATAACACCACAAATAATAAAACAACACCAACAAAGCAACCCCTCTTACTTTCCTCCCTCCCACACACACGGACAGTCATCAAATCCAAACACAGGCTTCACTCTCTAGTATCCAGGTCTCTGCCATCAGTCTTCAGCTTTCAGGCTGGATCAACCTTTGGGCTCCAGTCCTTGAGTTAGCCAGTGATGGGAACTTGAACTCCAGGAACCAGGCAGTCAGACAATTGTGTACTCTGTGACAGAAACCAACATTTGCACTTTTGAGTTTAAATATTAGAGCTGTGCATATCCATTTCCACTTCTGCAACTTAGCCATGCTAGAATTGTGTGTACTCTCTGGGGCCTCTTGAAGGAAGCTGTTCTTGGTTTAGCACTGTGAAGGTTTCTACCCATTTTAAAAGCAAGTTGTTATTTGTTAGAAGATTTTATTAAGCTAGACAAACTGTTGGCAGACTAATTGGAGAAATATCTGACTCAAGTGTTGGTATGAGTACAGGTGTCCTCCCCACTCCCCCTTTACAAAGGTGTGTTCCTGTGAAACTTTTCTTAAGCCAATATGGCATAAAACATAGAACCATTAATTTATATGGGAAAAATTTTCGTGAAAGCAGAAATCCTCTTTGTAATGCGAAAACCGGTTACTAATGCAGGTCTTTTGTAAAAGCGAAGTGGCATAAAGCGAAAAATTGTAAAGCGGGGGACACCTGTACCTTGATGTGGCAGCACATGATTTCAAGTGATCATTTGTTGTTTTGAAGTATGTTTTCCATCTAATGACAATTGTCATTTCGTGCCATTCCTGTAACAATTGATTTTTTTTCCCTCCCTGTAGACTCATTCAAATACTAGAGGTCGAATTGGATTTGGAAACTCATTAACTGACCATATGCCTGATGTGCCTCACAGGTCAGTAACAGTTAAGTACAGTAAAAGTTTGTTCTAAGTATGTTATAAAGTGAATATAAGCCTACAACAGTCAGCTAAAGAATCAGGAGTTGTAATGTATTTTGATGTATTTCTATCGTGGGCACATTAAAGAGAGAGCCTAGTGCCATAGTAATAATCAATAGAGTTGTACTCCAAGAAAGTGAAATTGAACATTTCTTCATTCAGAATAATCTTTAATTTCCATTTTCATTGTACGTTCTGAGAGAATGACATTTATCCTGAACCTTGTGTATGTGAGGAAGTTGTATTGTATTTTATCTTCAACTACAAAATTGAAAGTTAAGTTTGTGTGGAACATGAGGGCTCCTTGAGCATATGTGTCATAAGGTTTTAGTGATTAAGACAGCAGCACCCTGGGTAAATTGTTAGAACAGTAATTTGCAGGTTATAGTGGTACAGAGAATTTCCTGGATAAAGCTGACCTGATTCCCAGCCTTCCTTGTAACGTAGATTCATTGCATAACAAGGTGCAGAACAGTTGATATAAGCTTGAACAGCTGGTTGAGCTTTAATTGGTGTTATGGCCATCAAAACATTGAATCTTTTTAAAAGTCAGATGTTCAAAACTTTTTTTTCATCTGTCCACATTTCACAGATTATTTAAATTGGCCTCTGAATACAAGGATGTCTCTTTAGCGCAGAGATGAGGAAGAAATTTGGAATTAATTGCCTCAGACTGCTGTGGGGGCCAAGTCTTTGAAACAATATCTCCTTTTATTCTCACGTTCCCATCAACACCCCCTTCCAGATTCCAGCACTTACCTGCCACTAGGAAAATTTGCAGTGACCAATTAAGCTCCCAATCTAAACTTCACTGGGGTGTGGAAGGATACTGAAGCACCTGAAAAGCTAAGAACTCAAAACTCCAGTTAGAACTGGAGTGCAGGATTGAACCCCCCAGTACTGCTTGCACCACTTCTCTGACACAACACCTTCTACAGTAAAGCATTGAGCACACGTTGATCAGTGGTTAGTTAATTATTTACATTTATCAAGGGTGTCCACACTGGTGCTTGGGGCATGTTCGGGATGCAACAAAAGATAACAGACATGCCTGTGAAGTGAAGGGAACTGAGCAAACAGGGAAATACTAAACGTGTGAATTAATTAATAATGATGGAAGACAACATCCTCAACAGCTTCCTCTGTAGTCTTCTCTCCAGCTCACATCACATTGGTGCAGTCTCCACTCTCTGTAGTGATGTGTAATAGGGGAGAAATGACCATTTCTGTTATGTGAGATACCTTGAATCTTGGTTGTAAGACTCGGTCTGCTATATATGCAGGTGGGATTTCACTGTAGTAAGATTTTGGGAGATTGCACGCAGCATTTTCAATTTTTTGTAAGCACTTGCAAACCCTGTTTTCTAGGGGATTTTTCCAGAGTTCACAATCAATCACCCACTCCACTAGAAGAAAGGTGAGTTTAAGTCAACGTTTTGTTATATTGCAAAATGGAAGCTCCAGAGAGATGAGCTGGCCAAAAGTGATTGAAAGGGGATACTAGCAGGCAATTGTAATGATTACTAGATTCTTGAATAATTCCAGAGGATGGGAAAACGCAAGTATCCCTTTAAGGGAGGGAGGCAAAAGACAGGAAATTATACGCCAGTTAGACTGACTTCAGTGATTGGTAAGATGTTGGAGTCTATTATTAAGGATGAGGTTTCAGGGCACTGGGAGGCACATGATAAAATAGGTCATAGTCAGCATGGTTTCCTTAAGGGAAAATCTTGCCTTACAAATCTGTTGGAATTCTTTGATGAAATAACACAGGGTAGATAAAGGAGAGTCAGTGGGTGTTGTTGACTTAGATTTTCAGAAGATTTTTGACATGGTGCCATATGTGAGGCTGCTAAACAAGATAAAAGCCCATGGTATTATAGGAAATATACTAGGCTGGATAGAAGATTGGCTGACTGGCAAGAGAGAAAGAGTGGGAATAAAGGGGACCTGTTCTGGTTGGCTGTCAGTTACTAGTGGTGTTTCACTGAGTTAACGTTGGGACCACTTCTCTTGTATGTCAATGATTTGGATGATGGAATTCGTGGCTTTGAGGTCAAGTTTGTGAGCAATACAAAGATAAGTGAAGGTGCAGATAATGTTAAGGAAGCAGGTGTCTGCAGAAGGGCTTAGACGGATTAGGAGATCTGTCACAGAAAAGAATTGGCAGATGGAAAACTGTGGGCAGGAGTATGGTCATCTACTTTGTAGAAGGAATAAAGGCCTAGATGATTTTCTAAATGGGTTGAAAAATGAGAAATCAGAGCTGCAAAGAGAATTTGTAGTTTGCACAGGATTCTCTAAAAGGTTAACTTGCAGGTTGAGTTGATGGTAAGGTTGGCAAGTGCAGTGCTAGCATTCCCTTCAAGAGGACCAGAATATAAAGGCAAGGATGTAATGCTGAGGCTTTATAAGGCATTGGTCAGACCACACTTGTAGTATTGTGAGCAGTTTTGGGCCCTTATCTGGCATTAGAGAGGGTCCAGAGGAAAGTCATGAGCTAGGTGCTAGAAATCTTAATTTTGCTTTACCAGTCAGTGTTATTAGCTCTGAGCTGAACCCCTGAACCTGGAGGACTGGTAGACCACTCTGTCTGCCCTCTACGCTTTGACCCATTTGGCATGGATGATCCCACAAAGAGCTCATGACTATATTTCTATCTATCTCAGAGCCTGATAAGTTCCTGTTTAGAAAAGGTGCTAAAGATTACATGGAGAAGGCAGGAGAAAGGGGTTGAAGGGGATGTCGGTTATGATGGAATTGCCAAATAAGCTAAATCTGCTCTTGTGCCTTATGGTCTTGTGCGTCTTCTTCATGCCTGTTATGCCGTTGGCATTTAGGACAGCAATGAAGGTCCTCCATCTCTATCTGTGATCAGGTGTTCCTTCACTGTGTCAGTAGCTTCCTCTTGTTTTTCACTACTGTCAGTCATGCAAGTCCCAAGTGAAGACTCAGGAATACCATTGCACTCAGATGTAGAAGCATTCTTTGTTGCTGTTTCCGTAATAATTTTGCTTTATCAGTCAGTGTTACGAGCCCTGAGCTGAACCCCCGAACCTGGAGGACTAGTGGACCACTCTGTCTACCCTCTACGCTTTGACCCATTTGGCATGGATGATTCCACCAAGAGCCAAAGCATGAAGCCCTGACTCCAGACAACATAACTCTTCAGGTTATTGAGGCACACAAGCTTCCAAATTATACGGTTGAGGTCATTAAAATATAAAGAATCTGACCTAAGAATCTTTTTCATTAGTTGATGTGGTCATTGTACTGTACTTGATCTCTCATGGAAGCTCAGCTTTCTTCTTTATGGTTTATTCAATTCTTAGGCATTTCAGCCCACAGAGTTGTGTGAAGCTCGAAAGAAGGCAATATTGCATAACTTGAGAGAACGCGAGTCCCGTAAGATGATGGAAAATCGCTTTAAAATACTGAAGAACAACCTTTTTGATGACAGACAAATGGCTTCAAAGGGTGTTATCCTTGATGAGGTTTGTTTATGATTTAGTTAATGCACAGAGTATGAGGCATTACTCGTACTCTGGATGAGTATGTTGGATACAACATACTGTTGGATGAGCAACACCTCAAATTTGTGTGGGAAGCCTGCAATCTGATGGCATAAACTTCCATTGATAACACCCCCTCGCCCTTCTCGCTTTTTCTATTCCCAATTCTAGTTACTCTCTCACCCCTTCTCCTCACCTGCACATCACCTCCCTCTCATCCCCTCCTCTCCTTTCTCCCACTGTACTCCTATTACACTTACTACCTCCCAACTTATTTCTTTTACCCCGTTCCCCCCACACCACCCACCTACCTTACCCTTCACCTGGTCTCACTCAACTGCTAGTTTGTACTCCTTCCCACCGCCCCACCTTCTTATTCTGACTTACACCTGCTTCTATTCCAGTTCTGATGAAGAACCTCAGCCTGAAACGTTGACTATTTATTCCCTTCCATAGATGATGTCTGACGGGCTCTGTTCATCCAGCATTCTGTGTATGTTGCTCTAGATTTCCAGCATCTGCAGAATCTCGTGTTAATGATTTTTTACACCATGCACTGTACTGCTGTCACAAAACATATTTCATGACATGTCACTGGTAATAAATCCAATTCTGATTCTGAACAATCATTAAAATTATAAAAATTTGCTTAAGTCATAAACATGAGTTTCTGCAGATGCTAGAAATCTCAAGCAAGACACAAACTGTTGGAGAAACTCAGCAGGTTAGGCTGCATCTGTGGAAATAAACAGTTGACGTTTTGGGCTGAGACTCTTCATCAGGACTAGAAAGAAAGGGAGAAGAAGCCAGAATAAGAAGGTTTGGAAGAAGTATAAGCTGGAAGGTGATGGCTGAAACCAGGTGTGGTGGGGGGTGGGGGGGGGGGGAATGAACTTAAGAAGTTGTGGAAAAGATAAAGGGGTGTAGAAAAAGAAATCTAAGGAGAGTAGACCCTCTGGGAGAAAGGGAAGGAGGAGGGCACCAGGTGATAGGCAAGTGAGGAGAAGAGAAAAATGTAAGAGTGAATGTGGAGAATTGAAGAAAAGGGGATGGGGGAGAAATTACCGGAAGTTAGAGAAATCAATGTTCATGCCATCAGGTTGGAGGCTACCCAGACACAGGGGTTACTCATCCTAGAATAGATAGCAACAAGAAGGCAGCAAGTGGTCTGATGTTGAAATGATGATAGGGTTGGATTGGAAAATCAGAAAGAAGATTCAGATGTATCACTTCTTCACGTCCAGCAGTTAGTTCTGCTCAGAACTTTTTGAAGTTAATGTTGAGTATAGAAATAAATGTTCATTGTTTAATGTTACCAAACATTTAAACCAGGTATTGATAATGTTTTTGTATTTCATGTTTTTGCTTCTGATCTGCAGGCCATTGATGTAATCACTAACTTGGATAAACAGTTTAAAAATCTTACAATGGAGAAGGAACTCCTTCTGGGGAAACAAAAAATTCTGTTAGAGAAGCTTTCTCTCTTATCTGGTAAGACCATTTCTGTTGAATTCCACAGACAGACCAATGTGAAATATGCTTATTGATCTCCATTGAAACAAAATTCATAGAGGGCTAAAGAGGGTGAATGCCTTCCCTGGCTAAACTAAGGATTGTACACTTGGATTAAGAGTGCCCTGTGTAGGCTTGAAAGGTGATGACATTTCTGTATTGTCATTAAACTTCTGAATTTTGGCACCATAAAAATCAAAGTCATGGTAAGAGACCTGGATGTACAATTTTATATTTGATCTGATTGGAGAGGGACAGTAATATTTACATTATTTGGTGTTATCATATCAGAAGATCTGCCCTGGCATCAGCATGTAAGTCCCATTACAAAGAAGGCACAACCTGCATGTCTATTTTCTTAGAAATTTATGAAGATCTGGCATGTCATCTGAATCTTTGACAAAACTTCTATAGATGCACAGTGGAGAGTATCCTAACTGGTTGCGTAATGGCCTGGTATGGGAACACCAATGCCCTTGAAAGGAAAATCCTGTAAAAAGTGGGCCTGTCACAGGCATAGCCCTCCCTATCTTTGAGCACATCTCTTAAGGATTGCTGCCATAAGACAATATTCAGAAATGAATCCTTTAATTTCTCTAGATGAACTGAATGTTTCAATGTAATTTAACTTTTTTGGAATATACTGTTTATTCATAGTTGATCGATTTTATTGTGACTTTATCAGCTTGAATTGATGAGCAGCAGCTGAAGTGCAGTGTTTTCTCCAACAGAAATGGAACCAACTATAACACAAGGCGGCGTTGAAGCTGGTGAAATAATTGAATCTGGAGATACTTTGAATTTCTCAAGGGAGAGAGACCCTTCTCAGAATTCCTTTGGAATGAAATGGTATTCAGAACGTAGTCCTTTGGAAGGCATGCCTGATCGCAGGGCAGAAACTGGAGTGACTCTGAAATACGAGATGAATTCAGCTAATTCTGATGATATAGTTGCTGTTAAAGTTGGTGACTACTTAAGTGAGAAATATAACAATCAGCTTGACTATCCTGATGGGACTGGCACCTTTCAAGCGAAAGAAGAGAATATTAACGATGGTGAATGCTCTGCCTTTGATTCTCCAAAGGAACATTGTTCTGGAAGTTCCAGGTTCTGTAGCTTTTCAGATTTCAGCACTGATATGGAAGCATTGAATAAACTTAACATGGGTACACAGGTATGTGTCAAAATCAACTATAGATAATTGAATGGCTCTTTATAATTTTATTGTAGTCAGTTTGACTATAATTGATAATGATTATTGCCCAAATTTAAAATGTATAAAAGATTTTCAAGATATTGTGGAAACCTATATTCATAAGTAGTACCAGCCTGATCTTAGTTGTAATTTCTGCATGGCCTCTTTTGTTTCTTTCCTTCCCATTGTGACAGTTGTAATGTTTTCAACCAGTAAATCTGAAGAGAAGGTAGGGACTAGGGAAGGGCCAGACACTACACAAGTTTGACTGTAACTTCACTTTATAACTCTATACTAGAAATGCTTGCTTTTTGGGTATTGCTTACAGGGTTTTTTACACCTGAGAGGGGGTGAATTGGGGTAAAGTTGTACTCTGGGGCCAGCTGGGCAGTCAGCACTGTTGCAGATTTGCCCAGCTCAGAGACTGTATCACCTACTCAACCCATCAAGTGTTTACCCCTTCTGTCAAACTCAAGATACAAACTTGTTTATTGTCAGTCTTTAGAACATGTGTAACAGAAAATGAAATTATTATTACTCTGGATCTAATGCAGATTTAAAAAGCACAACATAAAACACAATCTACAAGTAACTGAGTATGGCTGTATATACACAAGATTAGCTTATACACATAGACCTGATAGACACTTAAAACTTGACTGGCAATACTTCCATTTTCCTGCCCTTTCCCTGAATCCCTGCAGTGCATTTTTTTTTAATGTGAAGCATTTATTCAGTGCTTTTTAAGTTTTGTACATGAAAACGCAATGTTGTAAGTTGCAAGATCATGAGAATAAGCATTAAAAGTGATTTGGAATTGTAAAATCAGTAAAGTGTCACCAAGCATCTGTGGAATGTTAGTGAACCCAGATCTTAGTTATGCTGGGACTAGCACTCAGTGTAACACACTACCTAACAAACCAAAATACAGCAATGTTAAATGAAAAAAGACAAATTAATACTGCTGTCCCATTGACCATAAGATGTGATGAGAAATAAGTCAAGTGTATATTGACTTAATGCTCAAACTCTCTTGTGTCTGACACTCAATAGTAAGCCATGCATCTTCCAATCCCATTTGCCTTTGAGCCTATAAGAACATTGTGGAACAATATTTTCATATAAATGGTTTGACTCTTTGCTCATGAAATCAGACTTGTACCACCAGGAAAAGAAGCATACCTGAATTCTAAAGGAATTAAGGAGCTAAAGAATTCTAAGTAGTTAGAGACATGCAAAATAAGTGAATACACCAGAAAACAATGAGGTATGAAACATGGGTGGGCAAAGAGTGATTTAGTGATGAATAAAAATCCTCTTGTTCTCCATTTTCACTTGAGCTGAGTTCGCAAAGAATCCGGAGTAATAAGTCAACATGAGTTTTTTTTACTCTGTTAATGCCCAGAAAAGTAATGAAAGATTCAAGCTGAATGGGTAATGCAGGGGCATTTTTCAGCAAAAATGTGCATAATTTAGTAACGCTTTGGTTTCACTCAGGCTCGTCTTTTTCCCACTTTTTAAATTTCACTTTTCCAGAGGTATGTTGAACCAAAGTTTGGTTGGACAGCCAGGGGGAATGGAACACATCATAAACGGGAAGAGAAAGAATCACGCACTTTGATGGAAGATCGGTTTAAATTATTGGAGAGCACAGTTTTTAATGACAAAAAGGCCCCAAAAGGAGCCATTCTCCTCAAGGTTTGTTTAGGAAAAATCTGAGCTATATTTCCTTATTTGTGCACAGAAGAAACATTTCACATTCTGTCTGAGCTTGAAGTATGACCACTGATTTCATTTTGATGGTTTAATTGCTGTTTGAAGTGTGATTTGTTGATCTATTTTTCTGTGTAATAATTTGAATTTCTCACAGCAATTCCAACTCTACTCCCTCCCCCATAAGCAGACATCCCACCTCTCCCTGAAGTTCTGGGAGTCTCCCGCATATTAATAGTGGCTCCCTGACGTCCACAAATTACATACAATATCCTGGAAAAAAAATTTTTGAGAACGAGAGAGACAGAGAGAGTGCGTGAGAGAGAAAGAGAGCGAGCAAGAGAGAAGGCGAGAGTGTTCCTAAAAAAGAAAATATAAAATGTACTTCACCCCAGACTACACTGAAGTGTACCCCTGCCTAATAGGAGTCAAAAATAATGACGGTGTTGCTCACTGCACTGTTTTCAATAGTGACTTTTCTGTTGCCCACGTTGGATTAAATGAGATGTTGAGGTGAATTTAACAGGTGTCATTCGTTCGTTAGCATAGCTAATGTTATTTAAACTGGCTGGCTAGCTGCTAAGGAGCTGCTCTATTGCAGACATCCCACCTCTCCTGGAAGTTCTGGGAGTCTCCCGCAAATTGATGGTGCTACCTCCATGAAATGAGTTTTTGCAGGGTGGAATGTCTGCATAAATGTGCTTTTCCCTTAACCAGTGGCTCAGGTGGCTGGGGCGGGCTACAGGATAGCATTTGCTGCTGCTTTTATCTTCAGTAGATCCTATTAAAGGATGGTGAAGTTGTTGATTCAGCAGCAGCTAAGTAGTCCACCAGAAGATGTAGCTACAACATGTTCATCTGTATTGCACTGGCTGCCAGCAAGTAAGTGTTGCTGCATACTTGCCTCTAAAATATAAAGGGTATCATGTGGTCCACCCCTACAGCACAAAAACAGGGCCTAAACTCAAGCCTCCATTGAGTTTGGACTAATCATCAACCACCCATTTACACTAAATCTATATAAATCCTTTATTTCTCCCCATATTCTCATCAATATGCGCAGATTCACCATTTACCTACACACAAGAAAACAGCATTCATTCAACCTACCAAGCTGCTTGTGTTTGAGATGTAGGAGGAAACCAGAATACCTAGAGCAGGGGTTCCCAGCCTTTCTTATGCTGTGGACTCTTACCATTAACTGTAGAAAAGGTGCAAACTTCAGACAGGTCAGGGTCTGTACTGCTCTTGGGCATGGTGAAGCAGTAGTTCTGCTATCTACGTCACTATCAAAAAGTCATACAAAGCTAAATCATATTGCACATGCATACTGGCTGAGTGAATCTGGAATTCATTGCCACAGGCGGCTATAGAGGCCAAGTCACTTAGTATATTCATTGCGGAGATGAATTGTTTCTTGAGTGGTAAAGGCATCAAGAGTCATGGGCTGAAGGAAGAAGACAGGTTAAGAGGGAATAGAAATCAGCCATAAGTGAATAGGCCGAGTGGAATGTATTCCACCTGTACTTGCCATCAGTTTTCCATGCCTCTTGAATTGCAGAGGTGTGTGGCAAGAGTCTAAAATTAGTTGAGCAGGAACTCTAGCCAGCTAGGTAGTGACATGATTGAATCCACTCGATTTTACCTTTGCATATTTGTTACAAGATACTGACACTGCAGCCTTGCCATTCTGTTTGGTTATAATGGAGGCTTCAGATTACCTTAAGACCACCTGTTTCCACCTCAAATTCTACTCAGACCACAGTTTTTTTTAAAAATACTTTACAATTTTCAGACCATAGTTTGTCTGCATAAATCTTCCCCATTCCATTTACTGGCTAACCATTCCAATGGTTTTCTGGCTGATTATTCCATCTAGAAACATCCATTTTTTTTAAAAATCCATAAACATGCTACCTACTGGCCACAGTAGCATAGTGGCTACTGCAATGTTTTACAAGGCCACAGATCACTGATTGGGATGCAGTTTCTGCTGCTATTTGTAAGGAGCTTGTACGTTCTCTCTCTGGGTTTCCTCTAGCAGTTCTGGTTTCCTTCAACACTCCAAAGACGTGCAGTTAGGGTTAGTGAGTTGTAGGCGTGCTGTGTTGGTTTACAGGCTACCCCCAGCATAACTCTCAGACCGTGTTGGTCGTCACAAATGATGTATTTCACTGTTTCTATGTACAAACTCCATTTCCAGAAAAGTTGGGATATTTTCCAAAATGCAATAAAAACAAAAATCTGTGATATGTTAATTCACGTGAACCTTTATTTAACTGACAAAAGTACAAAGAAAAGATTTTCAATAGTTTTACTGACCAACTTAATTGTATTTTGTAAATATATACAAATTTAGAATTTGATGGCTGCAACACACTGAACAAAAGTTGGGACAGAGGCATGTTTACCACTGTGTTACATCACCTTTCTTTTTAATCGTTTTGGAACTGAGGATACTAATTGTAGTAGATTTGCAATTGGAAATTTTGTCCATTCTTGCTTGATATAAGACTTCAGCTGCTCAAGAGTCCGTGGTCTCAGTTGTCTGATTCTCCCCTTCATGATGTGCCATACATTTTCAATAGGAGATGGCTCTGGACTGGCAGCAGGCCAGTCAAGCACACGCATTCTGTGTCTACAAAGCCACACTGTTGTAGCCTGTGCAGAATGAGGTCTGGCATTGTCCTGCTGAAATAAGCATGGACATTCGGGGAAGAGACGTTGCCTTGATGGCAACATGTGTCTCTCTAAAATCCTAATATATGCCTCAGAGTCAATGGTACCTTCACATACATGCAACTCACCCATGCCGTGGGCACCAGTGCACCCCCATACCATCACAGATGCTGGCTTTTGCACCTTTTGCTGGTAACAATCAGGATGGTCGTTTTCATCTTTGGCACGGAGAACTCGATGCCCGTTTTTTCTGAAAACCAGCTGAAATGTGGACTCATCTGACCACAGCACACCGTTCGGTCCATCTGAGATGAGCTGGGGCCCAGAGAACTCGCCAGCGTTTCTGCATAGAGTTGATGTATGGCCTGCTCCTTGCGTAATACAGTTTCAAGTTGCATTTCTGGATGCAGCGACGGACTGTGTTAAGTGACAATGGTTTTCCAAAGTACTCCCGAGTAATTGTCACAGTAGCATGACGGTTTCTTAGGCAGTGCCGCCTGAGGGCTCGAAGATCACGCGCATTCAACAGTGGTTTCCGACCTTGCCCTTTACGCACTGAGATGTCTCTGAATTCTCTGAATCTTTTCATAATATTATGTACTGTAGATGTTGAAAGACCCAAATTCTCTGCAATCTTGCATTGGGAAATGTTCCTTTTGAACTGACTAACAATTCTCTTACGAATTTTGGCACAAAGGGGTGCTTGCAAACACTGAGCCTTTGATGGAAGCTATCTTTATACCCAGTCATGATGCCTCACCTGCTACCAATTAGCCTGCTTAATGTGGAGCCTTCCAAACCAGTGTTTCTTGCATATTCTGTGCACTTTTCAATCTTATTTTAACTCTGTCACAACTTTTGTTGAGTGTGTTGCAGCCATCAAATTCTAAATTTGTGTATATTTACAAAATACAATTAAGTTGGTCAATAAAACTATTGAAAATCTTTGTATTTTTGTCAGTTAAATAAAGTTTAACGTGAATTAATATATCACAGATTTTTGTTTTTATTGCATTTTGGAAAATATCCCAACTTTTCTGGAAATGGGGTTTGTAAATATGTCAAATAAATCTAATTTTTAATTATTAACCTTCTATCTATATCATAGCCAAGACCACTTCCCACCTTAACTTCTGATTCAAAAAGGCTTTGATTTTAAAGTTCGCATTCTTGTTTCTAAATCAATCATTTCCACCAGCTTTTCTGATTTGAACAACCTCCTCTGAGATCTCTGTGGCCTTGTGCAGCTGTTGATACTTGTGTTTAAAAATGCAGCTCATTTAACATGCTATTGGTCCTTTCAAGGCAAATCTGCAAGCCTCATGTAAACCGTATAATCTCAATCAGGGGTTCCCAAACTTTTTTATGTCATAGACCAATGCTATTAAACAACCCAGGTTGCAAAGCCCAATCTAGATGATACTGCTCCAGATGTGGCTTTGCAGTGACACTTCAACCCTCGTTCACTGCAGAGGGTTGTAAACTTGGTCAGCTCCATCATGAGCACCAGTCTCCCCACCATCAAAGATTTCTTTTAAAAGCGATGCCTCAAAAAGGCAGCATCCATTACTGAAGACCACCAGGACTTGCTGTCTTATTGCTAATTCAGAGAAGTAGAGGAGCCTAAAGACCCATACTTAATGTTTCTTCACCATTAGATTTCCGAGCAGACAATGAACCAAGCCATGACCCCTACCTCAATATTTTTGTTTTCTTTTTGCACTAATTTAAAGTAATTTTAATATATATTTCTGACTGTAATTTACAATATTTTGTGTATTATACTATACTGCCGCAAAGCAATAAATTTCACAACTGTTTGTGATAATAAACCTGATTCTCATTCAGTACCTCCATTGTGAGGTTGAGTGCTCCTGTTAAAACATTGCTGTCATCATTTAAACAAAATAATGGCCATGAAACTATTGTTTTTGAATTCCATCTTGGGGAAGGAAATCCATTGTCCTGCCTCCTCAGTTAAGACACAGGAGCAGAATTAGGGCAGTCAGCCCATCGAGGGGGCTCCGCCATTCCATTATGGCTGATCCCAGATCCCACTCAACCCCATACACCTGCCTTCTCACTATATCCTTTGATGCCCTGACCAATCAGGAAACAATTAACTTTCGCTTTAAATATACCCATGGACTTGGCTTTCACAGCTGTCTGTGGCAAAGCATTCCACAGACTTGGTAAAAAAAATCTCTGTTTTAAAAGGTCACCCCTCAATTTTGAGGCTGTGGCTTCTAGTTATGGACATGCCTGCCATAGAAAACATCCTCCTTAACTAGAACTTTCAACATTCGGCAGGTTTCATTGAGCTCTCTTCTCCACCCCCCCCCCCCCCCCCCCGGTATTCTTCTAAATTCCAGTGAGTAGATACCCAAAGCTGCCAAATGCTCCTCCCATGATATTCCCTTCGTTCCCAGAATCATCCTTGTGAACCTCCTCTGGACTCTCTACAATGACAACACATTCTTTCTGAGATATGGAACCCAAAACTCTTGATAATACTCCAAAGTGCAACCTGACTAGTGTCTTATAAAGGCTCAACATTATCTCCTTGTTTTTATATTCTGTTCCCCTTGGAATGAATGCCAGTATTGCATTTGCCACCTTTATTGCAGACTCAATGTGTAAATTAACCTTCTGGAAGTCCTGCACAAGGTCTCCCAAGTCCTGCACCTCTGATGTTTGAATTTTCTCCCCATTTAAATAATAGTCTGCACTTCTGTTCCTTTTATCAAAATGCATAATCATGCATTTTCCAATTCTTTGAACACTGATGTGAAAAGTAGTGGTCCCAACACTGACCCCTAAGGATCACCACTGGTCGCTGACAGCCAACCAGATAAGACTCCCCACCTGAAAAGTGCTGTTGCATATTTGCTCATCATGGTTGCTGAACATAAAGTCTGCTGTTTCCCACAGTTTTGCGTATGGGGACAGACATCCCTGGAATTTATCCCATATTCTCCCAAACTGGTTAAAAGTTGATCTCACTGGAGTTACCTGCAAGGCAGACACTAGGAAAACATTAAGTAATCAATAATACAGGACCAGACTATAAGCAAAACAGTCATTCTGTTTAATTGAATTTCAGTGTAGTGCGTAGCATATCACAAAGGTTGTAAACAATATAAATATTTCAGACTTGTTCACAGTAAATTTACTGAAGTACAAATGTCACTGTATACAGGCCTGAAATTCATTTTCTTGCAGGCATTCACAGTAGGTACAAGAAACACAATAGAATCAATGAAAGACTGCACACAACAAAGGCAGACCAACAACCAATGTGCAAAAGGCAAACTGTGCACATACACGAGGAAAGTAATGATAAATAAACAATAAATATTAAGAACCTGAGATGATGAGTCCTTGAAAATGAGTCCATGGGTTGTAGGAAAAGTTTATTTATGGGGTGAGTGAAGTTGTCCCTTCTGGTTCGAGATGGTTGAGGTGTAATAACTTGGTAGAGTGGGTCCAGAGGCATCTGTGCCACCTTCCTGATGACAGCAGCAGCAAGAAGAGAGTATGGCCTGGATGGTGGGAGTCCTTGATGATTCTTGCTTTCCTGTAACAGCTCTCCATATAAATGTGCTTGGTGTGGAGAGCTTTATCCATGATGGGCTGAGCTGTATCCACTTCTTTTTGTAGGATTTTCTATTCAAGGGTATTGCTGTTTCCATAGAAAGCCGTGATGCAGCCACACATCTATAGAAGTTTGTCAAAGTCTTAGGAGTCATGCAGAAACTTCGCAAACTTCTAATGAAGTAGAGGCACTACCGTGCTTTCTATGTAATTGCACGTGTGTGCTGGACTCAGGACAGATTCTCTGAAATAATAACACTAAGAAAATCAGTTGCAGATCATTTTCCCCCACACCTCCCCATGAGGACTGGCTCATGGACCTCTGTTTATTTTATTCCTCCTAAGGTCAATAATCAGCTTGTTGGTCATGCTGGCATTGAGTGAGTTGTTGTTGTGGCACCACTCAGCCAGATTTTAGACCATAAGACAAAGGAGTAGAAGTCGGCCACCGAGTCTGCTCTACCATTTCATCATGAGCTGATCCAATCTCCCCTTTAGTCCCATTCCCCCGCCTTCTCACCATAACCTTTGATGCCCTGACTACTCAGATACCTATCAATCTCTGGCTTAAGTATACCCAATGACTGCCGCCCGTGGCAACAAATTCCATAGATTCACCACCCTTGGCTATAAAAAAAAAAATTTTAGCATCTCTGTTCTGAATGGGCGCCATGTAATCCTCAAGTCATGTCCTCTCATACTAGACTGCCCCACCATGGGAAACAACTTTGCCACATCCACTCTGTCCATGCCTTTCAACATTCAAAATGTTTCTATGAGGTCCCCCCTCTTCTAAACTCCAAGGAGTACAGTCCAAGAGCGGTCAAACGTTCCTCATATGTTAACCCTCTCATTCCCAGAATCATTCTAGTGAATCTTCTCTGAACTCTCTCCAATGTCAGCACATCCTTTCTTAAATAAGGAGCCCAGAACTGCAGACAGCATTCCAAGTGAGGTCTTACCAGTGCCTTATAGAGCCTCAACATCACATCCCTGTTCCTATACTCTATTCCTCTAGAAATGAATGCCAACATTGCATTCACCTTTTTCATCACCGACTCAACCTGGAGGTTAACCTTAAGGGTATCCTGCACGAGGACTCCCAAGTCCCGTTGCATCTCAGAACTTTGAATGCTCTCCCCATTTAAATAATAGTCTGCCCATTTATTTCTTCTACCAAAGTGCATGACATTTTGTAATTCATTTGCCACTTCTTTGCCCATTCCCCCAATCTATCCAAGTCTCTCTGCAGACTCTGTTTCCTCAGCACTATCAGCCCCTCCACCTATCTTTGTATCATCAGCAAACTTAGCCACAAATCCATCTATTCCATAATCCAAATCATCGATGTACAATGTAAAAATAAGCGGCCCCAACATGGACCCCTGTAGAACACCATTGGTAACCGGCAGCCAACCAGAATGGGATCCCTTTATTCCCACTGTTTCCTGCCAATCAACCAGTGCTCTATCCACATATGTAATTTTCCCGTAATTCCATGGGCTCTTGTTTAGCAGCTTCATGTGCAATTCCTTGTCAAAGGCCTTCTGAAAATCCAAATACACAACATCCATTGCATCTCCCTTGTCTAGCCTACTTGTAATTTCCTCAAAAAAAAATTGCACTAGGTTTGTCGGGCAGGATTTTCCTTTAAGGAAACCATGCTGAGTTCTGCCTATCTTGTCATTTGCCTCCAGGTACTCTGTAACCTCATCCTTGACAATCGACTCCAACAACTTCCCAACCACCAATGTCAAGCTAACAGGTCTATAATTTCCTTTTTGCTTCCTTGCCTCCTTCTTAACTAGCGGAGTGACATTTACAATCTTCCAGTCCTCCGGAACCAGGCCAGAATCTATCGACTTTTGAAAGGTCATTGCTAATGCCTCCGCAATCTCCACTGCTAATTCCTTCAGAACACGAGGGTACATTCCATTTGGTCCAGGAGATTTATCTACCCTTAGACTATTCAGCTTCCTGAGTACTTTCTCTGTCATAATTGTGACTGCACATATTTCTCTTCCCTGACACCTTTGAATGTCCGGTATATCGCTGATGTCTTCCTCAGTGAAAACTGATGCAAAATACTCGTTCAGTTCCTCCACCATCTCCTTACCTCCCATTACAATTTCTCCAGCATCATTTTCTGTCAGTCCTACATCTACTCTCTACTATATTATATATCTATACTATACTATATCTATTCCTATATCTATATCTGTCTTTTACTCTATATATACTTGAAAAAGCTTTTGGTATCCTCTTTGATATTATTTGCTAATTTCCTTTCATAGTTCACCTTTTCCCTCTTAATTACCTTCTTAGTTTCCTTTTGTAAGCTTTTAAAAACGTATGCCCTCTGCTTTGCTCTTACTTTGGCTTTTGACTTCTCTTGTCAGCCACGGTTGCATCCTTTTTCCATTCTAAAATTTCTTCTTGTTTGGAATATATCTGTCTTGCACCTTCCTCACTTCTCGCACAAACTCCAGCCAGTGCTGCTCTGCTGTCCTTTCTGCTGTTGTCCTTTTCCAGTCAACCTTGGCCAGTTCCTCTCTCATGCCACTGTAATTTCCTTTACTCCACTAATACCAACACATCGGATCTTGGCTTCTCTTTCTCAAATTTCACAGCAAACTCTTATCATCTGATCACTGCCTCATAAGGGTTCCTTCACTTCCATCTCTCTAATGTGGTTCATTACACAATACCCAATCCAGTACAGCCGATCCCCTAGTGGGCTCAACAACAAGCTGTTCTAAAAAGCCATCTCGTAGACATTCTACAAATTCTCTCTCTTGATATCCAGTGCTGACCTGATTTTCTCAATCCACTCGCATGTTAAAATCCCCCACAATTATCATAACTCTGCCCTTCTGGCAAGCCTTTTCTACTTCCTGTTGTAATTTGTAGTCCACAACACTGCAGCTGTTTGGAGGCCTGTAGATAACTGCCATCAGGGTCCTTTTACCCCTGCGATTTCTTAGCTCAACCCATAAAGATTCTGTACCTTCCAATCCTATTTCAACTCTTTCTAATGATTTAATATCATTTCTTACCATTAAAGCCACGCCACCCCCTCTATTTTCAATCCCTCCTATTTTTGATTTGTCACCACCTTTGATTCGTCCAATTGGCAGTGGTTTTGTCAGCAAACTTAAATATGGTGTTGGAGTTGTGCTTAGTCACTCAGTCATAAGTATAAAGTAAGTAGAGCAAGGAGCTGAGCACACAGCTTTGTAGTGCACTTGTGCTGATGGGGATTGTGGAGGAGATGTGTTTGAGCATTTTGAAAACAAATTTTCTTGTGGAGCTCCTCCAGCATGTTGGGTAGATTTGCCATCTGGATTGTAATTCTGTCAGAGAATTGACAGGATAATTTCTGGCACTACTTGATCAGGCATTGTTATCTCGGTTTTATCTTCACAGGCCATTAATGTAATCAGCGATTTAGATATACAATCAGATCAACTCTCCATGGAAAAGGAACTGTTAATGAAAAAGCAGAGTAAATTGCTAGCGGAAATTTCACATCTTTCAAGTAAGAGGGGCTTTTGCTTTACCTTTGTGAGGTAACGAAATAATTCAGACTCTTGTAATTTTTAACTGTACAATTTTTCTCATTTGGTGAGGGATTGCACAGTAAGTGTCCTGTGCTACTGCATTTTGAAAGTCAGTGAAGAAGATAACACTCTGTTGTGTTCTCATGGATATGATGCCCAAACCATTTGGTTGCAATGGGGTTGCTGTGCTGGAAATAAATTGAAGTAATCCTTGTTTTGAGAATTCAAAGTTCAAAGCAAATCTATTATAAAAGCACTACTGTACATCCTAAGATTCATTTTCTTGCAGGCATTCAAACACCCTAATCAATTAATCGATAAATAATTAGGTAATACTGAGAACAATTAATATTGAGAGCATGAATTACAGAGTAATTGAAAGTGAGTTCATAAATTATTTTCAGAAGTAGAATAGAGAAGCAGGCCGTTTGGCTCACCTCGTCCATGCTAAAACCACTTATACTGCTTACTCCCAGCAACCTGCACTGAACCGTGGCCCTCCATACCCCTTCTATCCATGTACCTATCCAATCTTCTCTTAAACGCTGAAATCGAGTTTGTATAGAATGTGCTGGCAGCTCATTCTAAATTCTCATGATCCTCTGACTGAAGAATTTTCCCCTTAAGCTTTTCACCTTTCACCCCTATGCCATAGCCTCTGGTTGTAATACCTCACACAGCCTCAGTGGAACAAGTGTGTTGTCATTTCCCAATCTATACTACTCATAATTTTGTGTGTATACTATCAAATTTCCTGTCTTCGTTCTAAAGAATACAGTCCTAACCTATTCAATGTTTCCTCAGAACTCAAGTCCTCTAGACCTGACATCATCCATGTAAATTTTAGCAACACACACAAAATGCTGGAGGAACTCAGCAGGCCAGGCAGCAACTAAGGGGGAGAAAAAGTAGAGTCGACATTTTGAGCAAGAAGAGAGATTCATGTTCTAGAATGAAAGAAAATAGTTTGTCCTTCTTTCTGATCTTTGTGACAGCAAATGAAATCCAGGATCAGTGTAGTAACATGTTTTTTTAAGCCCATTATGCCGCTGGTGTTTAGGGCAGCAATGAAAGTCCTCCATCACAGGGTTTCCTTCACCATGTCAGTAGCTTTTCCTCGGTTTTCACTGCTGTCAGTCATGCAAGTTCTAGGTGGAGACCTCAGGAGTACTGCCACACTCAGAGGTAGAAGGATTCTTCATGTCTCCGTATAATAATTTTGTTTGTCCTGTCAGGGTTGTTAGCCCTGCGCTGAACCCCTGAACCTGGAGGACCAGTAGACCACTCTTAATCTAGTCTCTACACTTAGCCTGGTCTTTGACCTGTTTGGCATAGGTGACCTTACCGAGAGCCAAAGCACAAAGACCTGCCAATATAGCCCTCTGGGTCATTGTGGCACGCAAGCCTCTAAACCACAACAGGGTTGTGGTCCTCTTGGAGGAGTAACTGGCCTTGAAATTCAGAAGTATGCATTCAAATCTCATCCCAGCTGTTTGAAACTTTGAATTCTGTTCAGATGCAGGTGTGGAATGATGTGATCACAAAGCAGCTGGGTCACGTAAAACTTTAAATGGCTGGCATGCATGGTAGTGTGGTGGACTTTTACCTGACATCTAAAGTGCTCCAGAACTATTATGGAAGGGTCAGTTCTGACGATCTGATCAGCTGCTTCCTTTTGTAGGTTTGAGATCTCAAGTACTTCAGGAACAGACAGATGATGGACAATTCAGTGCAGAGGGAACCTCTGACGTACAGGCATTAACCTTTCAGAAACCTTCTGATCCTCACTGGCGTAAAAACAGTGATCCTTCTGAAGCTGCGGTAATTAACAATAACATGTCAGAACATCAGAGTGATAAAGGAATTCAATGGGAGCAAGATGAAGTGAAGGTCAGCAGCTTAAATACCGGCAAGATGGAAGGAAACACCAAAGAGAATTACCAAGAAGTTATGAGCACTGATTTTTATGACCTCTCTGCAATAAGACAAAAGGCTTGTAATGGTCAAGGTGAAGATGCCTTCTTCTCTGTAGGGAAAGCATCGTCTATTGGCAGCTCTGATTTTGGCAGTCATTCTGATTTCGACTTAAATATGGATGAAGTAAATGAAATTGATGTGGAAATACTGGTATGTATTGGGATGCTGTTGAAATGAACATGCTTCTTAAAAATATCCAGGTGTAGGTTTATTTTCATTCAGTCATATAACCTGTCCTTAGCCCACCATGTCAGTACTGACCAAGTAAGCTGAGATATGCAGACCGAAGGGGGTGCTCTGGTCTCAGATAGACTGGTGTTAGGGTTCCAGAGCTCATTAATGTCATGAAAGAGATTGGCCCGGGTTGTAATGTGTTCATCTCATTCAATCTGCACTTGGTCCATAGGCGCCTTTGCCTTTGTGATTCAAGTCCTTGTCAGAATAGCTGTAGAGGTTAAGGAATTCCTGCCTCCTCTACCCCCAAGGCAGTGCTTTTCAGATACCAATCTTTTGGCTGAAAAATAAATCCTCTTTAAATCCCATCCTTTATCCAAAACCTATGAGACACCTGTGTTACTGGAGGTATTTCTTGCTATCTACCCTACCTGTTCTCTGAAGAGTACTGATAATGGGTGGGGTCACCTGTCTTGTAAAGACACTGCCCAGAAGAAGGCAATGACAAACCACTTCTGTAGGAAAAAATTTGCCAAGAGCAATCATGGTCTTAGATCGCCCACATTATGACGTGGCACATAACGCACAAACAAACCATACCTATACTCATAAATTTGTAAAACCCCTATCAGGTTCCCTCTGCCTCCAGCACTCCTCAGAGAAAACACCCAACCTATCCAGTTTCTGTCTATAACTGACGCCCAACCCAGCCAAACTCCTGGTAAAACTGCATCCTTTCTAATGTAGTCACCATTTTCCTATAGCATGGCATACACAAATGCACAGACTATTCCAGCTAGTGTTTTTAGAATATATAACCACCTTACTTTTTAAGTCTGCTCAGTCTAATGTAGGCAAGTGTTTGCAGGTTTCATTCCTTTACCTATCTGTGCAGCCACCTTCAGGGCTCTTTTTCCTCAAAATCAGCTTTCACTGGTTAACTATACCTCTTCAGATGGATGAAGGCACTTGGCAAAACTGAGGTGTGCAGACTGATGAGAGTACACTGATCTCAGATAAACTGGTATTTGGGCTCTGGAGTTGGTTGGTACCATAAGGTGTAGGAGCAGAATTAGGCCATATGGAGCATAAAGTCTGCTCCACCATTTCATCATGGCTAATCGTTTTTCCCTTCAGCCCCAATCTCCTGCCTTCTCCCCATATACCTAATGACTTGGCCTCCAGAGTTGCCTGTGGCAACAAATTCCAAAGATAAAGGGATTGTCACAGGTTATAATGTCATCCTATTAGACCAATGTGTATGTGGGTGCTGGAGGAAGTTTTGCTTTGGAGGAAGCTGCTGTGGATAGAGCACTTGTCCATCTGTAAAGTGTTGGTTGAGTAAGTTGGTTGTGGATAATTCAACTATTCTTAATACAGTAACCCTAATTATTATTATTATTATCACCATCCCTGCAGACTCATTCGGAGAGTGAAAATGTGGACTTTGAGGTGGAGGATGATTATGACCTCTCAGTGTGTGAGAAATTATGTGCACCTCCCAGGTCAGTGCAGAGATTCTAACAATTGCTATCATTCTGTTTTCTAGAAAAAGTTTTGAAATTAGTGTATGCATTTACAGCTTTGTTCTTGGAAGAAGTCATGGTTAAGATGTGCTCCTTTTAGGAGGCTTCTTTATAAGGCCTAACATCAGTATTGGGAAAGTTCTTGGAAGGTGTTCTAATGGGCTGGGTGTACAAGTACTTGGATAGGGACTGATTAGGGATAGTCAGCAGGACTTTGTGCATAGTAGGTCATGTCTAACCAATCTTACTGTTCTGGAAATTACCAGTTAAATTGGAGGCAATGTGGTAAGTATTGTCTACATGAACTTTAGCAGGCCATTCACAAGGTTCCACATAGGAGGTTGGTCAATAAAGTACAGTCACTTGGCATTCAAGATGAAGTAGTAAATTGAATGAGACATTGGTTTTGTGAGAGATTCCAGAGAGTGGTAATAGGATTGCCTACCTGACTAGTGGAGTACTGCAGGCCTCATTGCTGGGTCCATTGTTTGTCATCTATGTCAACAATATGGATAATAATATGGTAAACTGGATCGGCAAATTTGTGGATGACACCAAGATTGTGGGTTTAGTGGACAGCAAGAAAGACTATCAGAGGTTGCAGTGGCTTCTGGAGCAGATGGAATTTACTGCAGACAAGTTTGAGGTGTTGTGCTTTGGGAGGACCAATCAGGGTAGGTCTTGCACAGTGAGTGTAAGCCACTGAGGAGTGCAGTAGAACAGAGGGATCTGGGAATACAAATGTCTAGGGTTGGAAAGAAAGCTTTTGGTGCATTGGCCTTAATAAATCGAAGTACTGAAATTAGGAATGCGATGTTATATTGAAGTTGTATAAGATGTCAGTGAGCTCTAATTTGGAGTATTGTGTGCAGTCGGTCAGGAAGGATATAAATAAAGTGAAAGAGTGCAGAGAAAGTTTACAAGTATTATGCTGGGTCTTGAGAACAGGAGTTGTAGGGAAAGGATGAATAGGTTAGAACTTTATTTCCTATAATGCAGAAGATTGAAGGGAGATTTAATAGAGGTATACAAAATTATGAGGGGTATAGATAGAGTAAATGCAAGCAGGCTTTTTCCCACTGAGGGTGAGACTACAACAGAGATCTCAGGGTAAGGGTGAAAGGTGAAATGCTTAATGGGAACATGAGTTGGAACTACTTCACTTGGAGGGTACTGAGATTATGGAACAATCTGCCAGTGCAAGTGGTGGATATGATTCTGATTTTAACACTTAAGAGAAATTTGGATAGGTATGTGGATGGTTGGAATATGGAGGGTTGTGGGTGCAGGTCAGTGGAACTAGGCAGATTAATCAAGTCAAGTCACTTGTATTGTCATTTCGACCGTAACTGCTGGTACAGTACATAGTAAAAATGAGACAGTGTTTTTCAGGACCATGGTGTTACATGACACAGTACAAAAACTAGACTGAACGATGTTTTTAAAAAAAAAACCAACACAGAGAAAGCTACACTAGACTACAGACCTACACAGGACTGCATGAAGTGTACAAAAACAGTGCAGGCATTACAATAAATAATAAACAGGACAATAGGGCAAGGTGTCAGTCCAGGCTCTGGGTATTGAGGAGTCTGATAGCTTGGGGGAAGAAACTGTTACATAGTCTGGTCGTGAGAGCCCGAGTGCTTCAGAGCCTTTTCCCAGACGGCAGGAGGGAGCAGAGATTGTATGAGGGGTGCGTGGTGTCCTTCATATTGCTGTTGCCTTTGCGAAAAACAGTATTGTCCGTGATGGCGGGAAGAGAGACCCCGATGATCTTCTCAGCTGACCTCACCATCCGCTGCAGGGTCTTGTGATCCGAGATGGTGCAATTTCTGAACCAGGCAGTGATGCAGCTGCTCAGGATGCTTTCGATACCTCTGTTGAATGTGATGAGGATGGGGGTGGGAGATGGACTTTCCTCAGCCTTCGCAGAAGGTAGAGATGCTGCTGGGCTTTCTTTGCTATGGAGCTGGTGTTGAGGGACCAGATAAGATTCTCTGTCAGGTGAACACCAGGAAATTTGGTGCTCTTTACGATCTCTACCGAGGAGCCGTCACTGTTCAGCGGGGAATGGTTGCTCCTTGCCGTCCTGAAGTCAACAACCATTTCTTTTGTTCACATTAAGGGTTCAGCATAGACTAGATGGGCTTAAGGGCCTGTTTCCATTTTGTAGTCTTCTGTGGCTGTATGACTGCGATGCTCCATAATTGTGCATTGTAATCATTGAACGTTTATTTTGTTTAGGTGGCATTTTCATAATTATTCACAATCGCATAAGGCTCCACGCAAGAAAAGGGTAAGCCCTGATAGTGTTGATTTAATTATGTCCTGTATTTATTTAAGTTGTGGCTATTCTAGTAAGATGCTTATTTTATAAAGTGTTTTGAAAATAGAATGATAAAATCATAAAATATTGGAGAATATTATCCTTATCCAGCTAGTATAAACCCAGTGGCCAGCCTCTTCCCATTTTCAGCGAATATTATTATTTGGAGTCCTATCCGCCAGTAGTTTTAAAGACATAACGATAGTGTAGAGGTTCGGAGTTCAATTCCAATACTGTCTGTGCGTCCTCCCGTTGAAATGTGTGGGGTTTCCTCCAGGTGCTTCAGTTTCCTCTCATAGTCCAAAGACGTACCAGGTAGGTCAAATAGACGTTGTAAATTGTTCCATGATTTGGTTAGGGTTAATCCATTTTGTTGGTGTGGCTCAAAGGGCCTACTCTGCACTGTATAGCTGAATAAATAAATAGATACACGTGTGCTCCTGACAGTAACTACCCAAAACTCTATCAATGCTGTCTGTATAAAATATTCCAAGTCTACTGACAGGAAAAGTGAGCATTATGTCAGTAACCTCCCCAAGCCAGCATCCCCAACACTGAGAGCCTAGTTACACTAAGCCATCCTCCATTGGGCAGGCCATATCATTTGAATATCTGACACCAAGTACTGGAAACAGCTACACTCCATTGAAGTTTATCACAGCAAAGTACAGTGAAGACAGATGTCGAGCATTGTCTCAGAACATCCTTGCAAAAAATGTGTCCAGGCTCAATCAGTAAATGGAATAGAAGTATCCAGGAAGGCACTGAGGGACTTTGGTCTCCTCCAGGACCTGCATGGGCAAGGAAAATGCTGATCTCCAGCACCTCAGCAGAGCATGCAGATCCATATGCGTCTGTTCATCCTACTAGGAACTCAGAGTGCAGTGGAAGCAGTTCCTCAGCAACTGCCAAGGAGTTGACCATTTAGCAGAGAATTATTGCAGAAGATGCCACACTTCTCCAGAGCCTCTTGTGAACTAACCTGCCCCTTCGTTCTTTTTGTGGCCTTTGTGCTCTCGTTACTGTTTTGCCACCCGCTGCATACGTATTGTGACCATAAGTTCAAACACATTTGTAGGTTTTTCCTTATTTAAATACTTTTAAGGTCTTGGAAGCCAACCATACATACAAGATCTGAACAATTGCTGGTTGTGAAAATTATTACTTTAATAAAAAAATACACTTTTTATATTGTCTAATAAATGAAAGTTCCAATAGCTGGATTTTCTTGACAACAATTCACCGTGTTTTTTTTTGGGGCAGCGAATTATAAAGACAAATTCTGCAGATGCTGAACATCCATTGCAACACACACAAAATGCTGGAGGAGCTCAACAGGGCAGGCAGCATATATTGAAATGAATACACAGTTGACATTTTGGGCCGAGACCCTTCATTAGAACTGGAAGGAGTACAAGCTAGAAGGTAATAGGTGAAGCCTAGTAGTTGGGGGGAAGGGGATGAAATAAGAAGCTGAGAAGTGATAATTGGAAAAGGTAAAGGGGCGGAGAAGAAGGAACTTGATGTGAGAGGAAAGTAGATGATGGGCGAGGGAAGGAGGAAAAGGCACCAGGGGAGGTAATGGGCTGGTGAGGAGAAATTACAAGGTTCCAGAGTGGGGAATTATAGAACGAGGAAGGCAGAAAAAAATTGCTGAAAGTTGGATAAATCTGTGGGTTGATTCCTTCAGGTTGAAGGCTACCCGTATGGAATATGAGGTGTTGCTCCTCCAACCTGCCCTCAGTGTGGCAGAAAAATAGGCCATGGACCAACATCAGAATGGGAATAGGGATGGAAATTAAAATGGTTGGCCACCGGGAAACTGCTTTTTGCAGATGGAATGGAGGGTGGTCCCCTAATCTACACAGGGCAGCAGAAGATTTTGTGTAAAATTAAAATAACCTCACTTTGAAATCAATGCAGATTGTAAATCATTTGAATTATTGTAGTATACAGCAAAGAAATGGGCCTTATCAGCCCACATCACATAATAGAAGTCTTGGGAGTAGGTTTAGGTCCTCTATTTCAGAAAGGATGTGCTGGCATTTGAGATGGTCCACATGAAGTTCATGAGAATGATCCCAACATGCCAGGAATGAAAGGGTTAATGTGTGAGGAACGTTTGATGGCTCTGGGCCTGTAACCCCTGAAGTATATAAGAATAAGGGAGTATCTTGTAAGCAGCTGCGCAAGTTGACTCTGTGGTTCAGAAGGCTTACGGTGTATTGGCCTTCATCAATCGTGGAATTGAATTTGGGAGCCGAGAGGTAATGTTGCTGCTATATAGGACCCTGGTCAGACCCCAATTGGAGTACTGTGCTGAGTTCTGGTTGCCTCGCTACAGGAAGGATGTGGAAGCCATAGAAAGGGTACAGGGGAGATTTACAAGGATTTTGCCTGGATTAGGGAGCATACCTTATGAGAATAGGTTGAGTAAACTTCACCTTTTCTCCCTGGAGCGACAGAGGATGAGAGGTGACCTGATAAAAGTGTACAAGATGATGAGAGGCATTTATCATGTGGATAGTCAGGCCTTTTCCCAGGGCTGAATTGGTTGCCACAAGAGGACACAGGTTTAAGGTGCTGGAGAGTAGGTACAGAGGAGATGTCGGGGTAAGATTTTTTACTCAGAGTGGTGATTTGCGTGGAATGGGCTGCCCGCAACGGTGGTGGAGGCGGATATGATAGGGTCTTTTAAGAGACTTTTGGATAGGAACATGGATTTTTGAAAAATAGAGGGCTGTAGGTAAGCCTAGTAATTTCTAAGGTAGGGACATGTTCAGCACAATTTTGGAGGCCAAAGGGCCTGTATTGTGCTGTAGGTTTTCTATGTTTTTATCTTATTGAAACCTATGAAATATTGAAAAGCCTAGGCCCTAGCTGGAGTGAGTGTGGAGAGGGAGGCTAGGACCAGGGGACGCAGCATCAGAATACAAGGGTGTTCCTTTAGAAATTAGATGAGGAATTTCTTGAGCCAGAGGGTGGTTAATCTGTGGAATTCATTACCACGTATGGCTGTGGAGGCCATCAGTGGATATACTTAAAATGGAGGTTAATATCTTCTTGATTAGTAAGGGTATAAAAGGTTACAGGGAAAAAGCAAGAGAATGGGGTTGAGAGGGATAACAAGGTGTAATGGAATGGCAGAGTAGACTCCATGTTCTTCCGAATTGCCTCATCCTGCTCCTCTGCCGAATGGTCTGGTGTTAACCATATTTATTTACACCATTCCCATTTGCCCATGTTAGGCGTATATCCCCCTAGGCTTTCCAGGCTGTCCTCCTGCACAATCTCAACATGAAATATCAAATGTCTCTTTGCCTCTACAGATACTGTGTGACTTGTTCAGTTCTTCCAGCAATTTCTTTGCTGCAACATCTGTAGTCTCTTGTGTTTTCCTCTATACTTTCCCTTTCCAAGTACCTGTACAAATGTGTCTTAAACATTGCAATTGTACCTGCCTCAACCAGTTCATTCCAGATGTTCACCATCCCCTGTGTGGAAAAAGTTGTCTCCCAAATCACCTTTAAGATTCAGATCTTCATTCAGTACTTTGAGTGTGCTTATGTTAGTGTTCTGGCTGTTTAACCTCTGCAGTTCAGCAAAAGTTTGATCTTTCTGTGCAGTATGGTATCTTTAGAAGCATAACAGGGTATCTTTAGAAGCATAACAGACATTGCCTATGGATGTGATCTTACATTTCTGTGCAACATATATTATGTTTATTTTAAAGAGCTGCATTGAGTCTGAGCTAGGGAAGACCAGGAAGAATCCACTGCTGCACACCCTGAGAGAGCGAGAATGGCGCAAACAGATGCAGAAACGTTTCAACGAGCTGAGGGAGCTGCTCTTCCAGGATGAGAGAGTTTCAAAGCGTGCCATCCTCATTGAGGTTGGCTAAACCAATTTCTATAACTTTTATTTCTTTGACTAGCTAAGAATCTTAACAGTTATTGTTTCCTTCAGGTTTATGTTCCATCTTGGTAATGAAGCAATTGTAGAAGGAGTAAGAGCTTCTCACTCCAGCTGTAACCCACCAAGAGGTCGATTTTTTAAAAAAAAATTATTCAAACTGTCAAAGGAAGATAATGCATTAAAATATCTGATCCCCAAAGGCAATGGGGCAAGACAACAAAATTTGTATCCACCTTATGAAAATAGCACTGTATAGGATGTTCACAGAACAGATCATGCGGAACACTGCTTGTCACTGACATCCAGACAGAATACTTCCCATTTACTATCACCCTCTGCATTTGGTAGACAAGTCAATTCTCAATCCATATAGCCAAATTTCCCTGGATCCCATGACTCATGACTTTCTGGATGAACATACCCTGTCAAACTCCTTACTAAAATTCACATACACCACACAGTACATACAGCATACGGCAGTATAGTGGTTAGCACAACACTTTATGGTATAGGCAACCCGGGTTTGATTCCCACCACTACCTGTAAGGAGTTTGTAGATTTTCTCCATGACCGTGTGGGTTTCCTCTGGGTGCTCCAGTTTCCACCCACTGTCCAAAGGTGTACTGGTTGGTAGGCCAAATTAATCACAGTAAGTTGTCCCATGATTAAGTTATGAGTAAATCAGGGGTTGCTGGGTGGTAAGACTCAAAGGGTCTAGAAGGGCCTATTTCGTGCTGAATCTCAATTATTTTTTTAAAAATCAACTGCTCTTCCTTCATCAGTTTGTTTTGTCACCAATTTGTTAGGCTCATGAGGTAGGATTTGCCCTTTACAATGCTATCCTGACTATCCCTAATAAAGCTATGCTTCTTCACATGCTTGTAAATCCTGTCCATAAGAAACTTCTCCAATAGTTTGCCCACCACTGATGTAAGAATCACTGGTCTCTGATTCCCAGGATTACCTAGAACAACATTTGCCATCCTTCATGCAACCATCATTGTCATTGCCCCAGCAACCTCTCCCCTTGCTTACACTAGTAACCTGGGATATATCCCATCCAGCCTTGGGGACTTATCTATGCTAATGTTTCTCAGAAGTTTGAACACTACCTCTTTCTTAACTTTAACATCCTCCAACATGTTGACTTATTCTACAGTGACCTCACATTTGTCAAAGTTCCTGGTAAACACTAAAGCAAAGTATTCATTAAGAACCTCCATCTCTTCCACCTACAAACATGTATTCTTCTCTCACACTAGACACCCTCCTGCTCCTCACATGTGTTCAACACCTTGGGGTTTTCCTTAATCCTGCTTGTCAAGGTTTTTCTCATGTACCCTTATTCTTTACTCAGTCTCTTAAACTCCTTGCTGGCTACCTTATAAATCTCAAGAGCACTGTCTGATTTTTGTTTCTTTAATCTTAAGTATGCTTTCTTTTTCCTCTTGAATAAATGTCCCACTTCTCTTATCAACTATGGTTCCTTTACCATCCTTTTTTTCTCTCTCTCAGCCAAATACATCTGTCCAAATCCCCACGCGAGTGTCCCTAAACAGCTTCCAGATTTCTGCTGGGCATTTCTCCAATTTACGTTTCTGGTTTATCAACATCATAATTCGCCCTCCCCTGATAAAATATTTTCCCATTTCATTTGCTCATATCCTTGTCCGTGGCTATGCTAAGGTCAGGGAGTTGTGGTGCTCCCTATCTCTGTTGTCGCCTACTGAGGATCTGTCACCTGACAAGGTTCATTGCCTAGTACTAGATCCAGTGTGGCCTCTTCTGTGGTCTACCTATCCGCATACTGTGTTAGGAAATGGTCCTGTCACATCTAATTGATTCTGCCCATTTAAACCTTTTGAACTAAGGAGACAGCAGTCAATATTAGGGAAGTTGATATCAGTTGTGAAAACAACCCTTGTTTTTGTACCTTTCCAATATCTGGTCTTTGAACCCTGAATTATGTAACATTTCCTTTTTTATTATTTTCTCCTTGTGACCCTCACGTGCTGAAACCGATGGTCATTCCTTTTCCCACAGTCACTAAGATTTACTGTACCTAGAAAATAATATTTGCATCTGTGTCCCACACAGACTCAGATTGAGTTCAATGCCAGCTGGGTGGGGTTCAGAACTATAACTTGCATGCAATTTTTTTTCAGTTCCAAGCTGCCAAAGGGAAAACTTCTCATACAAACCTCAGTGTAGATTGCTGGACTCTGGACTCATTGTGATCAGCTCCTTCCCTCCTTGAAACTGCAGTCTGTTTCACTATGCCTCAGAATCAATGCCATTAAATCACTTGCATTTCATTTACACTCAACACACTTTCTTGTAGCATCTCATTGTTAATGTAAACTGACTTATAAATTACAACTCTGGCTAGTTTCAGACTTTTTTTAAAAGCTGGATTCTGTCTCTACAAGTTGTACCAATTAAATTATGTGAATGTTGTTTACCATGCAGTAAACTGTAAATCCAGCATACATTGCCATTAAAAAGCATTCACCCCCCCCCCCCCAGAAGTTTTCATGTTTTAATTTCTTACAACATTGAATCAGTGGATTTAATTTAGCTTTTTTTGTCACTGATCAACAAAAAGACTCTTTCATGTCAAAGTGAAAACTGATCCCTACAAAGTGGTCTAAATTAATTACAAATATAAAACAAAATAATTGATTGCATAAGTATTTAGTAGATGCACTTTGGCAACAATTTCAGCCCTGAGTCTGTGTATGTAGCTCTGTTTCAGCTTTGTACATCTGGACCCTACAATTTTTCCACATTCTTCCTTACAAAACTGCTCAAGCTCTGTCAGATTGCATGGGGATTATGAGTGAACCGCCTTTTTCAAGTCAATCGACAAATTCTCAATTGAATTGAGGTCTGGGCTCCTAATTGGCCACTCCAGGACATAGACTTTGTTGTATTAAACCATTCCTGTGCAGCTTTGGCTTTTTGCTTGAAGTCATTGTCTTGCTGGAAAACAAATTTTCTATCTCCTGAGGAGACTGAGGTCCTTTAACATCTGCCGGATGATGCTGAGAATGTTCTATGAGTCTGTGGTGGCCAGTGCTATCATGTTTGCTGTTGTGTGCTGGGGCAGCTGGCTGAGGGTAGTAGACACCAACAGAATCAACAAACTCATTTGTAAGGCCAGTGATGATGTGGGCGTGGAACTGAACTCTCTGACAGTGGTGTCTGAAAAGAGGATGCTGTCCAAGTTGCATGCCATCTTGGACAATGACTCCCATCCACTCCGTAAAGTACTGGTTAGGCACAGGACTACATTTAGCCAGAGACTCATTCCATCGAGATGCAACACTGAGCATCATAGGAAGTCATTCCTGCCTGCGGCCATCAAACTTTACAACTCCTCCCTCGAAGTGTCAGACACCCTGAGCCAGTAGGCTGGTCCTGGACTTAATATCCATTTGACATGATTAACTTATTATTATTTAATTATTTATGGTTTTATATTGCTATATTTCTACACTATTCTTGGTTGGTGCGACTGTAACGAAACCCAATTTCCCTCGGGATCAATAAAGTATGTCTGTCTGTCTGTAAATCTCCCATGTCTCTTGCAGACTACATCAGGTTTTCCTTCAGGATTTCCCTGTATTTTGTTGCATTCATTTTACCCTCTTCCTTCACAAGCCTTCCAGTGTGTGCTGCAGTGAGGCATCCCCACAGCATGATGCAGCCACTACCATGCTTCATGGTAGGGATGGTGTGTTTTTGATGATGTGCGCCAAATGTAGTGTTTAGTCTGGCCGTAAAGCTCAATTTTGGTTTCATCAGACTATAGAACCTTCCAGCTGACTTCAGAGTCTCCCACCTGCCTTCTGCCAAACTCTAGCTAAGATTTCGTGTGAGTTTTTTTTCCAACAGTGGCTTTCTCTTTGTCACTCTCGTATAAAACTGCAACTGTTGAAGCACCTGGGCAACAGTTGTATGTGCAGTCTCTCCCGACTCTGCTACTGAGGCTTGTAACATGGGTCTCTTGATGGCTTCCCTTACTAGTCATCTTGCACAGTCACTCAGTTTTTGAGGATGGCCTGCTTTAGGTGATTTACAGCTGTGCCCTATTCTTTCCATTTCTTACTCTAATGGATATTCAGTGACTTGGAAATGTTCTTGTATCCATCACCTGACTTATGCTTTTCAATAACCTCTTCATAGAGTTGCTTGGAGTGTTCTTTTGTATTCACGGTGTAGTTTTTGTCAGGATACTGACTTGCCAGTAATTGGACCTTCCAGATACAGGTTTATTTTTACTGCAGTCAGTTGAAACACCTTGACTGCACACAGGTCTCCAAAAATAGATCCCCCTTTAACTATGTGACTTCTAAAACCAATTGGATGCATCAGTGATGATGTGGCGCCTTAAGGGGGGGGGGGGGCGCACGAATACTTGCACATCATTTTGTTTTATATTTGTTATTAATTTAGATCTGTTTTCCCTTTGACATGAAAGAGTCTTTTTCTGTTGATCGGTGTCAAAAAAGCCAAATTAAATCCTCTGTGTTTCAATGTGGTAAAACAATAAAACATGAAAACTTCTGGGGGGTGTTAAATATATGTCTTATAGGCACTTTAGATGTTTGAGACTATTGGATATTGATTAATACTTTTTAACATTTAGCAGTAGTATAACTTCTACAATGAACCTGATTAATTTAAAGAGAGCATAGGGAACAGGATCCCAGGGAGTTCAGCAGAGGAGGACCTGACCAGCTTCGCAACATGGGGAATGTGCCCCTGGTGTGTTTAAGGGAGCCCAAGAGTTGACATCCTGTGACCCAGAATAAACCAATTAAAACAAAGCAATGAACTGTTGGCACTGTCTACTGACTTAACAATTAGCATTTCATTCTGCAAATAGGACACTGCCTCTTTGTGTATACACACACAGGCACAGCCAGCCGTGATGTTTTATCTTCTGCAGAGTATATAATATATAGAATTAGGAGTGGGCCAGTTGGTGCCTCGTGTCTGCCTCACTTAATGCCTCAGTGCATTTTCCTGTAGAAACTTCATATCCCCTTTATTTTCCTTCATATCTAAATTTAGTTTTCTGTAGAAATGGAAGTTCCAACAGATAATTGTATAATTGATGCTTCATAGTTCAAAGTAAATTTATTATCAGTGTGTAATCACCACATGCAATCTTGAGATTCATTTTCTTGCATTCACAGAACAAAGAAATACAATAGATTCAATGAAAAACTTAATTCAATGAAAAATTCCAAGACTGACAAACAATCAATGTGCAAGAGAAGACAAACTGGGACCTGAGGCTCCTGTATCGCCATCCTAATGGCAGCAGCAAGAAGAGAGCACAGTCTGGGTGGTGGGGGTCCTTGATACATGCTGCTCTCTTGTAGCAATGTTCCTTGTGGATGGGCTTTTCCTGTGATGGACAGGGCTGTATCCACTACTTTTTGTCATTCTTGGGCATGTTTCCATAGTTGCCGTGATACAGCCTGTCAGGATATTTGGAGTTACTCTTGTACCTTCCATAAGAAAATAAAGTATGTATACCAACCTTACTAAAAAGTCAAAGGGGCTGTAGGAGTGATGGAAAGAAAACACCACTTGGTACTCACTTGTTCCTGATGAATATTTGCTGATAACATTATCATAGGCAAAAATACCAGAAAGTTGTGTTGATACAGATGCTGGTTGGAGTGTTTCAGAATCTGCTGCTGCACTGATTTCATTATGTGAGAAGCAAGAATGCCAACAGAGTAGTATGATTGTTGGTAATGGTACAGGCTGGGCAAGTTGTGATGAACCCAAACCCACTGAGACCAAAACATGAGCACTCGAAAGCCTGCACCAAAAAGAGCGTCTTCCACATGTGGGAGGCCCAGTCAATTCACCACATGGTCAATTGGCTCCAAGCACACTTGTATTCTTGCAATTGATCTGATACAGTTCATGTGCTGTCCAGAGTTTGGCAATCTACATAAATTATTAATGACGTGCAGCCAGAAAAACGCTGAATTTTATGGATATTAAAATATGTAAATTTATGGATATTTATAACATTTTGTATTGTTATAACTTTTTTTTTGTTGTGGCTTGCACTGATGTACACCAGCGTTAATATCAAGCTTTTCATTACATCATTTTGTTGATTCCCCACAGAGCATCAATGAAATCCATAATTTGTGTCAACAAAGCCGTAAACTGTGTGTGGAGAAGAAGCTGCTGATGAAAAAGCACAAGGCGTTGTTAAAAATAATTTCAGTCCTCTCAGGTATACAGTCTATAAATATTTTTTAATTTTAATTCTTAAAAGAGTTAGGAAAGACCAAACTACTTTGTAGATACAATAGCTGTGCTACATTTAGTTAATCCAGTAATGCTATAAATCTTGGCCTGTGATGGTTTGTCGTTGATTGCATTGTGTAAACTTCTCAATACAGAACGTTAAAAGTATCTCTGTGAGAGATGTGAGATGGATTTGTTTACCGAATTATTCACTGCAAGGATGTCATTTTGCTAAGACGTGTAAACTTTGCACAAACGTAGAAAGGAACTGAAGAAGCATTGAGACCAGACAAACCGAATGATAGACGCCATTCAATATGTCAGGACATTGTCGGATCTGTGATAGGTTTGACCAAATTATTCTTTCTTTCTTTTTCAATCTTTTTATTATTGTTATTAATATCAACAAAATACAATTGATATATAGGTAATGGGATTACAAACATACACATTTCCATTGCACATGAAAGAATACATAAGCAATGATTACAGTATAAATGAGTATTCCCAAATCATGAACGATACAGTATATAGATGAACAAGGTAAATCTGGGTATATCATAACATATAATAAAAAAAAACAAAAAAGAAAAAAAATTATTATGCAAAAAAAACTAAACTAATAATCTAATAGCTAATAAAGAAAAAAAAGCAAAAAAAGAAAGAGAAAAACTGGAAAAAGAAAAAAAGGGGGGCTGTTTATAATATCTCACAAGAATACATAATCATCAGTGTCGTCAACTCCGATCCTCTCAACATATATAAAATTAAAACTGGAAAATCAAATAGGCTTGAAACAGGGTCATATTACATCATATGAAAATATTGAATAAATGGTCTCCATATCTTTTCAATTTTAATAGTAGTATCAAATACACCACTTCTAATTTTTTCTAAATTTAAACATAACATAGTTTGAGAAAACCAATGAAATACAGTGGGAGGATTAATTTCCTTCCAATTCAGCAAAATAGATCTTCTAGCCATTAGAGTAAGAAACGCAATCATTCGACAGGCGGAAGAAGATAAATGAGTCCATCATTGATAAACCAAAAATTGTGGTAATAGGATGGGGTTGTAAATCAATGTTCAATACCGCAGAGATAATATCAAAAATATCTTTCCAATATTTTTTCAAAAGCGGACACGACCAGAACATATGAGTTAAAGATGCTATTTCAGATTGACATCTATCACAAATAGGATTTATATAAGAATAAAAATGAGCTAATTTATCCTTGGACATATGGGCCCTATGTATGACCTTAAACTGTATTAATGAATGTTTGGCACATATAGATGATGTATTAACTAATTGAAGAATTCTATCCCAATTCTTAATAGGAATAATAAGATTAAGCTCTCTTTCCCAATCATTTTTTGTCTTATAAAGGGGCTCTGAACATATCTTCATAATTATAAAGTTTTGATATAAGCCCTTTTTGGAAAGGGTTTAATTCAAACAAACTCTCCAAAATACCTGAAGACACAAAATTTGGAAAAGTAGGAAGTGCAGTATTTTTTTAAAAAATGTCTAATCTGTAAATATCTAAAAAAATGAAATCTAGGCAAATTATATTTATTAGATAATTGCTCAAAAGACATAAAACAATTGTCCAAAAATAAATCAGAAAATCGTAGTAATCCCTTAGTCTTCCAAGCCGAATAAGCTTGGTCTATAATTGAAGGGTGGAAAAAACAATTGGATACAATAGGAATATTTAAAACAAACTGAGTCAACCCAAAAAATTTCCGAAATTGAAACCATATATGTAAAGTATGTTTAACTATCAGGTTGTCAATTCGTTTCGGCAATTTAAAAAGAGCAAAAGGGAGAGAAGTCCCTAAAATAGAACCCAGTGCATAACCTGGTACCGATTTAATTTCCAAGCTCACCCAATGAGGGCTAAAAGATCCATCCCAATCTTTCAACCAACATATCAAATATCTAATATTAACTGCCCAATAATAAAATCTAAAATTAGGCAATGCTAACCCACCTTCCTTCTTTGCCTTCTGTAAGTATAGTTTACCTAACCTGGGATTTTTATTCTGCCATATATATGAGGAAATTTTTGAATCAACATTAGTAATAAACAGATTTCGGAATAAAAATTGGTACCGCTTGAAAAATATATAAAAACTTGGGTAAAATAACCATCTTAATAGCATTAATCCTATCTATCAGAGATAAAGATAATGGTGACCACTTAGTAAACAAGCGTTTAATCTGATCAATTAAGGGTACAAAATTAACCTTAAATAACCCTTTATGGTTTTTTGTGATTTTAATCCCTAAGTAAATAAAAGAGTCATTAACTAATTTAAAAGGCAAGTTTCCATAAATTGGGACCTGTCTAATCAAAGGAAACAATTCACTCTTATTAAGATTCAATTTATACCCAGAAAAATCACTAAGTTGAGCCAACAATGATAAAACTGCTGGAATAGATTTCTCAGGATAGCAATAAATAATAATAAATCATCTGCATACAAAGATAACTTATGAATATCTGTCCCATGATTAATACCAGAAATATCCTGTGATTCTCTGATGGCAATTGCCAAAGGTTCTAAAGCAATATTAAATAATAATGGGCTAAGAGGACAGCCTTGTCTAGTGCCCCGAAATAAATGAAAAAAGGGAGATCTTTGATTATTAGTAAACACCGAGGCTACTGGAGTGTGATAAATCAATTTAATCCAGGAAATAAATGGCGGACTAAAATTAAACTTCTCCAACACATTAAGTAAGGCCATTCAACTCTTGTCAAGTGTTTTCTCCGCGTCTAATGAAATAACACATTCTGAAATATTATGTGAAGGAGTATACACAATATTCAATAACCTCCTAACATTAAAAAAAGAGTAACGGTTTTTAATAAAGCCGGTTTGATCTTCCGAGATAATTTGGGGTAATACCTTCTCCAACCTGGATGCAAGTAACTTGGAAAAAATCTTGGAATCTACATTCAATAAGGATATTGGTCTATAGGATGCGCAATCAGTAGGGTCTTTATCTTTCTTCAATATTAAAGAGATGGAAGCTCTATAAAAAGATTGTGGCAAATTTCCCAATCTAATTGCTTCTTCAAAAACCTTCTATAACCAAGGAGAAAGAGTAGCAGAAAAACATTTTAAAAATTCTGCTGTATACCCATCCGGACCAGGTGCTTTCCCTGAATTCATGGAGGAAGTAATCCCTTTAATTTCTGCATCAGTCATAGCAGCTTCCAATATTGCAAGATCCTCTGGTGATAATCTTGGGAAATTCAATTTCCCAAGAAAATCACACATGGTACCACAATCCTGAGGAAATTCCGAATGATATAGGGAAGTATAAAAATCTTGAAATGATTCATTTATCTCATCATGATTAACTGTCAAGTCCCGATTTTGCCGACGGATCTTAGTAATTTGATGTTTAACCAAAACATTCTTCAGTAGACTAGCCAATAGTTTACCCGATTTATCACTATGTATATAAAAATCAGATCTGGACTTCATCAGTTGATTTTCAATCGAAGATGTAAGTAATAAACTATATTCTGTTTGAAGTTCAACCCTTTGCTTGTAAAGCTCCTTACTAGGAGTAATCAAATATTTCTTGTCAATCTCTTTAATTTTATCAACCAATAAAAGAGCTTCCTTCTTTATGCGTTTTCTCAGACCAACAGAATAGGAAATAATCTGTCCACGTATATATGCTTTAAAAGTGTCCCGTAAGAAATATCTTCTGTGGAGTTGGTTGAAAAGAAGAAGTCGATCTGTTCATTCATAAATTTAATAAAGTCCGGATCTTGCAATAAGGTAGAGTCAGATCGCCATTGTCTAGCATTAGGAACTATATCCATAAATTTAAAAGAAAGTTTTAATGGAGCATGGTCAGAAATAGCTATAGTATCATAATCACAACCATTTACCAAAGGAATCAAGCAAGAGTCAATAAAAAAATAATTAATTCTCGAATAAGAACGATAAACATGTGAGAAAAAAGAAAACTCCTTATCCTTAGGATGCTGAAATCTCCAAATATCAAAAAGTCCATTATCAGTCATGAAAGAGTTGATTCAAGTGACCGACTTATTGGGTAAAGTCTGAGTAGATATAGATTTGTCCATCGAAGGATTTAAACAACAATTAAAATCACCGCCCATTATCAACTTATATTCATTTAGATTAGGTAAAGAAGTAAATAAGGACTTAAAAAAATCAGGACAATCCACATTTGGAGCATAAACATTAACCATAGCAACCTTTTTATTACAAAGTAAGCCCATAATTAACAAAAATCTACCATTCGGATCAGAAAAGATATCGTGTTGGACAAATGCAATAGAGGAGTCAATAAAAATTGAAACTCCCTTTACTTTGGCATTCGAATTCGAATGGTACTGTTGACCCCGCCAAGACCTAAAAAAGGGATAGTTGTCCTCCTTGCTCACATGAGTTTCTTGTACAAAAATGATATGAGCATTAAGTCTTTGGAATACTTTGAAAATCTTCTTTCGTTTAATCGGATGGTTTAAACCATTAGTATTCCAAGACTCAAAATTGATGGTCTGAGCCATATTTCTAAAATCAACCCTTTGGTATAAAAAGGGTTAACCAAATGATAAACTCATGCAAGCGGAAGAGGAACAAAAATAGAGAGTGGACCCGGAAGTGATGACATCGTAGACATATTTGTAGTTCAAAAACAGCCCAAATGAGAAAACTAAAACAAGCTGATAAAAGAAAAATAGAGTTAGAAAACAGACCACCCCCCACCCCCACAAGAAAAAGAAAAGAAAATGCCAAAATAAGGCTAGGAAAAGAAAAAATGAGACTAACTCTACCCCCATATCAGCGGAAGACCACTCAGTATATAAAGGATATATATTAAAAAAAAATCCACCCAGACTTTAAAAATTATGATCACTATACTAAAACCACACTTCTTAATATACTTGGTTGTAAAAAAAAACAAAAAGAATATAATCACTAAAAGCTTATAAATCTGGTTATAACACAAACAAATCAAAAAATATTTAAACTGTGATAAGCAATGCATTGTAGGAAGAAGGAGAGAATAAAAAATAATGCCATCTTAAAAAAAACCAAAAATATTTTTCCAAAAAACCACCATCTTAATAAAAAAAGAATTCACCTTCGAAGGGTTAAAAATACATCTTTGAAGGAACAAAAATAATAGTCAGCAATATAGCATACTGGTTAAAGTGTATAAAACAGACCGATTAATATGACGAAAGAACACTTTAAATTAAATATAAAGTATAGGATAAACTACACCAATAGCCAGAAACAAAATCTGGTTTGAGGAATCGAAAACCATCTTACACGATCAAAATCACTCATTTATTAGAGATGATGAGTGTCTGTAGCAGTAGGGAAGTTCTCCTTCAGAAAACTTCTCGCTTCAGATGTAGAAAGGAAAATCCGGCGTGGAGCATTCGGCAGAGAGATTCTAAGCCTCGCAGGGTATAAGAGCGCAGGTTTTAGATTTTTCTCATAACATTCAGACATCAGTGGTTTAAAAAGAAGCCTTTCCTTCATTACTTCAGGACTAAAATCTTCTATCAAATGGAAATAGTAATCCTGAAATTTAGCCATTCCTACCCGCCGAGCCACACGAATAAGTTGCTCTTTGTCATGTATGTAATGAAACCAGACAATTACAACCAAAGGTTTAGCTGAAGCACTCGATGATCAACGCATAATTCTATGTGCGCGATCAAGTAACGGAGGGTTATCTGGAAATACGCAATTTTTAAAAGTTGAGCAAAATATTTGGAAGGGTCGCCTTTTTCTATGCTGTCTGGGAGACCAAGTATACGTAGGTTCTGTCTTCTGGACCGATTCTCAAAGTCGACACTCTTGGCTTTAAGTGTTTCCACCAGTTTAGTGGTCGAAATTAAATCTTGTTGCAATTTTTCAATTATCAAATCTCGTTTCCGAGCGTCTTCTTGTAGAGATGTGATAAGAACTTGCTGTTGGTCAATTACTGAATCCGTCTTAACCATATAATCTTGAAAAGCCTTTATATCTTGTTTAAAAATTTGTTGTAGTTTATGAAACTTTTTATCCAAAACCTCCAGAAACAGTTCATAAGTTAATTCAGTGCGTTGCGGATGAGCTTGCTTCTTTCCGTTACCGTTCGGGTTCTGCCCAGGTTGTCGTTCTTTAGATCTAAGAGACATTTCTGATTGCATATCCTCAAAAATTCACAATAAACTCTTAACGATAAGTCCAAAAAAATAGCAAGAGTCTTTTGGTGTAGGTAAAAATAAGTTGAATAAGGGTGATCAAAGGTTAAAAAAAGTAAAAGTAAAGCGAATCTAAAACAGTACTCGCTGCATGAGCATCACCCGCTGACTCCTGACTAAATTATTCTATATGCAATTTATCCTACCTTTGTACTGTACCTGTGCGCATATGTATTTGTGCATATGACAATCAACTCAAAGCTTCAAAGATTCAATTTAATGTCAGAAATGTATACAATATACATGCTGAAATACTTATTCTTCGCAAAACAGAGAAGTGCCTCAGGAATGAACATGAGAACCCGCAAAGTCCTCCCCCCCAGCTCCCCCCTCCAGCAAAACGAAAAGCACACCCACTACCGAGCATAAGCATGAGCTAAGCAATAGCAAAGCCACAGACCTTGCAGATACCCCAAAGACTATTGCAATTCATCCGCCATTCAGCAACCCAAATGATTTTCTCTCTCCCTAATAAGGGAGAGGGAAGTATTCCCTTCCCCGCCCATTTTCACAGTGAGCTGCAGACATAACAACCTGCTAGTTTATGATGTGAGAAAGTCCATTTCGTTGCTTCTTACGAGTCTCCTGCCATGACACAGACCCTCGATCCACCCATCTCCAGAGCCCCAAGATCTTAGGCTTCCGAACATTAGGCCGCCTCTCAGGCCTAACCCTTGGCTTGCCAAACATCAGCCTGTCCTGAAACCCCAAGAACAGGTCCCGCAAAGAACCGAAGTCATCATGTAACTCTAGGTTTTCGAAAGAACCTGAAATGGAAAAATAAAGATATTAAAGATGGAAATAGAGCTGTTTCTGAAGATGCAAGCAAAGGAGTTGCTGTTTAGTGCCATCTTAACTCCGCCTCTGTCTATACAAGGTGTACAGTTTAACTGCACTTTAAACTTGACTTTGATCTTCATTGCACTTCTTCCTCACACCGCAACTATCCTCCTCTTTCCCCTTTAACCATGGCCAAAATGTGAGAATTCATCCTTGTATATTTTCTATGGTGGATAATGGGGTCTTACAACCTGTTCAGTCAGTGCTGTTTCTCTGAGCAGTCCAATTAAGGTTAAAGTTTAATTATCATTTAGCCATACGTGATAACAGCCAAATGAAACAGCATATCTTTAGAACCAAGGTGCAAAACACATTAGCAACAACCCACACTGCACTGCACATAGCACAAGTAGCACATATGGTTACTATTTCAGAAAAAACATAGTCAAAAAGAGAAAAATAATATAGCCAGGTTCTGTGGCATGACTCGATTCATGGCAAGTTCACCTGGTCCAGCTTGTTCTACCAAATGAACACTGGAAGGCAGTCCCCTCAGCGTCCCCTCCCCTGGTTGGCTGCCACAGACAACCTTGCAGCCTCAGCCCAGGCCTAGACCTTGCCACAACTGAGGCAAAACAACTCACCAGCTGTCATTCTCACCAATGAACCAGTGAATCAGACTTGCAGTATTCTTTGTCATCAATGTCCAACAAGGTCTTACGATCAGAATAAAAACATTCAAGGCAATCACTCACACTGTGCACCTTCTCAGCACAATGTTACACAACACAACAGCCTGATGCAATAAGTCCAATTCAGTTACTATCAAGCAACTGATGGGATAGTCCTGCACTACTTGATCTTCTTAGTAATTCCCTTCCAGCATCCACTTCACCTTGCACTCTGATTCTTCTGAAGCCCACCAGCACAAACATGCTAACAATTGTGTCTGAGGGCTTGCAAACTCTGCACAGATGGCCCCTGAGGTCGGGATTGAACCGTAGTCACTGAAGCCCTGAGGCAGCCTGTCGTTGTACTGTACTTGCTGAGGTGAAGTGAGCTGGTACTCTTTGGTAGTCATGATAATAAATACACACCAGTGAGTTCATGGGTACCTTGTGCAACATGGTTAATTGAAGGCAAAAATAGTTCTCTTTCATTAACTTTTAGTGCCTGTCCACAAGCTTTCAATGTGCGTAAGCCTCTAAACTTCAGTAGCCAATAATATGCAGATAATCTGCACAAACATTTATGCCAAAGTCGTGAGAATTATTCGGCTTTTTATGAATTCATCCTCTGTTAATTAATATTTAAGCTAGTAGTAAGTAGTAGTAAGCATGATAGAGTACAAAGAAAATTTTATTATCAGAGCACATATATGTCTCCACATACAACCCTGAAATTCATTTTAATGTAGACTCCTAAGGAAGTAGAGGCACTGCCATACTTTCTTCGCAGTTGTATTTATATGCTGGGTCCAGGACAAGTCCTCTGAAATAGTAACTTCCGGATACTTAAAGTTGCTACCCTTCTCTACCTCTGATCATCCGATGAGGACTGGCTCACGGACCTCTAGTTTTCCTTTCCTACAAATGTTTTTGCTGTGACTGCATAGGTTTCCTCCCGCAGTTCAAAGACGTACCGGTTTGTAGGTTAATTGGTCATTGTAAATTGTCCTGTGATCAGGCTAGGGTTAAATCATTTCCATAGATGCTGCCTGACCAGCTGAATTCCTCCAGTATTTTGTGTGTGTCTATCAAAATTTGCCTATGTGCACACATTTTGAAATCCGGTGGCCAATGTGCAAGTAAAGGTCCTTGTATGTCAACTTTCTGGAACCATGGATCGCAAAGTTGTGATCAGCTAAGTCCACATGGTTCAAGAGGCAAGCTTAGGAACATTGTTGTTAACAGCATCTGGTGCAAACACTGTCTTCGCAGACTAATTGTGAATTTCACGTATGTTAACAGCTGAGAAGAAAGTTAGGAATCAGAAAAGTTGTGAGAAGAATTCTGAGGACTATGAACATAACGGAGCCACTCTTTCTACAGGACAGCCTGTAAGTATGTAGTGTTCTACTCTTAAATTGACCCACAAATACATATGGAGTCTAGCAAAGTATTTTCCTCTCAAGTATACCCTGTGTTGGCTGTTTTTGTTCTTCCTTGGGAGATGGGGGTACTGGCATCACAAACGGCACATTATGTTTCAATGTACATGTGACAGAGCTAATTTTAACTTTAAATCTTATCAGCACTTTTATTTTGTCTAGCCTTGAGTGCTCTTGGGAGCACAATAATGAACAAGCCTCCAGAAACAACCTGCCTATGTGGTATCGTGTTGTTGGACAGGGTGTTGCAGGACTTTGCTTCAGCAAGGATGAAGGAATGGTGATTGAAGATAGTATATGACTTGGAGGATCCTTTAAATAGTGGTCCTCTCACATATGTTCTGCTTTAGCTTTCCTGAGTATTAGGGATTGTGGGGTCGGGGTGTGTTCCTTACCCTACTGGTGTATACTGCATTTGTGGTTTGCAGGAGGTGGAGTCTGAGTAGTATGACATTAAACAGGTCCATCTGCTCATCTGTCTGTGCCAGTTCCAGTGGTCTCTGTTCAGCCCATAACCTTCCAAGTCCTTCCCCTCAGTGCTTCTTAAATGTTGCAGTTGTATCTGCTTTGACCTCTTCCTTTGTCAGCTCATTCCAGGTCTTCACTTCCTTATGTGTAAAGAAGTTACCTCTGAGATTTCTTTTTCCCCTTGTATCTGTCCCTTTTTGTTTTGGAGTCCTTGACCCTCAAGAAAAGACCATTGCTGTCCTCCCTAGCTATAGCCCTCATAATTTCATAAATTTCTCTGCTTTCACCTCTCATTCTCCTGCACTCCAAGGAATAAAGGTCCAGCCTGGCCAATCTTTCCCTATAACTCAGGCTGTCAATTCCAGGCAGCATCTCCAAATCTCTTCTGCACCCTCAAAACCAGTCTTCAGCCAGGGTTCTCTGAATGTGATATGTCTACTTCACCCTAACAGAAACTTGTTGCTCTTGTGCCCTTTGATTCTTGATGTGACCCTTTTCAAAGCCTCCCATTTGTCATCTGGTACTTTGCAGTTCCCCCTTCCTTCTGGCCTAGATCCTGGCTAATGTCCTGAAAGTTCATCCTACATCAGTTCAGTACTGTAATCTGTGCTATCTTTTTCCATTAACTATTTTAAATGCCTTCCAATGAGCTGCTGTTTTCTGTGAGGTCAGGCTTCTTCATTGATACTGCTGCTATTCAGTCCAGTATTCCATCAATAATCTGACTGTATAATTTATGAAGACAAATCATTCATTGTGGAACATCCTGCCTTGTTTTTATGCAGGTTAATAATCCTGGTCAATGATGAAGCCCTAGACCATCATGGGAATGGATTTGAAGATTGTGGGAAGTGCTTAGACTCGGTTTCAGTGTTATTGCCTGCCACTTGTGTAATTTAAATGTTACTTCCCATCCACTAGGTTGATTCCAAACATTGTCCAAGTCTTGTTGCATGCATACATTAACTGCTTCATTATCTGAAGTGTTAATAGACAATAGGTGCAGAAGTAGACCATTTGGCCCCTCGAGTCTGCACTGCCATTCTGAGATCATGGCTGATCATTCACTATCAATACCCAGTCCCTGCCTTGTCCCCATATCCCTTGATTCCCCTATCCATCAGATATCTATCCAGCTCCTTCTTGAAAGCATCCAGAGAATTGGCCTCCACCGTCTTCCGAGGCAGTGCATTCCACACCTCCACAACTCTCTGGGAGAAGAAGCTCTTCCTCAACTCTGTTTTAAATAACTGACCTCTTATTCTCAATCCATGCCCTCTGGTACTGGACTCTCCCAACATCTGGAACATATTTCCTGCCTCAATCCTATCAAATCCTTTAATTATCTTAAACGTTTCAATCAGATCCCCTCTCGATCTCCTCAATTCCAGCGTGTACAAGCCCAATCTCTCCAATCTCTCTGCGTAAGACAGCCCTGCCATCCCAGGAATCAACCTAGTGAATCTACGCTGCACTTCCTCAATTGCCAGAATGTCCTTCCTTAAACCTGGAGACCAAAACTGTACACAATATTCCAGGTGTGGTCTCACCAGGGCCCTGTACAAATGTAAAAGGACATCCTTGCTCTTGTACTCAATTCCCCTTGTAACAAAGGCCAACATTCCATTTGCCCTCTTCACTGCCTGTTGCACTTGCTCATTCACCTTCATTGACTGGTGAACTAGGACTCCTAGGTCTCTTTGCATTTCTCCCTTACCCAACTCTACACCGTTCAGACAATACTCTGCCCTCTTGTTCCTGCTTCCAAAGTGGATAACTTCACATTTATTCACATTGAATGACATCTGCCAAGTATCTGTCCACTCACCCAGCCTATCCAAGTCTCCCTGTATTCTCCTAACGTCCTCTTCGCATGTCACACTGCCACCCAGTTTAGTATCGTCAGCAAACTTGCTGATATGGTTTTCAATGCCCTCATCTAAATCATTGACATAAATCGTAAAGAGCTGTGGTCCCAATACAGAGCCCTGTGGTACCCCACTAGTCACCTCCAGCCAGTCTGAGAAACACCCATTCACTGCTACCCTTTGCTTTCTATCTGCCAACCAGTTTTCTATCCATGTTGAAACCCTGCCCCCAATGCCATTAGCTCTGATTTTACTCATCAATCTCCTATGTGGCACCTTATCGAATGGCTTCTGAAAATCTAGGTACACAACATCCACTGGCTTACCCTCGTCTAACATCCTTGTTACACCCTCAAAAAACTCCAACAGATTAGTCAAGCATGATTTGCCCTTGGTAAATCCATGCTGGCTCGGCCTAATCCTATTTCTGCCATCTAGATGTGCCACTATTTCGTCCTTAATAATGGACTCAAGCATCTTCCCCACGACTGACGTTAGGCTAACAGGGCGATAGTTCTCCGTTTTCTCCTTCCCTCCCTTCTTGAAAAGTGAGACAACATTAGCCACTCTCCAATCTTCAGGAACTGATCCTGAATCTAAGGAACATTGGAAAATGATTACCAATGCATCCGCAATTTCCTGAGCCACCTCTTTTAGAACCCTCGGATGCAGACCATCTGGACCCGGGGATTTATTAGCTTTCATAAATGAAACATACATAGCAGACTATGGTGGGGAAAGTCGCTGCTGATGAAGATAAAAATGATTAGACAGGTTTTGGGCCTCCTACTAAGAAAGGATGTGCTGGCTTAGGGGAGGATCTAGAGGAGGTGCACAAGAATGATCCTCGGAATGAAAGGATTAACATATGAGGGTTAATGTTTGATGGCTCTGGGTCTTTACTCACTGAACTTTAGAAGAATGAGAGGGAATCACCTTGAAATTTATCAAATAGTGAAAAGCCTAGACAATGGATGTGGAGAGGATGTTTCCTATAGTGGATGAGTCTAGGACCACAGCCTCTAGAATGGAGATGACCAGGAATTACTTTAGTCAGAGGGTAGTGAGTCTGTAGAATTGATTGCCACAGGTGGCTGTGGAGGTTAAGTCTTTGGGTGTATTTAAAGCAGAGGTTGATAGGTTCTTCATTAGTAAGGGTGTGAAAGGTTATGGGGAGAAGGAAGGAGAATTGGTTTGAAAGGGATAATAAATCAGCCGTGATGGAATGGTGAAGCAGACTTGAAGTGGCCTAATTCTGCTATGTCTTATGGTCTCCTGTCCTGGCATAAAAATGATCGGCCTCTACCAGCCTATCGCTGAAAAAAGGTATGGAATCACCTTCAGCTGTTAAAATAACCAAAGACCATCAGTTACATTAAATGACTTGCACTTTTTTTTTAGCTGTCATCTGCTGCAAAGGAGACTAGTGAAGAATCAACACTTGTACCAATAGCTGGTAAGATTTATCTTGTTTTTCTTCCCCCCCCTCCCCCCACCTCCACCCTTCAGTAGCACGTAACAAAACTACATCTCTTTTTGATCTTCCTGATACTGATTGAGAACCAACTATTAAACTATTTGAAGTAAGATAATGAAAGAGAAACTTGAAGAGGAAAAGTTGCATCACTTCCTGTCCCTTCAAGATCAAGTTATCACTATTCCACAAAAATGCCTTCCTGAAAATCTAAAACATTAGCTGGGACTAACCTTCAAACGTAGGAGTAGGATTATTGAGCCAATTCTGTTCAGAGGTAATATAACAGGGTTAATTGGTCTTTAGAAAAAGATTGTCCAGACAGTTCAGAATTGAATTGCCGCCCTATTGGGAATGAAGACTGCCATATTAATATGCTGTTCTATTTACACAAATATCACTTAAAATATAATTGTGTTTTCTATGGCATTTTCTCAACTTTGACTTCCTGGACTGTTTTATAACCGCTGATGATGTTTGAAGACCAAGCAAAATCATGTAAATTCTGAATGAATGTGGAAGTTTGGGGTATATTCAGCAAGTCAGGCAGTGATTGTGGAGAGAGAAACTGTGTTAATCTTTCAGATCAGTGATTTGGCAATCCTTGGACATCCCTGATCATAGCTTCAGGCATAGGGATCAAAGCTCTTCATTTTCTCTCACCCTTCCCCCCAGCCTATAAAGAGAGTTTTCAAAGTTTCAATTTATACTACATAATATCCAAATTGGAGAATTGGGGACAGCATATTCCATTATTGCAAACAGTTCAGAATCTGTGATAGAGGTGTTGGGGAAATGTGAATGCCATGTTCCATTATTGTCAGCAGCTCAGAATTCATAGATACAGAGATGTTGAAGAAGATCTTTAAGAGTAAATAGGATAAAAGCGAAAAAATTAGTCACAGGGAAGATGGAACAGATGCGTTCTTTTTCATTCTAGATAACTAATGGGATTGACCAGGTAGCTATAGTAGAGGTGTTCCACATGATGGTCAGAATTTGGGTATGAATTTTAAATGCAGCTGTTAAATATAATTTGGAAGGGGCATCCAACTGAGAGATGGGAGTTGGAGGAGCTTATTAGATAAAAGTATGATGCTAGCAGTTGGAGAGTTCAGAGTCACAACTGAACAACACAGTACTTCTAAAGCATAATGTCAACATGCTGGAAATACTCAAGGTCAGGCAACATCTCCAGAGAGTGACTCAGTATCATTCAGCTAAAGGCTCATGTTCTTTTTCTATGCAGTACTTAACACATATATGTTATGAATCTGATGACAGCTCCCATGGCAATCCGAAATGTACAAGTGATCACATTAAAAAAAACTATTTCCGATCAGTGTTTGTTTGTCTGCACGTGTTGAACAGGATTGAAATCATTCAACAGTAAAGAGTGAAAATACTGCACCTTATCGGAACATAGTGCAGACCCTTCGCACTGTGATGTTGTGCTGACCTTTTTTCTAAGATTATGAGATATACTTGACAACATTAAGTTAGGCAGAGATCTATGTCATAACTATGAGAACTTAAAAGCCCAAATTTAAAGATGCAAGGAGGCAAGAATTAAATCAGCTGACAGATAAATACGTCCAACACATCCACTCCAAAAATTACTGTAGAATTGCTATATAAAAAGAGATGAATCACGTAATCACAAAGCATCAGTGAAATTAATGTCAATTTTCTTGTACATCAGTTTTTAATCATCATTGTTTAAATATGGCATTTTTAGCTTGTTAATGCAATTTACCTGTTGCAGGAACTCCTTTTCATCTCCTCCGTGAGAAAATTGCAGTTCCTCCTCATGGTGAAGAGCCAGAAGGACGTGGCACCAAACAACTGATGTCAGAGAGTGCTTTGGTATGCCATCAAGAGGAGACGCATTTAACTTTTCCAGGTACAGTAGCTTTAAAGAATTTGTCAAGATACTTTGAAATTCAATGTTACAATTAAATATGAAATGCAGTCCAGTCCAAAATTGCAGCACAGTTGTTGGGACAGATGGCTCTTTTAATTTATCATGTTTAGCAGCTAAAGGGACTTTGTGTTTGTTAATGAAGTCATGCTAATAATTTGCTCGATATTTGAAAAATTATGGAATAACAATGAAGTGAGGCATTCTAAATCATGATGAAATCAATGACAGAGACATTTTTGCATAAATGGGAACATGAAACAAAATTTCACATAAACCCACAGACAGTAATGCTGGCACATTGGCCACTTTATTAGGTACATTTGTGCACCTGCTCATTAATGCAAATAATCTAATTAGCTAGTCAATGCATAAAAGCACGCAAGCCTGGTCAAGAGGTTCAGCTGTATATAGCAAAATATCAGAATGAGAGAAAAAAGTGATCTAAGTGATTTTAAACAACAGCACACACAAAATGCTGGTGGAACACAGCAGGCCAGGCAGCATCTATAGTGAGAAGTGCTGTCGACGTTGCGGGCCGAGACCCTTTGTCAGGACTAACCGAAAGGAAAGGTAATAAGAGATTTGAAAGTAGTGGGGGGAGGGGGAAATACGAAATGATAGGAGAAGACCGGAGGGGGTGGGATGAAGCTAAAAAAAAAAGAGCTGGAAAGGTGATTGGCGAAAGTGATACAGAGCTGGAGAAGGGAAGGGATCATGGGACGGGAGGCCTCAGGACAAAGAAAGGAGGTGGGGGGAAGCACCAGAGGGAGATGGAGAACAGGCGAACAACTAAATATGTCGGATGGGGTAAGAAGGGGAGGAGGGGCATTAACAGAAGTTAGAGAAGTCAATGTTCATGCCATCAGGTTGGAGGCTACCCAGCTGGTATACAAGGTGTTGTTCCTCCAACCTGCGTTTGGATTCACTTTGACAATAGAGGAGGCCATGGATAGACGTATCAGAATGGGAATGGGACGTGGAATTAAAATGTGTGGCCACTGGGAGATCCTGCTTTTTCTGGCGGACCAAGCGTAGGTGTTCAGCGAAACAGTCTCCCAGTCTGCGTCGGGTCTCACCAATATATAAAAGGCCACACCGGGAGCACCGGACGCAATATACCACACCAGCCGACTCACAGGTGAAGTGTCGCCTCACCTGGAAGGAATGTCTGGGGCCCTGAATGGTGGTGAGGAAGGAAGTATAAGGGCAGGTGCAGCACTTGTTCCATTTACAAGGATAAGAGCCAGGAGGGAGATTGGTTTGGAAGGGATGGGGGCACGAGTGGACAAGGGAGTCGCGTAGGGAGCGATCCCTGTGGAAAGCCAAAGGAGGGGAAGGGAAAAATGTATTTGGTAGTGGGATCCCGTTGGAGGTGGCGGAAGTTACGGAGAGTTATACGTTGGACCTGGAGGCTGGTGGGGTGGTAGGTAAGGACAAGGGGAACCCTACCCCGAATAGGGTGGCAGGTGGAAGGGGTGAGGGCAGATGTGCGGGAAATGGGAGAGGTGCGTTTGAGAGCAGAGTTGATGGTGGACGAAGGGGAAGCCCCTTTGTTTAAAAATGGGGGTATATAGGGACTGGACGTCCATGGTGAAAATAAGACAGTGGGGGCCAGGGAACTTAAAATCATTGAAAAAAATTCTAAGCATGAGAAGTGTCATGAACATAGCTGGGAAGAGATTGAACGGAGTGGGGGGGGGGGGGGATAAGACAGTGTCAAGGTATGCAGAAATGAGTTCAGTTACCTATATACCTCCATCCCTCACCGAGATGGTCTCAAAGCTCTTCGCTTTTTTTTTGGATTCCAGACCTAACCAATTCCCCTCTACCACCACTCTCCTCCGTCTAGCGGAATTAGTTCTTACTCTCAATAATTTCTCCTTTGGCTCCTCCCACTTCCTCCAAACCAAGGGTGTAGCCATGGGCACCCGTATGGGTCCCAGTTATGCCTGCCTTTTTGTTGACTTTGTGGAACAGTCTATGTTCCAAGTCTATACTGGTATCCATCCCCCTCTTTTCCTTCACTACATCGACGACTGCATTGGCGCTGCCTCTTGCACGCACGCTGAGCTTGTCAACTTCATTAACTTTGCCTCCAACTTTCACCCTGCCCTCAAATTTACCTGGTCCATTTCCCTCCCCCTCCCCCTTTCTGCTTTTCGCGGGGATCGCTCCCTACATGACTCCCTTGTCCACTCGTTCCCCCCCCCCCATCCTTTCCCACTGTTATGAACCCAGTAACAGGGTCACTTACCAGCAAAGATAGAGAGGTCCGTTGAAGTCTGATGGTGCTATTTTTAACAGTATTTATTGATAAAAATACACAAAAAAATATCAATGCAAACATGCAGGTAATAAACGTTGTCAATACTAAATCTAAAAGTGCAGGTATTATAATAATAATCAATAAGAAACAGCTCTATCGTTGTCTAGGGGATACTGTATTGTCCGATGGAAATATAGAAGTCACTCAGTTCATACAGGCTTCAGCCTTTGGGGACCGCTGGGTTTTCAATTGTTGGAGAGAGAGAGAGAGATTTTAAAAATTGCCAGCTTTTCCTTTTTATGATGTCGATCCTTCGAAATTTCGTTGGTGTGGGTCTCTTCTTTAGCTAAGCCCCAATCCCAGAAAAAGGGAAAGGACACACGCGAGCCCCCCACTGGCTGTCGCTATTAAACGCTGTCACGGGATTTCTAGCATATCCCCTGGTGCGTCTAAAGGGGTTGTTCCCAGACCCTCTTTTATCCTTACTCACGGGTCTCGGATGTCAATCAGGTTGGGGTGATGCAATCCCTCAACCAGCCCACTCTGGTCATTCCTTGAGGGCTTCAATGAATAGTATAGTACTCAATACACAATTCCGTCTCCAAGAGACAATAGCCGTTATCAAGGGTTCCGCCTTGCTGAGGCCAGGACACATTCCAAGCCTGTGTATTCTGGACGTCTATCTCTCATTTCCTGGGTCCCAGACCCGAATTAATAGCGATCTTGCGATTCTCGAAAAGGAGGGGGCTACTTTGTACCCTTCAGCCCCTCAGAGTTGTGGCACATTCATAACACCACTGATCTCCCTCCTGGCACTTATCCTTGTAAACGGAACAAGTGCTACACTGCCCTTACACTTCCTCCCTCACCACCATTCAGGGCCCCAGACAGTCCTTCCAGGTGAGGCGACACTTCACCTGTGAGTCGGCTGGTGTGGTACACTGCGTCTGGTGCTCCCGGTGTGGCCTTTTATATATTGGTGAGACCTGACGCAGACTGGGAGACCGTTTCGCTGAACATCTACGCTTGGTCCGCCAGAAAAAGCAGGATCTCCCAGTGGCTACACGTTTTAATTCCACGTCCCATTCCCATTATGATACGTCTATCCATGGCCTTCTCTATTGTCAAAATGAATCCAAACTCAGGTTGGAGGAACAACATCTTGTATACCGGCTGGGTAGCCTCCAACCTGATGGTATGAGCATTGACTTCTCTAACTTCTGTTAATGCCCCTCCTCCCCTTCTTACCCCATCCCTGACATATTTAGTTGTTTGCCTGTTCTCCATCTCCCTCTGGTGCTTCCCTCCACCTTCTTTCTTTCTCCTGAGGCTTCCAGTCCCATGATCCTTTCCCTTCTCCAGCTCTATATCACTTTCACCAATCACCTTTCCAGCTCTTAGCTTCACCCCACCCCCTCCGGTCTTCTCCTATCATTTCGCATTTCCCCCTCCCCCCCACTACTTTCAAATCTCTTACTATCGTTCCTTTCAGTTAGTCCTGACGAAGGGTCTCGGCCCGAAACGTTGACAGCGCTTCTCACTATAGATGCTGTCTGGCCTGCTGTGTTCCACCAGCATTTTGTGTGTGTTGTTGTTTGAATTTCCAGCATCTGCAGATTTCCTCGTGTTTGCTCGCTAAGTGATTTTGACTGGAATGATTGTTGGTGCCAAATGGAGTGGCTTGAGTACCTCAGAAACTGATGGTCTCCAGGGATTTTTATACACAACAGTCTCTAGAGTTTATAGAGAATGGTGTGCAAAGCAAAAAAATATCCTGTGAGCAGCAGTTCTATGGGCAAAAACACCTTGGTATTAAGAGATCGGGGAGAATGGCCAGACTAGTTCAAGCTGACAGGAAGGCATCAGTAACTCAAATAACCAATTGTTACAATAGTGGTGTGCAGAAGAGCATCTCTGAACACAGCACATCAAACCTTGAAGTAGATGGACTCCAGCAGCAGATGACCATGAACATACCCTGGTAGCCACTTTATTGAGTGCTCCTGTACAGGTAGTCCCTGAGTTACGAACATCTGACTTACGGACAACTTGAAGTTACGAACCGAGGAAGGAGAACGTCATCCGCCATTTTAAGTCGGATGGCGACGCTGTCCGCCATTTTAAGTTGTTGCCGTTGACACTGTCTTGAGTGTTTAATTTTGTGTTTGGCTTAAATTTTTCTGAGTAAGATTCACCCTGACCCTGTCCTTCCCCCCAACCCCCCAGTTCCAGTCAGCTGGTGGTGAGATCAGCGCCGGGCTGGAGAATGGAGTTTCCTATGCCGGGTTGATGTCAATCCAGTGACTCCCGTACCATCCATGCTGGGTTGATGTCGAGCTTGCACCCGACCTTGTAAAAAGAAACACTGCCACCTCCAGTTTAAATTCCCATGCGGAATATTGTGGAGGATCAAATACCCAAACCCAGCACAGCCCCCACTTGTCCCATTTAGCCAGTCTCAATGCGGTGGTCCTTAGGATCCAGTGGACCTCGGGAGTTGGCAGAGCTTGGGACCTGCTGCCCACAGTGTTCCTGTTCCATTGATGGGAAGCGATCGCGGTTGAAAATAAAGTGGAAATAATAAAGCGTTTGGAAAGAGGTGAAATACCATCAGTCATTGGAAAAGCGTTAGGCTACAGTCGGTCAACAATCAGAACAATTTTAAAGGATAACGGATAAAGTGAGAATATTGGAGCATGTGAAAGGCGCTGCCCTGATGAAAGCTACAATTATTATTAAGCAACGCAGTGGTTTAATTATTGGAATACATACGTTTCTTAAGTGTTTTATATGCATAGAAAGGTAAAGTATATACTAAGACAAACGTTTGACTAACTGATGCTAAATAATACCAGATGTACTTGTTCCAACTCCGTACAAATCCGACTTAAAAGATGGACTCGGGAATGGAACTCGTACTTAACCTGGGGTCTGCCTGTACTTAATAAAGTGGCCACTGAATGTGCTTTAGTGATGTTCGGAGAGTAATGATTCCTATACTATTTCTTAAACAGTGCCATGGGATGGTTAAGATCTATTGAGGGGGAACATAACACTCTCTCAGTTCTGCACTAAAATGTCAGCACAGATTATGCATCAAGTAACCAGGGTGGAATTTGAACCAGAAAATATTTCCAAGACCAACACCAGAGAGGTGTCAGCTGGGCTGCAAATAACGTTTAACACACCTAAAGCTGATGAGGAAAGCTGAACTACTTTCTGTGTGTTATTTAAAATAATTTGTAATGAGATAGGAAGAGTATCAACAGGATTTATTGCTATGCTGTGACAGATTTCTGTGTTCAAAGATTAAAAACAGGTGGAACTTGTGAAATACGTACAGAATGGAATTTGCCGATGTTGGTTTCCCTGGGGTGCTCAGGTCTCTTCTCATGTCCAAGGACATGCAAGTTAACAGGTTAATTGGTCACAGTAGATTGTGATTAGGGGGTAGTCAGTTGGTAGAATCTGGGAGCGGTAATAGGAATGTTGGAGAATTGCAAGTGTATTGAAATGCTTGAGCATATAGATGTTAAGAAAGAGGATGTGCTGGAGCTTTTGTAAAGCATTAAGTTAGATAAGTCACTGGGACTGGATGAGATATACCCCAGAATACTGTAGGAAACGAGGGAGGAAATTGCTGAGTTTCTTGCAATATTCTTTGCATCATCAGTAGGGATGGGAGAAGTACCAGAGATTTGGAGGGTTACAAATATTGTTCCCTTGTTCAAGAAAGGGAGTAGAGATAACCCAGGAAATTATAGACCAGTGAATCTGACTTCATTGTTGGCCAAGTTGTTGGAAAAGATCCTGAGAGGCAGGATTTATGAGCATTTGGAGAGACTAATCTAATTAGGGATAGTCAGCTTGGCTTTGTCAAGGGCAGGTGATGCCTTAGAAGCCAGATTGAATTCTTTGAGTAAGAATCAAAACACATTGATGAAGGTAGAGCAGTGGATGTAGTGTACAGTGGCATGCAAAAGTTTGGGCACCCCGGTCAAAATTTCTGGTACTGAAAATAGTTAAAAGTGAGTAGAATATGAACTAATCTCCAAAAATCATACCGTTAAAGATGAAACATTCTTTTCAACATTTTAAGCAAGATTAGTGTATTATTTTTGTTTTGTACAATTTTAGAGTGGGGGGGGGAGGAAAGGAGCACCATGCAAAATTTGGGCATCCTAAGAGATTTGAGCTCTCAGATAACTTTTACCAAGGTCTCAGACCTTAACTAGCTTGTTAGGGCTTGTTCACAGTTGTCGTTAGGAAAGGCCAGGTGATGCAAATTTCAAAGCTTTATAAATACTCTGACTCCTCAAACCTTGTCCTAACAATCAGCAGCCATAGGCTCCTCTAAGCAGCTGCCTAGTACTCTAATAAATGAGGTCCACAGAACAGGAAAAGAGTATAAGAAGATAGCAAAGCGTTTTCAGATAGTTGTTTCCTCAGTCCGTAACGTAATTAAGAAATGGCAGTTAACAGGGACAGTGGAGGTCAATTTGAGGTCTGGAAGACCAAGAAAACTTACCGAGAGAACTGCTCGTAGGATTGCTAGAAAGGCAAATCATAACCCCCATTTGACTGCAAAAGACCTTCAGGAAGATTTAGCAGACTCTGGAGTGGTGGTGCGACACCTGCACAAATATGACCTTCATGGAAGAGTCATCAGAAGAAAACCTTTCCTGCTTCCTCACCACAAAATTCAGCGTCAGAAATTTGCAAAGGAACATCTAAACAAGCCTGATGCATTTTGGAAACAAGTCCTGTGGACTGATGAAGTTAAAATAGAACTTCTTGGCCGCAATGAGCAAAGGTATGTTCGGAGAAAAAAAGGTGCAGAATTTCATGAAAAGAACCCCTCTCCAACTGTTAAGCAGGGGGGTGGATCGATCATGCTTTGGGCTTGTGTTCCAGCCAAGGCACAGGGAACATTTCACTGGTAGAGGGAAGAATGAATTCAATTAAATACCAGCAAATTCTCGAAGCAAACATTACACCATCCGTAAAAAAGCTGAAGATGAAAAGAGGATGGCTTCTACAACAGAATAATGATCCTAAACACACCTCAAAATCCACAATTGACTACCTCAAGAGGTGCAAGCTGAAGGTTTTGCCATTGACCTCATAGTCCCCCGACCTAAACATCATTGAAAATCTGTGGATAGACTTCAAAAGAGCAGTGCATACAAGATGGCCCAAGAATCTCACAGAACTAGAAGCCTTTTGCAAGGAAGAATGAGCGAAAGTCCCCCAAACAAGAATTGAGAGACTCTTAGCTGGCTACAGAAAGTGTTTATAAGCTGTGATACTTGCCAAAGGGGGTGTTAGTTATTAAGTACTGACCATGCAGGGTGCCCAAACTTTTGCTTCGGGCCCTTTTCCCTTTTTGTTATTTTGAAACTGTGAAAGTAATCTTAAAATATTAAAGAAATGTGTCATCTTTAACTTTGTGCCTTTTGGAAATCAGGTCATCTTTTACTCGCTTAGCTATTCACAGAAATAGCTGAAATTTTTCACAGAAATTTTGACCAGGGGTGCCCAAACTTTTTCATGACACTGTATATGGATTTCATTTAGGCATTTGATAAGGTTCTGCATACAAGGCTCCTTCAGAAAGTAAGGCATGAGATTTGAGGAGACCTTGCTTTGTGGATCCAGAATCGGCTTGCCCACAGCAAAAGGTGGTTGTAGATGGTTTGTATTCTGCATTGAGGTTGGTGACCAGTGGTATTCTGCAGGGATCTGTTGTGGGACCCCTCCTCTTCGTGATTTTTTTATAAAAGAACCAGGATGATGAAGTAGGAGTTTGGGTTAGTAAGTTTGTTGATGACCCAAAGTTTGGGGGTGTTGTGGATAACCTGGAGGTTGTCAGAGGTTACAGCGGGACATTGACAGGATGCAGAACTGGGCTGAGAAGTGGCAGAGGGTCTTCAGCCCAGATAAGTGTGAACTGGTTCATTTTGGTAGGTCAGATTTGAAGACAGAATATAATATTAATGACAAGACTCTTGGCAGTGTGGAGGATCTGAGAGATCTTAGGGTCCTTGTTGATAAGACATTCAAAGCTGCTGTGCAGGTTGACATTATTGTTAATAAAGCGTATGGTGTGTTGGCCTTCATCAAACGTGGGATTGAGTTCAAGAGCCATGAGGTAATGTTACAAATATATAAGACTGGTCAGACCCCACTTGGGAGTACTGTGTTCAGTTCTGGTCACCTCACTACAGGTAGGATGTAGATACTATAGAGAGAGTGCAGAGGAGATTTACAAGGATGTTGCCTGAATTGGAAGGCGTACCTTATAGGTTGAGTGAACTTAGCCTTTTCTCCTTGGTGCGACGGAGGGTGAGGTGTGATCCGATAGAGGTGTATAAGATGATGAGTGGCATTGATCGTATGGATAGCCAGATACTTCTTCCCAGGGCTGAAATGGCTAAAGTGAGAGGATATAGTTTTAAGGTGCTTGTAAATAGGTACCGAGGGCGCGTCAGAGATAAATCAGAGATAAGTTTTTCATGCAGAGTGGTGTGTGCATGGAATGCACTGCCGGCAGTGGTGGTGGAAGTGGATGTAATAGGGTCTTTTAAGAGCCTCTTAGATAGGTACATTGAGCTTAGAATAGAGGGCTAATAACTATGGAAATTCTAGGCAGTTTCTAGAGTAGGTTACATGGTCAGCACAACATTGTGGGCTGAAGGGCCTGTAATGTGCGGTAGATTTCTATGTTCCATGTATGTGGGGGCAATTTCTAAACAGTAATTCAGAGAGTTAAGCACAGTATCATCTAAAACCATAGAGCATTATAGCACAGAAACAGGCCCTTCGGCCCTTCTTGGCTGTGCTGAACCATTTTTCTGTCTAGTCTCACTGACCTGGACCATATCCCTGCGTACCCTTCTCATCCATGTACCTGTCCAAATTTTTCTTAAATATTAAAAGTGAGCCTGCATTTACCACTTCATCTGGGAGCTCATTCCATACTCCCAACACTCTCTGTGTGAAGAAGCCCCCCCCCCCCCCAATATTCCCTTTAAACTTTTCCCCTTCACAACCAATGACCTCTGGTTTTTTTCTCCCTTAGCCTCAGTGGAAAAAGCCTGCTTGCATTCACTCTATCTGTACCCATCATAATTTTTATATACCTCTATCAAATCTCCCCTCATTCTTCTATGCTCCAGGGAATAAAGTCCTAACCTATTCAACCTTTCTCTGTAACTCAGTTTCTCAAGTCCTGGCAACATCCTTGTAAACCTTTTCTGCACTCTTTCAACCTTATTAATAACCTTCCTGTAATTAGGTGACCAAAACTGCTCACAATACTCCAAATTCGGCCTCGCCAATGTCTTACACAACCTCACCATAATATTCCAACTCTTCTACTCAATACTTTGATTTATAAAGGCCAATATACCAAAAGCTCTCTTTTATAACCCTATCTACCTGTGATGGCACTTTTAGGGAATTATGTATCTGTATTCCTAGATCCCTCTGTCCGACTGCACTCTTCAGTGTCCTACCTTTGTATGACCAAAGCATCCATTTACACACTGGATTAACTGAAAGCTTGACGATGAGGCACTACAAAGTAGCCACTTTGCCTCTGTACCTAATAAACTGGCCACTAAGTGTATTGTTCGTGGTCTTCTGCTGTTGTAGCCCATCCACTTCAAAGTTCAACAAGTTGTGTATTCAAAGATGCTCTTCTATGTACCATTGTTATAATGTGTGGTTATTTGAATTACTTTTGCCTTCCTGTCAGCTTGAATCAGTCTGTCTTTTCTCCTCTTATTTCTCATTAGCAAGGCATTTTAGCCACTCATTGGATGTTTTTTTTTGCACTATGCTCTGATTGTTGTGTGTAAATAAATAAATAGATTTTTAAAAATCCTAGGAGTTCGGCTTCTGAGATAGTGAAACCACCCCATCTGGCAAGAACAATCATTCCACAGACAAATTCATTTAGATTACATTTCACCTTTATTTTGATGTTCAGTTTGAATAATGACTAATAAACTGACCACTGAGTATATGTCTACCCAGTAGCAAAATTTTAAACTTATTTACTGCAATAGCAGTCATTTAAAGAGCTGAGGAAATAAAACCATATTAACTTCTCCTGATAAAGGTATGTTAATTTCTTCAATAAAATGTAGTGGGTAATGGGATGGTTCTGTGTGAGTTTCACATGCACAGCTAGTCAGTTTGCAGCATGAAAATTATTCAATCATTCCTGTGCTCATTGCCTGTGTTATTCTTTCTATTGCAGCTTAATATTAGCATATGATTGGAAACTAGCAACTCTGACCCTGTCTAGCAGCAGCAGAGGGGCAGGGTGGACTTCACCCTTTTGAGGTTGCCAATGTCCTGTTTGTATGAAGAAAACAACATTTTTGGAGCTCATTTTTAGTTTTAAGTTGAATTTACTCTTATTAGTATAATTGACATGGTATTAAAATCCACTTTTTGTGATTTATGCTATTTTTAAATATGCTGCAAAATTGTTGCTTTAAAATGTATTAAAATTTCTTTCAATTTTTGTTTACATAGAGGATTACATGCATAAGTCACCAGCCCAATCAAGAGAGGGAGTGGTCCTACAGAGGCAGGTATTAAGTTCCGGACAAGTTTGTGATGTGGTACCAAGAGCTGTAAATGTAGCATCCAAGAAGCTTAAGACTGTGAATGATGAAGAAGAGCATGTGAACTCATTGAGCCAGAAGTTCAAAGCGACAACAGAGTTGATGCCAATAAATGAAAGTCAACTCGCAAAGCATGCACAGGATCCTTTGTTTTGGTCAATGTCACCAAGCCATGGCAGTACGACAGTCCCTCTGACAAAAGATCAGTCAGATCCAAGATTGGCAGGAAAAGGGAAGTTGCAGGTAATGAGATCAACAAAGGGACAGGATATTCTTCAAAAACTGGCCAAGAAAGTGCAGGAGGCAGCAATTAAACCGTGGGTATGGAAATCAAAGCGAGAAGATTCCGAGAATGTTCCACAAACATTGTTTGAAAGTGGTAACAAGTTAATCCAGTGTTTCCAAAAGGCTTCCACCGTCTCTGACAGTGAATCTCCCATCGCTCCATTTGAATATGCAGATACAACAAAGGTCTTTGGAGAAGGTAAGAGCTTGCATAGACTTCTGCCAGACCAAATATTGAAGCAGGGTCCAGCACTGAATAGAGGAGAAGAGGGGCAAATGGAATCTGAACTGGACATGGACTCTGCCTCCTCCATGGATTCTACCACAGCAGCACATGCAGTCAGAGAACCCAAAATATTCATATCTTCCATAGATATTCATTCAGCCAATGAAGCAAATGCAAATGGAGGCTACTTGGTCCTGGATTCCACACAATAGTAGGAAAAAGTCCAGATTGAAGTAACTGACCAAAACAAGTGTTACTGTCTTCTCTCTTTCTCTTGCACTCCTGTGCTGAAGATCTCTCCACGCCTTAATGGAAGACTGGCTGAGAAACCAATAAGCATACTTCTTTTTTTTTTGGACAGAGGAGCAATGACTAGGGATTGTGTTTGCCCGAGGTGAGTTTATGAAACTAATAGCAAGGGCTACCTGCACTTTGTGCTGATGTTGGATTTGACTTGATGTTTACACACAACCTTTTTAAACTACTCAAGAAAGTCTTGCTATGCTGCTTTCTTGGCCAAACTAAAGCCCAAGCTCTCCTTTTTCTGCCCTCCAAGTTTACTGTCCTGCCAGCAGGAGGTGAGTAGCTCTTATGAGTGGACAGAACTGCAAGCCCCGCAGCTCTTGTTGCAATATTAGTACTTACACAATAAAGATGATTGTTGGGTGCAAATATGGGCAGGGAAATCAAACCACAGTGAAATTACAATAACCTATGTGAAGACTGCATCCCAAGTGGACTCTAGCAAAATGTTGTATTTATGGAGATACTAAACAGCAGAAACAGCGCTCCTTCCCATCCTATGTAGGTTAGTAGTTGAAGTGAATATTTAATGTGCAAAAATAAACCATAAGAATGTTTTTTTAAATGTGAATGAGGGGGCCCTAATTCTACAAGTTATTGAAAATCTGTAGGAATGGGGTCACTTTACACATCAAACTCTGAACTTCTGGAAGACATGACATCCGGATTATTTGTTGAGCATAAAGCATTGAGATATGGGTTAAATCGTTCAAGTTTTAAGTGCTCACTAAGCTTATAGGTTTGGATCTTCCATTTTTAACATGGGAACATATTGCACAAAAACATTCACAAAAGGTTATTTTTCCCCTTGTGTGGGTGTTACTTTTGTGCAGCATTTGCCAATTGTATTTGACATTTCAAAAAAAGTTTTACAATCTTACACTAATGTTAAAATGCCTGAGAGGATATCTGGTCTTTTGCAAATTATCCATTTATGGGCTACACTTAAACGAAGTTAAACAGTTAAAAATTTCAAAGTTGTAATTCTTCAGGCTTGTCACTCACAGCAGCTCTCACCATGGGGCAGTATGTGAACACTTGGTTTGACTACAAGGTGAGTTATTTTATTATAATTCTAAGAAGATTTGAAAAGATTTCTTCATGATTCCTGTGCTGGATGTTCATTGTCCTCTAGCTGAGAGCTAGTTTAGGCCCTGCTTCCACATTCTGAACAAACCAATCCTGGAATAAACTTCCTGTACAGTAGTCTAGGGGAAAAAACCAGGCACTCTTCTGTAATATTTGAGTGGACCTCTGTCATTCTGGATAAATAAATTTAAATTAAGCCCTATGGTTGCCTCATCCAGAATTATCTTGTCTGATCAGATATGCTGTGTTCTTTTATCCACAAGGATGCAGGAGTTCCCTTTTGCTGTTTTCACTGCTAACTCTGGATGTGAATAGCAAGTTTATAAGCTTCTTATCACTTGGGTGTATTAGTGCCGTCTCCATACAGCTTAGGCTTTTTCTCTAACCAATACTTGGCTGAGGTTACGATGCTCCTCACGTGGTCCAGCACTTGTACTTCAGAGTGTTCAGTTTGTGCCACAGTTTTTTGTGTTGGTTTAACATTTGTAGGTTAAGCAGTTTGCAAAAGTCTGTTTTAAGACAATTACCTTCGTGATGGGCAAATCTTGAAAGAGAACATAACAAGTGGCTAGAAATGGGAACATGGATTTAGTCCATGTGCTCTGGGCTTCCAGTCTGTCTATATATATACACACACATACAGTATGCAGCCCAGAAAATCCACTGGAACATCTGGTTAGGATCACTTGTTGCTGTAAGTTGTAGGAAACTCCACTCCTTTATATGACATGATTATGGGGAGTATGTGGGAACACAGTGGTGTGATATCAGATTAGAATGGATCCTGGAAGTGGTGAATAGGTGAATACTTATGCATATTTTTTGGTACTGTATACTTTCACACTGTGCCATAATGGATTTGAAGGGCCACCAATGTTCTACCTCCTCATGATACAGCCTTTCATTGCCCTGAGGTAATGTCCTCAGGCACTTTTTTAAAAATTTTATTTATTTAATGATACAGAGTGGAAGAGGCCCTTGCAGCCACATAGCCCAGCAACCTGTTGCATATTTTCACAGTGTGTGTGTGCACAGCCACCTCTGACACTTGTGCTTCATATTCTGTTTAAATGCTTTTGAAATTTTCTGCCTAATTTAACAGTGCTTTAAAGTCAGAGGTATGGCATTATGTATCGTTGAAGAGTTTTTCGTACAGAAAGAAGATCAAGGCTCTATGTACAGTTTCTGAAATTCTGTAGTGTATGTTATATATTCATCAGGTTGGAATGTACCTGCAGAATTCAGCCTGTTGAATGGGACTAGTATGTTGAAGATGCTGCATTAAATAGATTGATAACACTACATTTATTAAATCCTAGGCTCCATAACCTCTTGGGTTGAATGTGTATAACACTAAGGGTTAGTTGTCCATAATAGATAGAAAATTAATACTCTCTTCAATAGCTTGAGCAGAACTTAATCAATGGAAATTGGTAGGGCTAATTAGCAAACTTTAATTAGAAAATAGCTTTTTATTTTAACAGCATCTATTCATTTACTAACCACAGCAGTTGTAATAGAATTGGCTTGTAATTTTGGTAAATGAAAAGAAAACGTTTGTAAGTATTCCATGTCCAGTGGGAGGATGTACTTGTGATTAAGGTCTGCAAGGATTCCTATTCCCTGTTCCAAAAGCAAAAATACAGTAAACAGATTGTAATTCCATTCATACCAGAATGCAATACATGAAGTAAGAAAATATTTTGATTGCAGGAAAGATGTATTTGTTAGAATAGAAAAGTAGAAATCAGAATTTAAAAACCAACAATTGCAAGGACCAGGGATTTCAAAATGGAATGATCCAGGTTAATGTGTCTGTAAATGAATTCTGATTGTTACTGGTTGTGATTTCTTGCAGTGAGGAAATTACTGTTAACCAGCACACTACTTAAGTTCAGATTTCCTCTCATGAAAAGCTGCATGCAAAATAAATCTGTTATTAATAATTTTAAAGTTGGGCGGGGGGGGGGGGGACTCCTGGTAAGACCAAGCTTACCTGGTCATTACTGTCTGTTTCTCAATTCAGATTAAAACCTTGTTTTGTTTAACTTGGTTTTGATGGTCACTCCAAAAATGGTGTGTTGTGTGCTCGCGCACGCACGCACGCACGCACACACACACACACACACATGCATTCCCTTTTGACCTATAGCATTCCAAACCTTTGCTGTTTCCTCTGTTCATGCAGATGGTGCCTCTGTTACTTTCCACTTCCATTTCAATTAAACCTTGCTGCAGCTTACAGAAAAGGTGAAGATTGGAAAATTACAGGTTGAGAAAATGTGGGCACCTGGCTTAAACTGCAGAGCTAAATGTAAATCTGCACTGTGGCAGATAACCTGGTCTGACTTCAACAATTATACTTTTATTTTTAAGCTAATCTTTAGATGGTTTAGTTGATATACTAGATGAGGGAGTGAACACATCCATTATGGAAGCTGTCAGTTATGTCAGTGATTAATCATATGTGAATTTTAATTGGGAAATAATTTTGGATTGCATTCCCAAAACAAGTGAATAGTAAAATCCAAGTAATAAATACATTTTGATTATCTGCACTTTTTGAGCAGACTAAAGACATCCTTAATGAAGTTTTTTTCACTCCACATCAAGATTTTACTCACCTTCCACTCCTGATCATCCTGTTCCATCGGTCAATCCTGCTGTCGGGTATTTTTCAAACTTACCAGGACTAATACAGTCGAGTACACAGTCATTAAATGATCAGCTAATGGAATTTAAAACTACACAAACACGTAGGTGGCCACCATTTTATTTGCATTTATCTTAAGGCCAGATTTTCTTTTCATAAACTGCAACCACTGGTACCATGATCGGTGCAGAGATGGTGGGCCACAGGATAGATTGTTGTGTACAGAGATGGTGGGCCACAGGACAGATTATTGTGTGTAGAGATGGTGGGCCATGGGACAGATGGTTGTGTACAGAGATGGTGGGCCACGGGACAGATGGTTGTGTACAGAGATGGTGGGCCACGGGACAGATTGTTGTGTACAGAGATAGTGGGCCACGGGACAGATTGTTGTGTATAGAGATGGTGGGCCACGTGACAGATTGTTGTGTACAGAGATAGTGAGCCATGGGACAGATTGTTGTGTACAGAGATGGTGGGCCATGGGATAGGCTGTGTGTACAGAGATGGTGGGCCACAGGACGGGTTTGCTGTGCTGTACTAGTGACTGTAGTTGGGAGACAAACTTGCATAGTCCATTTTAAAAAAACAAGTGCACCGTCCTCTCTAATGTTTGGCCAAGTACTAGAATTTCAATAATTGTTTAATCATGAGCACAACATTTAGATTTGAAGGAAAATGGTGCTTGTGTTAGTTTGGTTACTAACACTGTTAGCGAGTGAGAAAATTATGGACAATCACTACTTTATAACTAGTACATAATTTAGGCTGACCCAAGTGATGTTTATGGGGTTGATTTTCTCGGTCAGGGCTTTAAGCAAGGTGTACTGTAAGTCTGTTGAGGTATGCTTTAAAGACTTTAGAGTGGATCATAGGCTGACCTGGCCAACATTCCTCTCTTTCCTGTGTGTCACACTCATTGTTAGTTACATAAATTGGCTGCTTTTATTTACCCACATAACAATCAATGCATTTCAATATAATTGTAAGTGTGAAGCTCGAGACATTCAGGAGATGTAATTAGGTGCTATGTGAATGCAATTTTTTTATTATTGTAACATAACAAGGTATTTATCAATGTAACTAATTGTGTTGCAAGAATTCTGTAAATATGGATGTAAGCTGGACTGTGAAGACTCCAGAGCATGACTGAAACAGCTAATGAGGAAAATTTTCTTAATGTTATTTCATAAAATGTAGAAAACATGACTTACCAATTTTAAAACTCATGGTGTGTTCAAGTGCTTGTCTCCATAATGGAACTTTTCCTATCATCTTGTGGTTCATTGTGACTAAAGGATATCTTTTTTAAATGGCAAGCAATGATTTGCTAATGAATTTATCGAAACCTGTTTGTAAAGTTATACCAGTGTTATTTGTATTTTAATATTTTTCAATGAAAGGTGCATCACCTAACAATTGATGAGAATTATTTTTAGTATGAATACTCTGTAAATACAGCAAACTGATTAAAAAGCCTGTTTGCTGCAGTGTTTCATTTGGTTAGATGGTCGTGTGTGAATACAGGTGATGAAGCTTAACATCTGATTAGTAATCACAAGTTTTGACTTCTCCACCTTCTCTTTCGTGCTCTTAAACATAACTTCTGTTCCCTATGTTTAATCCATTTGTTCAGTTTTAGTCATACCTGTTAATTTCACATCCCTAATGCACTTACAGCACCATTCTTGTTATTCCATGCCATGTGCTTAAAATGAAAAGATGGCCTGTGGACAGATTTGACTGGAAAATGACAGACTTCTGTCCATTCAAGTAGTTGGGCTGTTGGTCCTAGTCTTCAGGACTATAGACCCAAGCTTATCTTCTGTACACGTAGTGAATGACCTAGTTGAGATGTTTATGACTAAACGGTTTGGTAAGAGAAGCACTCCTGAGGTGGAGAAGTTCAAAGCACCGTGGCATAATTGCAAGCTGTTCAGGGACTTTGATCATTTGAAATTTAAATCTGAGGTTCGATTTTTAAGATGAGCTCATTTATTGCAGATATGAAGGGAATGGAATTAAAGAACTGTCTGCTCAGTAACATAACACGAAGCGTTGTTACATACAGGCTATATGGGCCAAAAGGCTGTTTTTGTGCTCTGTGACTCTGTTTTGTCAGTTTAACTCCATTGTTGATTATCGGTCCCTGAATCACAAAGACCTGCTTTCCTCCCCGTTACCATCTGAATTCCAGTACTTTATCTGGCTCTCTGCATCAGCATTGTATGCCATCTGGTCCTATTTTACAAGAAAAGGCTTCCTTCCCTTCATTTGCATGTGACACTAAACCAAAATGTCAATTGTGTGTTACAGTCTTCTGCAAGGCTTTTTACTCTGAGGTTCCCAATCCAAGAATCAGCAACAAGTTCTCTCCTCATCGAGAGAAAGAGTGAGTGGGCAACCGTTCACCTACAGAAAACTCTGTCCATACATCCGTCATAGCCAAAACCTGATGTTCCATCTTCTGCAATGTCTCAGTTGGCAACACCGGCCTGAAATCAGTCGTCCACAGGGCTGCACCCCAGAGAAGCCAACTTCCAAGCCAGGCCTGGAGAATGTCTTTAAACAAATGGGAATTCATCTACCATTTGAAAAAAAAACACATTTGTGTGCCACTTGAAGACCAGGACCTCAATAGAACCCCACCACCCTGAAAAAGAAAAAAAGACGTTAAAGAGATTAAGCTGTTATTGCAGATGAGCTCAAAGTAGCAGCCATTTGGCATCACCTTAACTTTTTAGATTTGCCGTATAAAAAGGCATTATGTGAAAGAACTGAAGCAAGAGACTTTATTGATGGCCTACCTTTCACTGCCCCAGAAAACTCCTTACGCAATTAATTACAAACGAGATATTCATCCATGTTGGAAATCCAAGCAACACACGCAGAATGCTGGACGAACTCAGGAGGCCAAGCAGTGTCTTTGGGGGTGGGGAAGAAAGTACAGTGGCATTTTGGGCTGAGACCTTTCTGCAAGACTGGAGAACAAAAGATGAGTAGAGTTAAAAGGTGGGGTGAGAGGAGAGAAACACAAGGTGATAGGTGAAACTGGGAAGGAGAGGTATTAAGTAAAGAGCTAGGAAATTGATTCCTGAAAGAGATTCAGGGCTGGAGAAGAGGAAATCTTAATACGAGAGACGGAAGGCTATGAAAGACAGAAAAGGGGGGGAGAAGACCACCAGAGGGAGGTGATGGGCTGGCAAGGAAAGGAGGGGAGTGGAGAAATCTATGTTCATGCCATCAGGTTGGAGGCTACCCAGATGGAATACAAGGGTTTGCTCCAAAAAAGAATAGCCTCATTGTGACAGTAGAGGAGGCCATGGATTGACATGGGAAGTGGAGTATGCCTCATGATCCACTCCTCTTGGTGCACAAATTCTGTCCCAATTCTGCTCACCAGGTCTGGAATATCTTGCAGTTAAGTGCTGTCCATTTTACCTTATTGCGGGAGATTTCTATGATCAGTTTGATAGCGGTATACATTCCATTTCAGGCCAATGGTCAATCAGGCTTTAGATATCTGAACAGTGGATCAACATACACGAAACAGCACATCCTAACACCTTCACCATCATTTTAGGGGATTTTAACCAGGCCAGTCTGAAAAAATTTAACTAAACAATTAACATCAACAGGTCACTTGCAATACCAGAGGAACCAACACACTGGGCCATTGTTATACCACCATCAAGAATGCTGCTAATACTATTCCATGCCCTCACTTTGGGAAATCTGATCACCTGGCTGTACTACTTCTCCCTAAGTATAGGCAGAGACTGAAATGTGCAGCACCAGCAGTGAGGACCAAGAACATATGGACAAGAGAAGCACGGGAGCATTTACAGGACTGCTTTGATTTGGTGGACTGGACTATATTCAGGGATTCAACTTCAAACCTGGTTGAGTATGCTGCAGTTGTTGCCTATTTCATTACTGTGTGGATGAGTGTATGCCTGCAAAGGCTTGCTGTACATTCCCAAACCAAAAGCCGTGGATGAACCAGGAGGTACATTGTCTACTGAAGGCTTGCTCTGTGGTATTCAAGTTTGGTGACCCAGGTCTGTACCAGAAAACCAGGTATAGCTTGCAGAAGGCTATTTCAAGGGCAAAGAAACAATTTCAATCAAAGTTGGAGGCAACATCAGATGTATGACATCTCTGCCAGGGTTTGCAAGATATTAATTTCTAAAAAGCAAAACCGTAGAAAAAGCAAATTAATAGCATGAATGGCAGTGATGCTTCACTACCAGATGAACTCAACTCCTTCTATACCTCCTTTGAAAGGAAAAATATAACTGCAACTGTGAAGATATCTGCTGCACCTGATGACCCTGTGATCTCTGGGAGGTCAATATTAGGCTCTCTTTAAAGGTGGTGAACCTTCACAAGGCAGTAGACCCTGACAGTACCTGGTATGGCTCTGAAAACCTCTGCCAACCAACTGGTGGGAGTATTCAAGGACATTTTTAACCTCTCACTGCTACGAGCGGAAGTTCCTACTTCAAAAAGGCAGCAATTATACCAGTGCCTAGGAAGAATAATGTGAGCTGCCTTTATGACTAGCACCCAGTAGCACTCACATCTACAGTGATAAAATGTTTTGAGGGGTTCGTCATGACTAGACTGAACTTCTACCTCAGCAAGGATCTGGACCCACTGCAATTTGCCTATTGCCACAATTGGTCAACGTCAGATCCGATCTTCACACGGCCTTAGACCACCTGGACAATACAAACACCATGCTGTTCATTGACTATAGCTCAACATTTAACACCATCATTCCCACAGTCCTGGTTGATAAGTTACAGAACCTTGGCCTCTGTACCTCCCTCAGCATTTGGATCCTCAACTTCCTAACCAGAAGACCACAATAATGTGATAATATCTCCTCCTCACTGACAGTCAACACTGGTGCATCTTGGGTGTGTGCTTAGTCCACTGCTCTACTCTCTCTATACCCATGATTGTGTGGCTAGGCTTAGCTCAAATACCATCTATAAATTTGCTGATGATATAACCATTGGTAGAATCTCAGATGGAAACGAGACTGTACAGGAGCAAGATATACCAATTAGTGGAGTGGTGTTGCAGCAACAACCTTGCACTCAACGTCAGTAAAACAAAAGCAGATAGTGAACTTCAGGAAGGGTAAGATGAAGGAACACGTACTGATCTGATAGAGGGATCAGAAGTGGAGGAGTGAGCAGTTTCAAGTTCCTGGGTGTCAAGATCTCCGAGGACATAACCTGATCCCAACATATCGATGCAGCAATAAAAAACATATCCATTCATTGTACATATAGTGTAATTGATTTACTTATTAATTTTTTCTTCTATATATTACAATGAACTGCTGCTAAGTTAACAAATTTCATGATACACGCTGGTGATAATAAACCTGATTCTGCTTCTGAATAAAAATGGATGGCCATTACGGAGTAGGTGCTCGGTGAAGCAGTCTCCCAATCTACATCTGGTCTCACCAATATACAGGAGGCCACACTGGGAGCATCAAGTACCATATATGACCCCACCAGGCTCACAGGTAAAGTGTTACCTTACCTGGAAGGACTGAGGCCCTGATTTGTAGTGAGGAGGTGATGTGGGCGTGGGTGTAGCACTTGTTTCGCTTGCAATGATAAGTGCCAGGAGGGAGATCAGCGGGGAGGGATGAATGGACAAGGAAGCCGCTTAGGGGAGCGATCCCTGCAGGGGGGAGGAGGGGAAGATGTGCTTGGTGGTGGAATCCCACTGAAGATTGTGGAGGTTCCGGAGAATTATGTGCTGGACGTGAAGACTGGTAGGGTGGTAGGTGAGGGCCAGAGGAACCCTATACCTGTTAGGGTAATGGGAGGATCAGGTGGAAGCAAACGTGTGAAATAGAAGAGCTACGATTGAGGGCAGTGTTGATGGTAGAGGAAGGGAAGCCCCTTTGAAAAAGGAGGACTTATCCTTCATTCTGGAATGAAAAGCCTAGATGCAGTGGATGGAGGATTGAGACTGTTACTTGTAAAAACATCATCCCCTTCTCTTAATTCTTCCGTCTCTGCCACGTTTGCTTTCAAGATGAGGTCTTTCATTCTGGAACGAAGGAGGAGTACCCTTTTCCTCCTCTCCTTATTTCTTTGCCTGCCCATTGCCTTCCCCGGTGGTTCTCCTCCCTTTTTCTTCCATGCCCTTCTGTTCTGTCCTATCGGACTCCCCCCCCCCCCCCCCCCCCCCCATCTCCAGCCCTGTATCTCTTTCAGCAATCAGCCTCTGAGCTCCACCCTCCTGGTTTCACCTATCACTTGGTATTTCTTCCTCCCCTCCCCCACCTATTATAACTCTGGACTCCTTATTTATGTGTTTTCTCTCCAGTTGTGCTGAAGGGTCTCAGCCGGAAATGTTGACTGTATTTTTTTCTGTAGATGCTGCCTGGCCTACTGAGCTCCTGAGACAATTTGTGTGTGTTACACAATTAATTAAATACTTCTGAAATGTGAGCAGTGAAGCAGTCAATTGTGATAGGATTGAGCTTTCGGCATTAGCCAGTTGATTCATGTTATGTAGTGAATGACAAACATTTGCCAGAATGTGGATGATATCCACCATTCTTCTTGAATCTTTTTTTTTCAATCTTTTTATTAAGTTTCATATATATATAAAGAAAAACATAACACAATAATGAATAGGTTATGAATACAATAGACTTGAAATTACATTGATAATAAGATAATAATATCCTATTAAACCATCAACAGAAAAAAGTACATTAATCAATCAAGTCTGTATAACTATATATGAAAATAAAACAAAAATAATTGTCAAAAAAGAAAAAAGAATTAAAAATAAGTAAAAGAAAATGTATATTGATAAAAAAAAAAGCACTAAACTAAACTAACATGGGCAATAGTAACAGTTTATAAGTATGTGATAGTGTCAAAAAAACTCCGGAACTCCATACCTGAACAAGAATAAGCAGAAAGAAGGTCTGGAAAAGGTCAGATTAATTCATATGAAAATGTCGAATAAACGGTCCCCAAGTTTCTTCAAATTTGACTGATGAGTCAAAAATAGTGCTTCTGATTTTTTCCAAACTTAGATATGAAATAGTTTGGGAAAGCCACTGAGACGTGGTAGGAGGATTTACTTCTTTCCAGTTTTGTAATATAGACCTTCTGGCCATTAATGTTACAAAAGCAATCATTCGTCTGATTGAAGGGGAAAACTGAATACCATCCTCATTTGGTATACCAAAAATTGCAGTAATAAAATGAGGTTGTAAATCGATATTCCAAATAGAAGAAATGGTAACAAATATGTCCTTCCAATAGTTATGTAAAGTGGGACATGACCAAAACATGTGGGTCAATGAAGCCACTTCTAGATGACACCTGTCACATTGAGGGTTAATATAAGAGTAAAATCGAGCAAGCTTATCTTTAGACATATAAGCTCTATGTACAATTTTAAATTGTATTAAAGCATGTTTAGTACATATAGAAGAGGAATTAACCATTTGTAAAATTTTTTCCCATTTATCTGTTGAAATATTATATCGAAGTTCTTTTTCCCATTCTTGTTTAATTCTATCTGATATTTCTGGTTGTATCTTCATAATCATATTATAAATAAAAGCTACTAATCCCTTCTGACAAGGGTTTAAGGTAAAAATCAAATCTGAGAAATCCACTGAAGTTGAATTGGGAAAAGATTCTTCTTGAATCTTTTAAGTCCACTCATAGGAACAGATGCCAACTGTGGCAGTGTAGCTGTTGCAGCTTCCATTATCTTGTTGGCCTTTAAAATCCAGGTCATAGCAAATTTTCCCATTGTGTCAGCTCTATTTTGGGGTTAAGACCTAAACTCCCTGTCAAACTAACTGCCAGAAGAACTCGGCATTAGAGAAGGCAAAGATATGGTCAACATTGCAGGTCCTGCGGTTGTATTTTGGTCTAGATGTAGAAGCAATAGTGTCTTGTGTCTTAAATGTATTTTTGGTTTCTCCTTATTTACGGCCACCATTCTCAATTTTGAACAACTCTATCAAATCTTTTCATCTTTAAAGTTCCAGAAATAACATTGTTATTTCCACATCCCTGAAAACATCTGCTTTCCCCCCTTCCCCTTCCTCTATTCTCCACTCTCACCTGCCTGTTACATCCCGAGTCCCCTTTCTCCTATTGCACATTTTCCTGTCCTATCAGATTCCTTTTCCAGCTCTTTACCTTTCTCACCCATCTGGCTTCACCTCTCACCTTCTAGCCTCCTTCCCACCCCCCCCCCTTTTATTCTGGTGTCTTCCCTCTTAATTTCCAGTCCAAAACGTTGACTACCTATTCATTTCCATAGGTGCTTCCTGACCTGAATTCCTCCAGTATTTTGTGTGCATTGCTTTGGATTTCCAGCATCTGCAGACTTCCTCATGTTTACGTACCCACTCTGAGACCTGACATCATGTTCTAACGTGTGGTGCTAAGAATTTTAATACTCAGTTAAAGCAATGACTTGCATTTGTATTCCAAGCCTCTATTCATAAAGATAATTCTCTGCATCTTGTGGTGATTGGGCAGCTAGCCACTTGCCTCCTGAGAACTCTCCTAGAGAGATTCAGTTAACACCCTTCTATCTTGTACGCTAGTCCAACAGTGCATAATGCACTTTGATGTTTGTTCCTGTATCATCTGGGTTGTAATGAAATGACATAAAGAAGGAATTGTGTTTTCTTTTTGTTTCTTAGTCAAGTTGTCCCTGATTCCTTTCCAGGAAAAATTAAGCATGTAGAAGTCAGACATTCAGGTCATTGTTAATTGTGATTATTGTGATAATTGTCATTGTGATTATTGTTAATCAACTTCCCAATATTTCCATTTCTGATTCTGATGTTAGTGTCAGCTTGGAGGTTGTCAGTTATGTGACATTTGGTTGGACCTCAGGAGTAATGGCACCATAATGTAGGTTTTTGTCAGGGCATATTTGTTAACGTATTTGTTAAATTGTCAGGGTTTATAGATCAGACCAGTTATCCATACCAAATTCTGCATAAAGCAAACCTCTGACAAGGGCATAACAAACATTTTCAGTCCATCTTTATAAGTCTTCCAGTCTAACTCTGTGTAGAGATTTACCCTTGGTGTTTTACTGTAGCCCTTGGAGAATAATAACCCAGCCCAGGGCAAACACATACCATTACCGAACTGGTCTTTAAGGCTTCCAGGGATAAATACCATGGCATCTGGGAAATTTAAATAAATCTGGAATAAAACCCTAAAATTGTGATGCTATCAAATTTGCATAATCTGCTTTATTCATGTCTTTCAGAGAAGGCAACTTGTCACCTGTGTGTGATTCCACACATACCAACACCACCTGTGCATGTGCTTATTAGGCATGAGAAGTCGATTCTGACCCACCATCTTGTGAATAGGGATTTTTTTTAAAAACACCACTCTGAATCTCAATTTTGCTATTGAGTGAAGAAAAGTGACAAACAATGTTTAGCTGAGGATTTTAATTTTCATTTTAAAACAAATTGCAGGAAGCCATTGTTACCCAGAAAAGTGAATAGAGTTCTATGAGGAGCACTAGAGGCACTACCACACCCCCATCGAGAGAGATAGTATGCACAGTTACTCTCTCTGTTCTAGCTCTGAAAACCACTTAACATCTGGCTAACCCAAGCATCAAAGAACTGAGTAAGGCTGAGATGAGGAATAGCAAGCCAGTGTGGAATAATCTCACAGCTAAAGATTTTAAGAGTAGATGTAGAGAGGATGTTTCCTATAGTGAGGGAATCTGGGTCCAATGGGCACAGCCTCAAAACAGAAGGTCCCTTCAGAACAGAGATCAGGAGGAATTACTTCAGTTAGAGGGTCCTGATGAAGGGTCTCGGCCCAAAACGTCAACAGTGCTTCTCCTTATAGATGCTGCCTGGCCTGCTGTGTTCCACCAGCATTTTGTGTGTGTTTTAGTTAGAGGGTGGTGAGTTTGTGGAATTTGCCATGGATGGCTGTGGAGGCCATCATTGGGTATATTTAAAGAAAGGTTCTTGAATAGCAAGAACATCAAAGGATACAGGGAGAAGTTGGGAGAGTGAGGTTAAGAGGATCAGTGGCTGTCGTCAGAGTGATGATCTTGAGGCTTTAGTTCTTCGAGGCTTCTGCAAAGAGAAACTTTAGTCAGAGAAAGCAAAGGGAAGAAAAGCTCAGGGTGAAGTTTTTTTCCTTCCCTTCTTTATATTTGCTCAGCTGGGATTGTGGAGATGCCAGGCAGGATAGTTGAATGCTCCTTTTGCAGGATCTGGGAAGGCAGGGAACCTCCAGTTGTTAACAGGGACACAACTGTAAGAAGCACATCCAGCTTCAGCTTCTAACAATCCGCATTAAGGAGTTGGAGCTGGAACTGGATAACCTTTGGATCATTTGGGAGGCTGAGGTAGTTACACCCAAGGTGCAGGACATAGGAAACTGGGTGACAATCAAGAAGGGGAAACAGGTTAAGGAGCCTGTGTAGAGAAGTCCTATGGCCATCTCCTCAACAACAAGTATATCACTTTGGATACTGCCAGGGGATGACCTAACAGAGGAAAGTCACAGTGGGTTTTTGCCATTGAGTCTGATTCTGTGACTCGGAAAGGGGGATAAACTGCACACCATGATGATAAGGGATTTGTGACAGAAGGTTCTGAGGGCGAGAATGTAATTCCAGATGGTATGTTGCCTCCAGGGTGCCAGGGTCTAGGATATCTCAGATCGAGTCCTGGGCATTCTTAGTGGGAGCTAGAAGTCATGGTCCATGTAGGTACCAATGGCATGGGTAGGACAGATGAGGTTCTGCATAGCGAGTTCAAGGAGCTAGATGCTAAATTAAAGGGCAGGACCTCCAAGGTTGTGTTCTCAGGATTGCTACCCATGCCACATGCTAGTAAGACCAGAAGTAGGAAGATTATACAGTTTAATATGTGGCTAAGGAGTTGGTGTAGGAGTGAGGGCATAAGGTTTTTGGATCATTGGGCTCTCTTCCAGGGAAGGTGGGGCCTGTACAGAAGGGACAGTTTGCACCTGAATTGGAGGGAGACTAATATCCTAGCAGGATGGATTGTTAATGCTGCACTTGGGTTTTAAACTAGAGTTGCAGGCAGATGGGAACCAGAGTGCCAGAACAGTTGTGGAGGCAGATGTTGGTAAGACCTCAATATTAGGAATCAGAAGTTGGAGCATGGTGCAACTAGTGTCCTGGGCTGCAAATATTTCAATGCAAGAATATCACAGGAACATCTGATTTATAATGATAAAGATGAGATAGCTGGTTTACAAACAGAGGCAATGATGTAGTGAGGAGAGGTTGTTGATGGGGCAAAATTGCATCAACAGGATGAGTTGCAGTGTAAAAAGCAGACAGAACTGAAGGTGTTATATCTGAATGCACGTAGAATACAGAATAAGGTAGATGAACTTGCAGCACAGTTGCAGATTGGCAGGTATGATGTTGGCATCACTGAATCATGGCTGAAAGAAGATTTATAGCTTGGAGCTTAATGTCCAAGGATACACTTTGTATCAAAGGGATAGGTAGGAAGGCAGAGGGGGCGCCATTGCCCTGTTGCTAAATAATAAAATTATATCATTAGAAAGAGGTGACATAGGGTCAGAAGGTGTTGATTCATTGTTGATAGAGGAAAAGAACTGCAAGGGTAAAAGTTCCCTGATGGGAGTTATATACGGACTCCCAAACAGTAGAAGGGATATGACCTACAAGTTACAATGGTAGATAGAAAATGCATGCCTAAAGGGCAATGTTACAATAGACAATAGGTGCAGAAGCAGACCATTTGGCCCCTTGAGCCTTCACTGCCATTTTGAGATCATGGCTGATCAACTACTATCAATACCCAGTTCCTGCCTTGTCCCCATATCCCTTGATTCCCCTATCCATAAGATACCTATCTAGCTCCTTCTTAAAAGCATCCAGAAAATTGGCCTCCACTGCCTTCTGAGGCAGTGCATTCCAGACCCCCACAACTCTCTGGGAGAAGAAGTTTTTCCTTAACTCTGTCCTAAATGACCTACCCCTTATTCTCAAACCATGCCCTCTGGTACTGGACTCTCCCAGCATCTGGAACATATTTCCTGCCTCTATCTTGTCCAATCCCTTAATAATCTTATATGTTGCAATCAGATCCCCTCTCAATCTCCTTAATTCCAGCGTATACAAGCCCAGTCTCTCTAACCTTTCTGCGTAAGACAGTCCAGACATCCCAGGAATTAACCTCGTGAATCTATGCTGCACTTCCTCTACAGCCAGGATGTCCTTCCGTAACCCTGGAGACCAAAACTGTACACAATACTCCAGGTGTGGTCTCACCAGGGCTCTGTACAAATGCAAGAGGATTTCCTTGCTCTTGTACTCAATTCCCTTGGTACTAAAGGCCAACATTCCATTAGCCTTCTTCACTACCTGCTGCACTTGCTCATTCACCTTCAGTGACTGATGAACAAGGACTCAGAGATCTCTTTGTATTTCTCCCTTACCTAACTCTACACTGTTCAGATAATAATCTGCCTTCCTGTTCTTACTCCCAAAGTGGATAACCTTACACTTATTCACATTAAACGCCATCTGCCAAGTATCTGCCCACTTACCCAGCCTATCCAAGTCACCCTGAATTCTCCTAACATCCTCATCACATGTCACACTGCCACCCAGTATAGTATCATCAGCAAATTTGCTGATGTTATTTTCTATGCCTTCATCCAAATCGTTAACGTAAATGGTAAACAGCTGTGGTCCCAATACCGAGCCCTGTGGTACCCCACTAGTCACCACCTGCCATTCCGAGAAACACCCATTCACCGCTACCCTTTGCTTTCTGTCTGCCAACCAGTTTTCTATCCATGTCAATGCCTTCCCCCCGATTCCCTGAGCTTTGATTTTACCCACCAATCTTCTATGTGGGACCTTATCAAATGCCTTCTGAAAATCGAGGTACACTACATCCACTGGATCTCCCTTGTCTAACTTCGTGGTTACATCCTCAAAAAACTCCAACTGATTAGTCAAGCATGATTTACCCTTGGTAAATCCATGCTGGCTCAGCCCAATCCTATCACTGCTATCTAGATATGCCACTATTTCATCCTTAATAATGGACTCTAGCATCTTCCCCACCACCGATGTCAGGCTGACAGGTCGATAGTTCCCTGTTTTCTCCCTCTCTCCTTTCTTAAAAAGTGGGATAACATTAGCCATTCTCCAAACCTCAGGAACTGATCCTGAATCTAAGGAACATTGGAAAATGATTACCAATGCATCCACAATTTCCAGAGCCACCTCCTTTAGTACCCTAGGATGCAGACCATCTGGACCTGAGGATTTGTCAGCCTTCAGTCCCATCAGTCTTCTCATCACCGTTTCCTTCCTAATATCAATCCGTTTCATTTCCTCTGTTACTCTATGTCCTTGGCCCATCCAAACATCTGGGAGATTGCTTGTGTCTTCCTTAGTGAAAACAGATCTAAAGTACTCATTAAATTCTTATGCCATTTCTCTGTTTTCCATAACAATTTCACCCAATTCATTCTTCAAGAGCCCAACATTATTCTTAACTATCTTCTTTCTCTTCACATACCTAAAAAAGCTTTTGCTATCTTCCTTTATATTCCTGGCTGGCTTGCGTTTGTACCTCATTTTTTCTCCCCAGTTAAGTTCTGTTGTTCCTTAAAAACTTCCCAGTCATCTGTCATCCCACTCACCTTAGCTCTGTCATATTTCCTTTTTTTTAATGCTATGCAATCTCTGACTTCCTTTGTCAACCACTGAGGCCCCTTTTCCCCCCTTTGAATCCTTCCTTCTCTGGGGGATGAACTGATTTTGCACCTTGTGCATTATTCCCTAGAATACCTGCCATTGCTGTTCTACTGCTGTTTCTGCTAGGCTATCCGTCCAGTCAACTTTGGCCAGCTCCTCCCTCGTGGCTCCATAGTTTCCCCTGTTCAACTGCAACACTGACACCTCCGAGCTGCTCTTATCCTTTTCAAACTTCAGATAAAAACTTATCATATTATGATCACTACCTCCTAATGGCTCCTTTACTGCAAGATCGCTTATCAAATCCTGTTCATTACATAACACTAAATCCAGAATAGTCTTGTCCCTGGTCGGCTCTCGTACAAGCTGTTCCAATAATGCATCCCGTAGGCACTCTACAAACTCCCTATCCTGTTGTCCAGCACCAACCTGATTCTTCCAGTTCACCTGCATGTTGAAATCCCCCATAACTACTGCGATATTACCTTTGCCACATGCCAATGTTAACTTCTTATTCAACTTGCACCCAATATCCATGCTACTGTTTGGTGGCCTGTAGACAACACCCATTTGGGTCCTTTTGCCCTTACTGTTCCTCAGTTCTATCCACACAGACTCTACTTCTCCTGACCCTATGTCCCCCTTGCAAAGAACTGAATCTCATTCCTCACCAACAGAGCCACCCCACATTCCCCTCTGCCCACATTTCTGTCCCTACGATAGCACGTATACCCTTGTACATTCATTTCCCATACAATAGTCATAGGGGGACTTCAATATGCAGGTAGATTGGGAAAATCTGGTTAGTGCTGGATTCCAGGAGGGGGGAATTTCTAAAGCATCTATGAGATTACCTTTTAGAGCAGCTCGTGCTTGAGCCCACGAAGAGATCAGCTATTCTGGATCGGGTGTTATGCAATGAGCCAAAATTGATTAGACAGCTTAAGGCTAAAAAATGCTCTTGGGGAAAGTGATCATATAATATGATCAAATTTGCCCTAAAAATCTGTGAAGGAGATGCTGAAATCAGATAGATCACTTTTACAGTGGAGTAAAGGGAATTATAGAGGCATGAGAGAGGAGCTGGCCAAAATTGATTGGAAAAGATCACTGGCAGGGATAACAGCAGAGCAGCAATAGCTGGAATTTCTGGAAGTAATTCAGAAGGATATATACACCCCAAAGAGGAAGAAGTAGTCTAAAGGTTAGCTGACACAACTGTGGCTAATGAGAAGTCAAAGCCAACTTAAAAGCCAAAGAGAGGGCAATAATAGAGCAAAGATTAGTAGGAAGTTAGAGGATTAGTAAGCTTTTTAAAACCCAACGGAAGGTAACTAAAACCTTACCATATAATGTAGTACAATATGTTTGCATTCATTTCAAGAGGACTAAAATATAAAAGCAAGGATGTAATGCTGAGATTTTATAAAGCACTGGTGAGACTTCACGGCATATTGTGAGCAATCTTGGCCCCTTATCTTAGAAAGGATATGCTGAAACTGGAGAGGGTTTAAAGGAGGGTCATGAAAATGATTCCTGGATTGAATGGCTTGTCATGATTAGTGTTTGATGGTTCTGGGCCTGTATTCACTGGAATTCAGAAGTTTTGAGGGGTGACCTCATTGAAACCAATTGAATGGTGAAAAGCCTTGATAGAATGGATGTAGAGAGGATGTTTACTCTGGTGGGAGAGATTATGGTGAGACATGGCCTCAGAATAGAGGGGTGTCCTTTTATAAAGGAGATGAGAAGGAATTTCTTTAGCCAGAAAGTGATGAGTCTGTGAAATTCTTTGCTAGAGACAGCTGTGAAGGTCAAGTCTTTATGTATATATAAGGCAGAGGGTGAAAGATTCTTGATTGGTCAGGACATGAAGAGATACAGGAGGATGGCAGGATATCGGGGCTGAGAGGGAAAATTGGATCAGCCATGATGAAATAGCATATGGTCTAAATTAATTATTCCTTCCAAACCTGGCAGAGGACTTGTTCCTACAAGACTTGACAAAAACCATCCTTCTGGCACCATAGAAGTATAGTGGGCATCTCCCTACTGAGAAATGCTTTGTTTGACATAGTGAGTTAGGAGTACACATGACCTGGTTTTGAATATAATCACATCCTCTAGGTAGCTTTTTGGGCAGGAGGGTGAATGTTAATTTAAGAGATTGAGTATAGTAGTGGAATGGGGAGCATTCATTGAAACATGTAAGATTCTAAGGGGGCATGATCAGGTAGATGCTATAAGGATGTTTCCCCTTGTGGAAAGGGGTGGGGTGCATGGTCTATAACAAAAGAGCACAGCCTTGGTTTCTTTAATTTGGAAATGAAGATACTTTTCTCATGAAGGATAATTGAAATTCTCTATTTTAAGAACCGAGAAGCCAAGTTTGAATGTAGAGAGATTGTTATACTTCAAGAGAAACCAGAGGCATTGGAGAGCAAGTGGGGAAGTGGACTGAGCCCAGTATCAGATTAGCCATGAAAATCAAACAAGTAGTTGTAGACACCAGAGGCTGGTTCCACCCATTGCCCTCCGCCACGGAGAGTGACTGCCCTTCACATCAAGGCAGCTTTTCACAGAGGGTGTTATAAAGGCACCGTGGTAAAGCCAAACTTGGTGGGCATCAAAGCAGGAACCCTCTGGCTAGAGTGATATCTCATACAAAAGAAGGTGGTTGTGGTCACCCAAGATCAATCATCATAGCCTTAAGAGTGTACATACATTGTTCACAACAAGGCTCTTCCAACAATAACTCTGAAATTAAACTGCCAAAGTACAATAGGTGCATGGAGAGCCATCAGTAGTGATCTCCTCCAAGACGCACATCATTCTTAATAGTGAAATATAAGACCATAAGATTTTGGAGCAGAATTAGGCCATTTGGTTCATCAAGTCTGTTCCAGTATTTCGCCATGGCTGATCTATTTTCCCTGTCAGCCCCAGTCTCCAGCCTTCTCCCTGTATCCTTTAATGCCCTAAATAATCAAGAATCTATCAAGTTCTGCCTTAAATATACCCAATGACTTGGCTTCTATAATGAATTCCACAGATTCACCACTCTCTGGCTAAAGAAATTTCTCCTCATCTCCATTCTAAGAGATTACCCTCTCTTGTGAGGCTGTGTCCTCTGGTCTTAGACTCCCTGACCATAAGAAACATCCTCTCCACATCCAGTCTATGTAGACCTTTCAACATTCAATAGATTTCAACTATGTCACTCCCCATTCTGAATTTCAGTGAATACAGCCTGAGAGCCAACAAATGACAAGTCTTTCAATCCTGAAATCATTATTGTGAACCTTCTTTGAACCCTCTCTAATGTCAGCATATCCTTTTTTAGATTAGGGGCCTAAAACTGCTCACAATACTCCCAAGTGAGATCTCAACGGTACTTCATAACATTACACCCTTGCTTTTATATTATGGTCCTCTTGAAAAGAATATTAACATCATTTTTGCCTTTCCCACCATAGACTCAACCTGCAAATTAACCTTTAAGGAATCCTGCATGAGGACTTCCAAGTCCCTTTTCACCTCAGATTTTTGAAATTTCTCTCCATTTAGAAAATATTATACTTTTATTTCTTTTGCCAAAGTCCATGAAACTGTATTCCATCTGCTACTTCACCCATTCTCCTAATTTGTCTTTCCTTCTATAGCTTCCCTACTTCCCTAAAACTACCCACTCCTCCACCTATCTTCATATCATCTGCAAACTTGGCCACAAAGCCAACAATTCCAAGTCATTGGCGTATCACATAAAAAGCAGTCCCAACACAGTCCCAATTTTCCTGTGGAAAATTGCTAGTAACTGGCAGCCAACCAAAAAAAAAGGTCCCTTTATTCCCACCCTTTGCCTATTGCCAAACAGCCAATTCTCTATCTTGCTGGTATCTTCCCTGTAAGACCATGTGTTCTTAACTTGTTAAGCAGTCTCATGTGTGATACCTTATCAAAGGCCTTCTGAAAATCCAAGTACAGGATATCCACTGATTCTCCTTTGTTTATCCTGATTTTCTTCAAAAAATTCCAACAGATCTGTCAGGCAAGATTTTCCCTAAGGAAACCATGCTGACCATGGCCTATGTTATCATGTGCCTTCAAGTACCCTGAAACCACATCCTTAGCAATCGACACCAACATCTTCCCAACCACTGAGGTGAGACTAACTGGCCTGTAGTTTCCTTTCTTCTGCCTCTCTACCTTCTTGAAAAGTGGAGGACGTTTGCAATTTTTCTTTGCTCCGGAACCATACTAAAATCTAGTGATTCTTGAAATATCATTACTAATGCCTCCACAATCTCTTCAGCCACATCTTCCAGAACCCTGGGGTACACACCATCTGGTCCAGGTGACTTGTCTATCTTCTGAACTTTGCGGTTTCCTAAGAACCTTCTCCCTAGTAATGGTAACTTCACACACTTCATGACCCTGGAACTGGAACTTCCACCATACTGCTAGTGTCTTCCACAGTGAAGACTGATGCAAAATACTTAATTCAGTTCATCCACCATTTCATTGTCCCTCATTACTATCTCTCCAGCATAATTTTCTAGTAGTCCAATACTCATCTCATTTACACTTTTTACATCTGAGGAACATTTTGGTATTCTCTTTAATATCATTGGTTAGCTTACTTTTGTATTCGTATCTTTAACTTAATTTTTTTTTTAGTTGTCTTTTTTTGAAATCTTTCCAATCCTCTAACTTCCCACTTTTTTTTTGTTCTATTATATGCCCTCTCTTTGGCTTTTATGTTGGCTTTGACTTGTCAGTCGCAGTTGTGTCATTCTGCCTTTAGAATACTTCTTCCTCTTTGTGATGAGCCTGCACCTTCTGAAGTGTTCCCAGAACTTCCAGTCATTGATGTTGATGTACCATCAATAACCCACTCTGAGACGTAAGGCGAGATATCGGCTTTTATTGACTGGAAGAAGGAACAAGCAGTGAGTGACCACCATACTACATCCTGGAGACTGAGAGGCCGGGCTCAGGCCTTGATTGCCTTTATACAGGGGTCTGTGGGAGGAGCCACAGGAGCAGTCAGCAGGGGGCTTGACCAGACAGGTATATGTAGTTCTCCACAGATGTTTTGCCATCATCCCTGCCAGTGTTCTTTCCAATCAATTTAATTTTGGCCAGCTCCTCTCTCAAGCCTCTGTAATTCCCTTTACTCCACTCTAATATTGATACATCTGACTTTAACTTGACCTTCTCAAATTGCAGAGTGAATTCTGTCTTATTATGATCACTGTTTCCTAAGGATTATTGATGTTAAAGCTCTCTAATCAATCACTATTCTTGCAACTGTGATGAGATTAAATCCTGGAATCTGCTTCCCCCCCCCCCCCACCCAAAGGTACTACTGGAAGCATTTTAGCCAGAAGTAAGGCAGTGGTTCAAAATTTTGGCTCGCCTTCCCAAAGGCAGTAAGTCCTGGTGATATACAGAGCACAGAAAATTATATTTTCAGTGTTGTGGGTTAGGGAAGTTCGAGGCAGATGGTCATGCGATAGGACTTCCAGGAATACATTCAGAGTTGGCCCTGTTACTGGCTTATCAAAATAAATAACCAGTACACAGCAAGTTTTATACTAAACGTCACATAAGTACTACAGTCCAGAAACTGGATCACTCTCACTTTGTGATCCAGTGCTGTTTGCAAACTCATACAGTCATCTAAGTTCTGTTTGCCTTTCTGAATCAATCAACACACAGAGAGACTTTTTTGTGTTTTTATGTATTTAGAATTTGGATACAAGGCTCATCAACTGTGGAAAAGAATGAAGAACTCCATTTTTGTCACTGTTTTGGATGAGCTATAATTGGAAATTGAGTTGGAATCTAATTGGAACACATTCTGGCACAATTATGTTTTTGAAACATGATTCTGTCTGTTGCTAATGTGTGCTTTCCTTGCTCTGCTGATATATCTGGACTTGCAAAAAAAAATCTCTTCCTGGGTGGGGCATGTGAGGCACTGCCCTGTGAAATGCAAAATGCAACATGCCTGTAACCTCTGGGCTAGGGATTAATATTCTTCCCACAGATTTCTTTCACAAATCACCCCTCAGGAGCCTGCAAGTCACACTAAGACTGAGATTAAAAACTGAAATTGTTGTCTCTGTCATCTCCCTCCCTCTCTCTTTGCCCACCAGACCAAACTTTTGACAGTTTAATAGGTTGGAGATCATCTTTCCACTTGGAGAAGAATCTCGATTTAGGGATCAGTGTTTAACAGATACAGGGAATGGCCATTTAAAGGAGAGAAAGGCTTTTTTTTCTTCCCAGAGGGACACAAGTCTTTGGAATTTTCTTCCTCAAAGGGTGGTAGATGCAGAATATTGAACAAAAAGCAGGAGGCAGATAGATACATAATAACCTTTCACCCCTTTGTTCCCATAGATGGGAAGCAATGTAGAGCAGAGTTCACATTCCTAACACTAATGGTCTTATTAAATGGCTGAACAGACCCAGGGGCTGAGTGACCGACTCCTGCGCCTAATTCATATTAGTGTCTGCTCTCTGATCTGTGATTAAACCGTCCACTCATATGTTTGTGTCCCCATGCACCATTCTCCAGTTTCTTACTTGTCTCAGCTCCCTGCAAACTTACTTCTTGCTCCCTCAAAACTCAAAGTCAATTTATTATCAAGTTACGTATGTTACCATAAACTACCTTGAGATTCATTTTCGTCCAAACATAACATAAAGAAATACAATAGATTCTTTATATACTTAGAGATACAGTGCAGAAAAGACCCTTCCAGCCCTTTGAGCTGCACCGCCCAGCAAATCCTAACAATCCTGATGTAACCCTAATCACAGGACAATTTATTCTGACCAATTAACCTATCTGGTACATCTACACTGTGGGAAGAAACCAGAGCAGCGGGAGGAAACCCATGCATTCCATAAGGAGGATGTACAGAGGACACTGGGATTGAACTGTGAATGCCAACACCCTAAACAGAATTGTGTTGTGTTAACCACTGTGCTACTCATAAACAGACAAATAGTAACAATCAATGTAGAAAAGAAGACAAACTGCAAATAAATAATACTGATAAGTTGTAAGTTGTAGAATCAGTTCAGAGTACTGGTGAATGAAGTTATCCACACCAGTTCAGCAGCCTGATGGTTGAAAGTTAATAATTGTTCCTGAACCTGATGGTGTGGTACCTAATGCTTCTGTATCTCCTACCCAATGGTAGTAGTGAGAAGTGAGCACAGCCTGGATGATGGCAGTCTTTGAAAATCAATGCTTGTGGCAGTACCTCAGTGGGGAGGGCTTTGCCTCTGATGGATTTGGCTGTATCCACCTTTTCCATTCCCGGGCATTGATGTTTTCATACCAGGTCATGATACAACCAGTCAGGAGACTCTCCACTGTGCATTCATAGAACCTATGCAAGCTTTCAAGAAAATATACTGTACACCCACTGACCATTCATTTCTCACCTGAATTTGTTAAAAAAAAATTCACCAACTACAGGGTACTTCACTATCAAACCTACCATTATTAATACTGTCAACATAACCTTCTGCCCCTGTAAACCTTCTCTGAACAGGCTATGGCTATTCAGGTCTTACCCTGAACGCCTTGATGAATACTTCCAATCCCTTCTGTCACTGCCACACCATCTTTACAGCTTCCTTTAAAAGTATGGCACCCTGTATAATTTCCTCCATCTCCTTTCTGTCAGGCTCTGTAGACTTCAACATCGTTGCCCACATCACCCTCCTGTAACACTTGAGCATTGCTCAGCTGGCTGGCACTTCCCTTTCTTATCTATTTACTTGCAAATAGGATATCACTCATTATTGTTATTCTTCCACATATGCACTGTTACCATTGATGTCTCCCAAGATTCTCCTCTACTCCCCCTCCTATTTTTAATCCTTAACTATAATAGCCCTCAACAGTGACAGTTTCCACATGAATTGTTGGCATCCATCCTCCCTGTCTCTCTGGACTCCTCCACTATGTAAATTGTTGGTCAGTGCTTGATATTCAGAAATGTCTTCCAACTAAAGTTTGGGCCATTTGAAACCTTCATCCCTATTGGCTATTACAACTACCTCTCTCAGCAACCAGCTTCATCCATTGCCTGCTAACCATCTGAAATGGATCCAGGCAATTCACAGTGCTGCTGCAACATACAAAATTCTGGAGAAACTCTCCAGGTCAGGCAGCATCTATGGAGGGGAATAAATAGTTGATGTCTCCAGACTCTTTGTCAAGTTGTTTTGGGATGAAACTTATCATCTGGACATTCTTATTAGCATTGTCAGTCTAAAATGTTGACTTGTAGTGATGTACTACATACAGAGATAGAAACAATGACACATAGTCGTTACATCATTTCGAGACTAGTTTATTCAAACATTGTGGTGCTGGCTTTTAATCCTTAGCTCCCGCCCTCCCCAGGCGGAAATTACGTCAGAGGTGCATTGCCAAAGTCTCTCCCCGCACGCGGGCTATTTGTGAGCCGGTTCGCCTGCACAGAAAGTGGGTCGCCACAGACTGTTTATTCCCCTCCATAGACGCTGATTGACTTGCTGAGTTTCTCCAATATTTTGTGAGTTGCTCTGGATTTCCAGGATTTGCAACCTCACCCCCAAGTCAGTTATGGTCAAGTTTGTGTTTTCTTTTTCATCTCAGTAATATTGATTGACTTGGCCCTGCTTTGGCCCAGCAGCAACTGGAGTTCTTCATAATATATGATTGCAACTCTTCAGCTAGTCCATTGCTTGTTTTCTAATGAAGTCACTCACCTCAACATACTCCAACACAAAACTTCACCATCCAGGCCATACTCTCTTCTCGTGGCTGCTGTCAGGAAGAAGGTGCAGGAGCCTTGGGTCCTACACCACCAGGTTCAGGAACAGTTATTACCCCTCAACCATCAGCATACTGAACCAGTATGGATAACTTCACTCACTGCAACCTTGAAATAATCACACAACCTATGGACTCACTTTCAAAAACTCTACAACTCATGTTCTCAGTAACATTTATTTATTTTTATATATTTACACATTTGTCTTCTTTTGCACTTTGGTTGTTTTTTAGTTTTTGCTTGTGTGTAGTTTTTCATTGATTCTATTGTATTTCTTTGTTCTACTGTGATTGCCTGCAAGAAAATGAATCTCAGGGTTATATATGGTGACATGCATGTATTTTGATAATAAATTTACTTTGAACTTTGAACTCAGTTGCTTGTTTCCTAATGAAGCCCCTCACCTCAACATACAAATGTTCCCACTCTAAACTCTGGAGTGTCCAGCAGGAGGAGAGATCGCCTGCAAGTGACCTCCAGCTTTTCTTCCAACTTGTGCTTTGCAATGTCCGGTGGTAAAATCTGAGATGGGCTGAACAATGAGCTGGGAAAAGGTAAGCATGATTCATATAACCATATAACAATTACAGCATGGAAACAGGCCATCTTCTAGTCCGTGCCGAATGTTTACTCTCACCTAGTTCCACCAACCTGCACTCAGCCCATAACCCTCCATTCCTTTCCTGTCCATATACCTATCCAATTTTACTTTAAATGACAATACCGAACCTGCCTCTACCACTTCTACTGGAAGCTCGTTCCACACAGCTACTGCTCTCTGAGTAAAGAAATTCCCTTTTGTGTTACCCCTAAACTTTTGCCCCCTAACTCTCAGCTCATGTCCTCTTGTTTGAATCTCCTCTACTCTCAATGAGAAAAGCCTATCCACGTCAACTTTATCTATCCCCCTCATAATTTTAAATACCTCTATCAAGTCCCCCTCAACCTTCTACGCTCCAACGAATAAAGACCTAATAGATTCCAATGATTCTTTGTCACATCGTTCTTGTTTTAATAGCTTCTGAAATTCCTAATGTTCCCATCAACCTTCCCCTGCATTTCTGGCAGAAACTGATGAGATCTCTGAATAGACCTTGTGCATAGCTACTGCTGTTCCCCCGGAAATTTCTGATTTCCTTCATTCAGTGAGTCAGGAAAAGTAACTGGTTCATCTCTTGCTGGTGGAGCAAGCTGAACCAACACTATATAGTGAGAGGAGACGACATCCAAGTGCAATGCACCTGACACTATATAATGTGAGAAAGTGAGGCAGCTGAGTGATACACCTGCTTCTGGGAAAATGGACTTTAATAAAAAAGCACAGAAGTAACCAATCGGCCCCTCTTGTCCTTTGCAACCGTTTAGTAGGATACAACTGATTTTTTTTTAACCTCTGCTCTATAGTCTTGCACTGGCCATCATTCCCTTGGACTCTGCCCACCTTACCCCTCACCTGGTTTTAAACATCACCCACCACTCCCCTCACTTTCTTATTCTGGCTTCTGCCCCCTTCTGTCCCGGGCTTGATCCAAGGCACCAACATAGATGCTGGAAATCCAGAGAAGAATACACAAAATACTGGAGGAACTGAGCAGGTCAGGCAGCATCTATGGAGGAGAATGGGAAGTTGATGTTTCAGGCTGAGGCCCTTCAGCAGGACTGAAGTGGAAAGGAGCAGAAGCCACAGAACTATTTGCCCTGTTAATTGCTCACGATAGCCACATTTAAATTTCAGTAACTTGAATACAACCATATTTCTGTCTTTAAAGATAACCTTTTAATCGCTCATCATTTAAAAGAAATACCTTGCTCTCTTTTTTTTAAATCAAAGTTGATGAACTATTTTTTTTAGAAATTATATCTATCTGGTATGTGAACATTCATCAATATCCCACTGAAGGTTCTCAGCACCCTCATTATTCACACTGCTGTCAAATTGCAATCTTCATCCTATTTCAATAGATTCTTGGTTCTGTTATTACAATTGCTGATGTTGGTTGTGAATAGCTTGGATCCAGCACTGATCTCTGATCCACTCCACCAGTCATAGCTTCTCAAACCAATAACGGCCTGTATATTCTGACTCTCATTATCCAACCCTCAATCCATGTTAGATCTACTTTTATTTAATTGGTTAATATGTTTACAGTATCTGCAATTTTTGCATTTCCCCCTCCCCCTCCCCCCCCTACTTTCAAATCTCTTACTATCTTTCCTTTCGGTTAGTCCTGACGAAGGGTCTCGGCCCGAAACATCGACAGTGCTTCTCCTCTAGATGATGCCTTGCCTGCTGTGTTCCACCAGCATTTTGTGTGTGTTGTTTGAATTTCCAGATTTCCTCATGTTTGTCCAGTATCTGCAGTTGTCTTTGTTCATTCACTGTAATATTCTGACTAATTGCAGCTTCCAGTCAATCACATGAAAGGCTGCTGAGTGGTAGGAGAATTTTGGACCCCATATCTCAGAAAGGATGTGTTGTCATTGGAGGTTCATGAGAATGATTCTGGGAATGGTAAGGGTTAACAGATGAAAAGCGTTTGGCAGTTTGGGCCTGTACTCACTGGAATTTAGAAGAATGCCATATTTTAGAAGAATAGGATGAACGTAAAGAGGATGTTTCCTAAGGTGGGTGTATCCAGAACTAGAGGACACAGCCTCAAAATTGAGGGGCAACCTTTTAGAACAGAGGTAAGAGGAATTTTTTAGCCTTAGTGTACTGAATCTGTGGAATGCTCTGCCACAGTTTGCCAAGTCCGTGTTTATATTTAAGTCGGAAGTTGAGCATTTCCTTATCAGTCAAGGCATCAAAGGATATGGTGAGAAGGCAGGTGTATGGGGTTGAGTGGGATCTGGGATCCACCATGATGGAATGGCAGAGCAGACCCGATGGGCTCAATGGCCTAATTCTGCTCCTATGTCTTCTGGTCTTTTGTATTCAATTTGTTTAATTGTCATTCAATCATATATGGATACAGCCAAATGAGAGAGTGTTACTCCAGAGCCAAGGTGCAAAACACGGTACCAACAGTCACACACAGTACAGACAAGATAGCAAGCACATGTAAGATAACAGTAAAATACACAAAAAAGTCCAGATCCTGTGTCCACGAATGCCACAGAAACCTGCAGTTGACCACGGTATAGCTTGTCTTCTGCCGAGTGAATGCTGGGAGGGCAGCACTGACTCCAGCCTGGATGTGGAGCCACACCAGCCCTGGTCCGGTGGCCATAAACATGTGTCCCTGAAGCTTGGGGCCTGGTCCTCACCAAGATCGAGGCCACGCAGCTCCCCCACTGTCTGTGAATTCAACTTGCAGCATTCCACATTAACGATGTCCAAAAAGAGTTGTGCAATCACAAGAAAAGTGACCCAGCTAACTCACTATTAGACAGCTAACCTCCTTCACACAACGACTCCTCCGAAGCCCCTCTGACACAGCAACACCAAGCCCAGCACCTTCAGTTTCTCCATCAATGAGCAACCCACTGATGGGGTAGACCTGCAGTACTTTAAGTTCCTATTGTTTAGTAGGATCTTGCAATCATAAAAAATAAGTTTTAAAAGGACAGTAGCACCCTTTGTTGACTGCATAGAAGCTGCAGCAATTGAATGTGCAACCATCTCACCAGAAGATATGTGGCTTCATCACCTGGGATGCTGATTACAGTCAGTGACAGTCACTAAACCTGTTGCCCTGTCTTTATTTAATTGTTTTCTGTGGTGAATTATCAAAGGCCCTCTAATACTCTAAATACATTACATCCATTAGTCCCCCTAGTCACAGCCTCAAAAATCTCTAATAGATCCAAACACTAAAGACTATGCAGATGCTCACAATGGCAGAGACCCAGACTCAAACCGCCCTGAGGTTTGCATGTTCTCTGTGGTGCTCTAGATGTGCAGTTTGGTAGGTTAATTCTCTCAGGTGTGTAGGAGTGGGGTGGAATCTGGGGGATATGAGGAATTGATGGGAATGGAGTATCCATAATGAAGGAGAAATGTCTAAGATGGTGAGAGTCTGTAAGAAGGGGGAATGTCTCGGATGGGGAGAGTCTGTAATGAAGGGGGAATGTCTCGGATGGGGAGAGTCTGTAATGAAGGGGGAATGTCTCAGATGGGGAGTCTGCAATGAAGGGGGATTGTCTTGGATGGGGAGAGTCTGTAATGAAGGGGGAATGTCTCGGATGGGGAGAGTCTGTAATGAAGGGGGATTGTCTTGGATGGGGAGAGTCTGTAATGAAGGGGGAATGTCTCGGATGGGGAGAGTCTGTAATGAAGGGGGATGACTTGGATGGGGAGAGTCTGTAATGAAGGGGGATGTTTTGGATGGGGAGAGTCTGTAATGAAGGGGGATGACTTGGATGGGGAGAGTCTGTAATGAAGGGGGATGTCTTGGATGGGGAGAGTCTGTAATGAAGGGGGATGACTTGGATGGGGAGAGTCTAATGAAGGGAGATGACTTGGATGGGGAGAGTCTGTAATGAAGGGGGATGTCTTGGATGGGGAGAGTCTGCAATTTTACGGGAATGTTTTTGGATGGTGACAGTCACTGGCATGCCTTCTTCATGACTGCATTGTGTTGGATCCAGGACAGATCCTTGAAGATGGCGGCTCGCAGGCACTCAAGGTATTTTGCTGCAATGGATTTGTGTTTAAATGAAAATTATAGGAAGGATTAATTTGTTCTGCTTTAACTCCTGGAGTTCTGGAATATCAGGTTCATTAAGTTTATACAAGTGGTTACATGTCTAGGAGATTTGGTCAGTGACTAATATCTTAGCTCCTAACATGCCATATCAAGGTGTTGAAGCTGGAACTGGATGAACTCCTGATTATTTGGGAGGCTTGGGGTTGATGGACAAGACGTACAGGATGGTGGTTGCACCCAAGGTGCAGGACGTGGATAACTGGGTAACCGTCAAGAGGGGAAATGGGATAGGCAACCAGTGCAGAGTACCCCTGTGCCACTCGCCTCAACAACAGGTATACTGCTTTGGATACTGCTGGGGGAGATGCCTGTCAGAGGAAAGCCACACTAGTCAGATCTCTGGCACTGAGTCTGGCTCTGTGGCTTGGAAGAGAGAGGAAGGGAAGAGGTGAATGATGACGATGGGGGATTTAACAGTTAGTGGAACAAAAAGGAGGTTTGATGGATGAGAACACAATTCCTGGATAGTTTGTTGCCTCCCAAGTATCAGGGACATCTTCGATCTAATACATAGCACTCTTAAGTGGGATGGAGCTAGAAGTCGTGGTTCATGTCAGTACCAATGACGTGGATAGGAAGGGTGACAAGGTCTTGCAAAATAAGTTCAGGGAATTGGGTTGTAATTTCAGGATTGCTACCCTTGTCACATGGTAGTGCATTCAGAAATAGGAGGATCTAGGAGTTTAACATGTGGCTAAGGAGATGGTGCAGGAGGGAGGGCTTCAGATTTTTGGATCATTGGGCTCTCTTCCAGGGAAGGTGGGACCTATGCAGGAGAGATGGTTTGTACCTGAACTGGAGAGGGACTAAAATCCTAGCAGGAAGGTTTGCTAGTGCTGTACAGAGGGGGTTTAAACTAGAGTTGCAGAGGGATGGGACCAGAGTGCCAGCACAGATAGTGGAATGGTTATGGAGAAAGATGATGTTGTTAAGCTTACACACAAAGTCATGATTGAGTATAATAGGACTAATTGTCTGAGTTGTGTATGCTGCAAGCAGTATTGTAGGAAAAGCAGATGAGCTCATGGCACAGATCAGTACGTGGTATTATGACATTGTAACCATTAGTAAGATTTATTTGCAGGAGAGGCACTATTAGCAGCTCAACATTCCAAGGTTCTATTGTAGATGTATAGAATGGGAGGGATTAAAGGAGGGGGAGTGGTATCAGGGAAAATGTCACGGTAGTGCTCAGTCAGGCCAGACTGGAGAGCTCATTTAGTGAGGTAGAACTGAAGATTAAGAAAGTTTTGGCCCAAAACGTCAACAGTGCTTCTCCTTATAGATGCTGCCTGGCCTGCTGTGTTCCACCAGCATTTTGTGTGTTTTGCTTGAATTTCCAGCATTTTCGAGCATCTGCAGATTTCCTCGTGTTTGATTAAGAAAGTTATGACCACATTAATGGGATTATATTATAGATCTCAGAATCAGAATCAGTTTTATTATCGCCAGCATGTGACATGAAATTTGCAGATTTAGAAGTACAAATTTGAAGAGAGATCCCAGACTGTTGCAAGAAATATAATGATATGATAGTCAGAGATTTCAACTTTCCACATGTTGTCTGGGACTCCAAAATTGTAAACTAACGAGATGGGATAGAGTTTGTCAAATGTGTTCAGGAGTGTTTCCTTAATCAGTATATAGAAGTCCCAATTATGAGTGCAATACTAGATCTCTTGTTGGGGATTGAGACAGAGCAGGTGACAGAAGTTTGCATAGGATAACACTGCATCTAGTGATCATAATGCCATTAGTTTCAACGGAATTGTGGAAAAGGATAGTTCGGGTCCTTGGGTTGAGATTTCAAATTGGAGAAAGGCCAATTTTGATGGTATCAGAAAGGATCTGGCAAGTGTGGATTGGGTCAGGTTGTTTTCTGGCAAAGGTATACTTGTTAAGTGGGAGGCCTTTGCAAGTGAAATTTTGAGAGTACTGGGTTTGTATGTTTCTGTCAAATTAAATGGCAAGAATAACAAGCTTAGGGAACCTTGGTTTTTGAAAGATGTTGAGGACATAGTTAAGAAAAAGGAGGTACATAGCAGGTATAGGCAGGCAGGAACAAATGAGGTACTTGAGGAAATCAAGAGGGCTTAAAAAAAAGGACATGAGGTTGCTCTAACAGACAAGTTTAGGGAGAATCCCAAGGGCTTTTACAGATATATCAAGTGCAAAAGGATAGCAAGGAACAAAATTGGTCCTCTGGAAGATCAGAGTGCTCATTTATGCATTGAGCCGAAAGAGGTGGAGAGATCCTAAATGGATTCTTTGGATCTGTATTTACTCGGGAGACGGACACGGAGTTGATAGGTGTGGGGCAATGCAATGACAAAGTTATGGACCCTGTACAGATTACAGAGGAGGAGGTGTTTGCTGTCTTAAGGAAAATTGCGGTGGATAAATCCCCAGGGCCTGATAATGTGTTCACTCAGACCCTGTGGGAGGCTAGTACAGAAATAGCGAGTGCCTAGTGGAGAGCTTTAAAACATCCTTAATTATGGGTGAGGTGCTGGAGGTTTGCAAGATAGCTAATGTTGTTCCATTGTTTGAGAGGCTCTAAGAATAAGCTGAGAAATTGTAGGCCAACGACAAGTGGGAAAGTTATTGGAAAGTATTCCAAGGAACCGGATATACAAGTATTTAGATCAACAGGGACCAATTAAGATAGTCAACATGGCTTTGTGCATGATAGATCATGTCTAACCAATTTCATAGAGGTGTTTGAGGAAGTTACCAGGAAAGTTGATGAAGGTAAAGCAGTGGATGTTATCTACGTGAACTTAGCAAGCATTTGACAAGGTCCTCGAGAGGCAAGTTGGAAAGGTTTGGTCAAACACGAGGGAATCTGCAGATGCTGGAAATTCAAAAAACACACACAAAATGCTGGTGGAACATAGCAGGCCAGGCAGCATCTATAAGGAGAAGCACTGTCGTTGCTTCGGGCCGAGACCCTTCGTCCTGACCTGATGCTGCCTGGCCTGCTGTGTTCCACCAGTATTCTGTGTGTGAAGGTTTGGTCACCTGGCATTCAAGATGAGATAGTAAATTGGATTAAACATTGAGAGGATAGACCAGGGTAGTTCTTACACGGTGAGCGGTAGGGCACTGAGGAGGACAGAGGAGCAGAAGGATCTGGGAATACAGGTCCTTAATTCCTCAGAAGTGACATCACAGGTCGATAGTCTTTGATTGTCTTAAATGGTCTTTCCTGCTCTCCTTGTTCTGCTGATAATTATTGAGTCTGTCAAGATGTTCACATTTATTTAAGCTTGATTATTGACACTTGTTTATGAGGAAGGATAAGCAGATGATAGGGCAAAGATGCACTCAGCCAGATGGTTTGAGATGTGTCTATTTTAATGCGAGAAGTATTGTAAGCAAGGTGGGTGAACTTAGAGTGTGGATCAGTACATGGAATTATGATGTGATGACCATTTCAGAGGGATGACTCAGGAGCAGGAATGGCTGCTGAGTGTGCCAGGCTTTAGATGTTTCAAAAAAGACAGGGAGGGAGGCAAAAGAGGTGGGGGAGTGGCATTGCTAATCAGGAATAGTAAAACGGCTGTAGAAAAGGGGGACGTTATGGAGAGATTGTCTACTGAGTCATTATGGGTGGAAATCAGAAACAGGAGGGGGTCAGACCCCGCTTGCAGTACCGTGTTGAATTCTTGTCACCTCACTACAGGAAGGTTATGGATACTACAGAGAATTCAGAGGAGATTTACAAAGATGTTGCCTGGATTGGAGAGCATGCCTTCTGAGAATAGGTTGAGTGAACTTGGGCATTTCTCCCTGGAGTGACGGAGGGTAAGAGGTGACCTGATAGAGGTGGATAAGATGATGCGAGGCATTGATTGTGTGGATAGACAGAGGCTTCTTCCCAGGGCTGAAATGGCTAACACAAGGGGGCATAGTTTTAAGGTGCTTGGATGTAGGTACAAGGGGGACGTCAGAGATACGTGTTTCACACAGAGAATGGTGGGTGTGTGGAATGTACTGCCAGTGATGGTGGTAGAGGCAGATTAAATAGGGTCTTTTAAGAGACACTTAAATAGGTACATGGAGCTTAGAAAAATAGAGGGCTATGCGGTAGGAAAATTCTAGGCAGTTTCTACAGTAGATTTCATGGTTGGTACAGCAATGTGGGCTGAAGGGCCTGTAATGTGCTGTAGATTTTTATGTTTCTATTGAATGTTCTGTTAATTGTTGATTGCTTATGGTTGTTTGCACCATTGTCTTGCTGTTTGCTATTGTGTTGTCTGGTATTGTCCTGTGTTTTATGCTTGGTACCGAAGCACAATCAATTCTGGTATGTTTCACATACTAGCAATAAAGTGACTCTGATTCATTCTGATAGGTTTGTAAAGAAAGCTTTTGGCACATTGGCTTTCATAAATCAAGGTTTAGAGTAGTGAGATGGGATGTTATGTTGAGATTGTATAAGATGTTGGTGAGGCTTAATTTGGTGTGGTGGTGGTTAACATCCGTCTATCTTGAAGGACAATGGCTGATGATGATCATCGTTACAAGCCTGGGCAGAAGGTATGAAGATCCTGTGATGCCCAGTCATCAAGATCCCCCTCTCGGCCTCACCAGCGTAGTCCAAAGGAAGACTAATGAAGCAATACACTTGGTACCAGCTTGGCCGCAGGAACTGCCCGAAGGATGTTCAAAGACATGCAGCCGCCTTAGGGGCTCCACTCTGGACTTGCTGTCTGAATTTGCTCCTGTAGACTTCATCTCTCCTGAGGCAGCCCATAAGGCAGTGGGGCTATTTACCATTAGCTAGGGATCTGGTTCACGAGCTCCAGTGCGTGTTCACACACAGGTGGACCTGCATGCTATGTGTGCAGGGGCCAGAACTCCTCCCTGTCCTCTGTAGTTCAGCCTGAGTCCAAAAGGAGTTCAGTTTCCGTGTGTCGCCAGCAAGGAGACACTACATGAGGTTTGCCGTTGTGGAGAAGCTATACACTGGCAGGGAGAGACTTACACATTCAGCTCTCCTTTTTGCAAGACTGCTAGCCAGCGGTGGAAGCTGCAAGTGAGAGTGACACTACCATATGAGATGCTTCACAACAACCATTTTGACACC